>NC_135370.1:135053760-135367198 GCF_049243985.1 Paroedura picta
GAAGAGAAGGCTCTACTGGGGCTGGACAGTATTGTTTGAAACCCAGGCTCAGAGCCTCTTAGATAGAACTGCAGCAAGGCACAGCAGCAATCACTGTGTTGAGTTTTTTGAGCCAGAGAGAGGCTGTCTTTCATCAACCATTCTTCAAGGTCTGCTTTAGGTGACCCTCACAAGTCATATGTGAATTAATTAGATTGTCAAGTTGAGTTCAAATCAATTTAATAAACCTATTAAAATTTAATCCATTTTAATCTCATGAGAGTGTGGGCAAATATAAACTTTTAAAACAATTTTGAGAAAACACACATAACAGACTTTTATTTGGGATATGTTCACAAGTCAAATTCCAGTGAATACAGAAGACATAATAAATTCCATCATTTTTCAACAGAGTGAAATGTCTCATACATGTGCATAAACCCTCCATCGTTGGTATACTGTTAGGCTCTGGGAATTGTGAAATAAACTGTTTCAAACACCCAAAGCATAGATGAATGCTTCCTTATGAGGCAGAATGTTTCTTTTGCTTAGATTCCTCGCTCCTCTATTTTTGCATATATAAACACTCACACCAATTTTGAGAGGAATATTATCAGGTCATCTTTTTGTGAAAAGAGGACATGGTTGTTCTCACATGTATTTTGGTGCTTTGTTTTTTACTCCAATGGGTTTGACCTCATCTCGATTCCAACATGAAAAAGCAACATTTTTGAAGCAGCCCTAAATGTTCCCTGAAGTCATCAGGAGCAACAGGATGGAGGAATTGGAGTGCTGCCACATGAGATGGTATCCATCCATCCTCTTTGTGCATGTGGATCTTTTAGAAGAAATCCAACCCAATATTTTATTTTTACTTATTTCCTAGGACCGTGGTAAATGGTTTCAATCCAGAAAAAACAGTAGTGCTGTGGGTAGAACCTGAGGCTGATTCAGGAAGTGGAGTTTGATCAATTCCAGCCAGGGTCATATTCATATGAAAGGTCAGGTCAAATGCTTGGGGTACTTCTGGTGGTACTCCAAGTAGTCTTTGGACAAACTGGTGGGAGGAAATGAGGGGGAGGGAATGGGGTTGCAAGCTGGTGTTGTGCCTGCACAGTGATGTCACTTTTGGTGAAAATGAAGTCATGTCATGGGATGCTCTAGGATTTGCAGAATTAATGCCAGTACCTGTTCCATGAATGTTACCAGAGGTTGCTGGTTGCGACCTGGAAACCATAGTTGGAAGAGTCTTGAAATGCATGCCAAGTGAGGGTTGTTCGCTAACAGTATCTCCTTTTTCACACTAGATTTTATGATAATCTTTGCCTGAATAACTACAGTTGAGGGCAGGGTGGCTCTCACATACACAGAGTAATTTTTTCTTTTTAAACCAGCTTCCAGTTGTAATAGCATCACTGCCACTCTCACTGTGCCTTCTGTTGTGAGTATAAATGCATAAACCTAGTGGATAAATATTCCATACAACTGATGGAGCTCTGACTCATGAATGCTTATGCTGTGAATATACCTATACCTATACCTATACCTATACCTATACCTATACCTATACCTGTACCTATACCTATACCTATACCTATACCTGACTAGATAGATAGATAGAATTTATGGTCGCACCTTTATTTATATCCAGCTTAGATTATTTTAGCCCACATACTGTTTGACATAAATGACCATGAAGACTTTGTACGTTCACTGAGACTAAAAACTTTCCTTTTCAATGAATCCCATAATTAAGTCATGGATACTACTCTGTTTTCCCTATCTGTTGTTTATCAGTCATCTGGATTCTGCCATTATTTTCCTAAACTTGGGCTTGGCTATTTTGGCAGGAATTTCTAAGAAACATTTGTGCCAGTCCAGCCTTTCTACAAAGGAGTAAGTTTTGCAACCTTAGTAGCCGTTCTTATGACTGGCCTGGTACACTTTGTTCTCAGTAAAACTAAGAAAGGTTAAAATCTAATTCTGCTTCGTTTCAGATTTCTGCAGCCCAAATCATACAATTATTGAATGTTCCATCCTGTTGCTTGCCTTGACTTACACGGTATAATCTGCATTGAGTCTCAGTGAGAAAGACAGATGATACATAACTTAAATACAAAAAATAAAATAAAAAATTCATGATTAATAGGCATTCTGTTGCTCAGTTATCATCAAATCCATTACCATTTCCGCATGAGGAATATGTTCCTGGACAACCTTTGAATACTGGTAGCTTTTAGAGCTCCCTCCACATGACATTACCTGCATACTGAGGCTGTCCAGTATCTGGGTTATGATTTGGCCATTTTTAACTAATGATTTTGGGAATCACCAAAACTGGATTTACCACCTTCAACTGTACATCCCATTGGTGAGCAACCAGTGATCAACCAGGAGCAAACTCATATGGAGGGGGAAATGTGTGATAGTCTCAGTGGCTTTGTCCCGTCCTCACACCCTCCCCTCTCCATTTCCTGCTCCGTGTATTTTTTGTAATGGTGCGGTCCGTGTTGCAGTGTAACCACAAACCTATATTGTCAAAGGTGAAATAAAATCTTCTTTAAAGTGTCCATGGTCTTTTCGGGATCAGGCAGGCAAAAGACAGCCCCATTTCTGTTTTCTGGAGGTGGAAAATGAGTTGGGAAAAGGAGGGCAGGTGATAGGGCTGCCTTCTTCCAATCAAACAGGGATCTAAGCACCTTGTTTTAAAGCCAACCATTTACACAAAATATCTTTTAGGGCTTCAGTTACCTGTCCAGCCTTCTACTAACTTGGGCAGGCAAAAACAGCCCACCTGGAGATAGGAAATGAACTGGGAAAGGGTGATCTGACAGCCTTTTCCTGATCATACAGGCATCTGAGCAGCCTGTTTTAAAGCCAACCATTAGCACAAAATGTCTTTTTGTGATCCAGGGGAAATGTTCAGCATCTCAGAAATCCACCCAGACAGAAATAAACTGCAAAATAACACTAGAATTCCAAAAAGGGGAAGGGGAATGTTGTATCATTCTGGCATTTTCCCCATAGCAACGCAGTAGTGTTGATATGATTAAAGATATCTGTGTTGTGGCATTAATGCATAGCAATGCGGAAGTGCCTTAAAAATCATTTCGGGACTGGGGGGGGGGAGTTTCAGTCCATGAGAGAACTGCTCATAGAATCATAGAATAATAGAGTTGGAAGGGACCTCATGGGTCATCTAGTCCAACCCCCTGCACTATGCAGGACACTCACATCCCTATCGCTCATCTACTGTAACCTGCCACCCCTTTGCCTTCACAGAATCAGCCTCTCCGTCAGATGGCTATCTAGCCTCTGTTTAAAAATTTCCAAAGATGGAGAACCCAACACCTCTTGGGAAGCCTGTTCCACTGAGAAACCACTCTAACTGTCAGGAACTTCTTCCGGATGTTTAGATGGGATTTCTTTTGAATTAGTTTCATCCCATTCATTCTGGTCTGTCCCTCTAGGGTAAGAGAGAACAATTCTGCTCCACCCTTTTAAATACTTGAAGATGGTTATCAGATCCCTTCTCAGTCGTCTCCTCTCTAGGCTAAACAAACCAAGTTCCTCCAACCTTTCTTCATATGTCTCCAAACCCTCATCATCTTTGTTGCCCTCCACTGGACACGTTCCACAAAAGCTAATAAAGAGAAAAATAGGGCAGATTCTCAAAAAAAAATCTCACTACAACTTCTAATATCCTTTACACCTATGCAAAAGCAACCAATCACTCGAGCTTATGGAAGTGCTACTCCAACATCCATTCACCTTTGAATAAGGGAGTTGGGATGCTGGAGGGGAACACAGCAGGAGTTCAGTTCAGCTCTGACTGAAAGAGATTAGTGAGAGCTCCGGTCTGTCTCAGGAAAAGAGCAGACAGAGTGGCAGAGTAGTTTGGCTCTACTTCTGACAGAGAATAGAGTACTCAGTTGTTAGGACTGTCTCTGGCAATGAGCAGACCTTGTGCCATCTAGTCTCACTCTTGGGAAAGGGCAGACTGCTGTGGGTGTATGTTTGTCGTGATCCAGCCTAGTGGCTAATTGGTAAAAGCTTCTTTATTCTTGGAAGAATTAAAGAAAGTTGAAACTACTCAGTCAGATTTTTAAAATCTGTCTGGAGACCTGTGTTTCTGATCTTTTCCTTGAAAGCTAGCTGTAAAGAAATAAATCTTAATTATTAGTATATAATTCCTGCCTCAATGACTTCCATATTCTACTTGTGCACCACAAAACTTATCTTAAAGCAGCGAACCGAAAGCCCTTACATTTGCTGCCTTCAGAATATTTGATAACTGCGGGGGGGGGGGGAAGCTTATAGCTTCCTGGGCTCCCAACCTGGGTCCTCCAAGATCATAGGAGGCTCTGTGGGCCCCCTCAGTTGATAGAAACAGCCTGACACAGGAACACCCAAAGGAGACCTCTGAGGATGGTCTGGATGGAATGCCCAGTTTGTACAGAAGTAGGCAGTCCTATAGATCCCATGCTTTATTGGTCACAAATCTTTGAATTCTGCCTGAAATCCTACAGGCCATCCATAAAAGCTGGAAAAAAGTTCATTATGGCAGTCTCCTTTAATTGCTGCTAAATTTGAAGCCAGCCAAAGTTTCCAGATAACTTTCAAGCGCATTACAGTCAAACCAATCTGTTTGCTAGCATAGTGAGGAATCATAGAATCATAGAGTTGGAAGGGTCCATACAGGCCATCTAGTCCAACCCCCTGCTCAACGCAGGATCAGCCCTAAGCATCCTAAAGCATCCAAGAAAAGGATAACGATGAAACCCATCGGGTCAGCAATAATGAAGCAATAATGAATGGAAATCTGCAGTGGTAGATATTCAGAGCATATTGAGAAAGTGACAATCTCTATGTGCAACAGAAAGAACTCAAGCATGGTCTTTAGTTGCCAGGCAAGAAAGAGGCAAATTAGAAGGTAAGCAGGCATCTTGTGAGATCATGCACAAAAGGAATGCTATCTGCACATGGGTCTCACTCTTGTCCCCTTCAAGTGCCTCAGCTGTTGCAGATGCTGTTAGCAACCACAACTGAAGCATAGGTATGGCAGGAAGAAGGCAATCAGCCATGTGTTTCATCAGCTGGGTAATGCATGGATAACAGTGACCAGATCTCTTTTCCCCCCTGGAATACAATAATGAAAGGATTGTTCAGATCTTGAGGTAAGACTCTGAAGTAAAACAACAATACAACAAATCACTGAAATCTTCCAAGTAATGTTTTATACAGCTATTCAGAACTATGAAACTAATTCTTGAACAGCAACAATAATCACAATAACAGCACAGAAACATTTTACGCAGGTTAAAGGGTAGGATTAATCTAGTTAGTAAGATGTAGTTACTTCACTGCTCACAACAGGCAAGTGCCTTCTCAGATTGTTTGCCTTGGATAGAATCACAAGTAGCTTTCAGAAAAGAGTGAAAAATGAATGAAAAGCAGCCAGACTCTCAGCTTCAAACTATAGAGCTTAGCACCAAAAGTTTTATTGTAGGGCTTTTAAATGTGTGACCCACCACAAGTCAGCTTGGCTGGGAGTGGCGGGTTATAAATCAAATAAATAAACAGAGAGCTGATAGAACTTTTGATCTGCAATATTCCTAGTAAAACTCAAATGACTAAGATCTCAGGCACATCTTGCAATGCCATGATGGCATTTGCTAAACAAGAAAACACTCTTCTGGTATGCATGAACTGAATAAATGTATATGCAGTGATTGTGTTTCTGGATTTATGCCATGTCCATAGTTCAAGGCCTGCTTGGCCTCTTTCCACTTTAGCAGATGCTAGCATTCCCTTCCATAGTTGGGGAATTGATGGATTTGTGCCACTTGTCTCATATTGTTTTGCATGATCGCATTATGAGCCAGCCCAAAATTTCAACTGCAAAAGACTTCATTTCCTTTGTCGGCATTGACAAGAGCAGAGTAAATTGTTGACTGTTGTTCAAATATGTTAATTTGTTACTGCAACTTGATCTGAGTTTCCCAAGACATTTCCCTTTTCATTTGTTTTCTGGCTGTTCTGAGTTCCATATGTTTTCCTTCAAACATATACTGTTCCAAACCTTTGCTTTAATTTTGCAGCTGAAGCTATATGTACATACCCATGTCATTATCACACTACACTAGGGACCTAAGTAAATGTAGCAAGGAAGATTGACCCCACGTCTCATGGCAACCATGTAGAATGAATTGGACCCAATTCTACTGGATACCAAAGATTAATATGGTGACTAATCACTCAATTTATTTATCCAGAGAGTTCCATCATAGGGAGCCATGTCCTCTTAAGTCAAGGCTTGGAAAAGCACGTCACAGTGTTCACTGTCCCAATCAGCAGTGTGTATCTATATGCAGCTTGATTCGTTAGGTCAGCCAATTCAGTGCCTATCGGATCATCCAATAGTATCCCAAGTGACAGCTATCCTGTCATGTGTCAGTCCCCCAATGCCTCTGATAGTAATTCTGGGAGACTCTAATAACATTGGCCTCGGGGACCCTGCACACCTCATGCCATCCTGGGGCCTCCTCCAGGAGAGACCTTCATGTCAATCAAGTGGAGTTTAAGTTTTGCTTCAGGCATAGCAGGGTATGGTGGTTAGCATTTTGGGTTAGGATCTGGGAGACTCAGACCTGAAGGGCGACTCTGCAATGAAAAATTTCAGGGTGAACTTTGGGTTAGTCACTGTCTCTCAGCTTCCCCTTAATTTAATGGCTTGTTATTCAAAGGACAACAATGTAATAAGCCATTTCGCCCCATTTAGGAAGAAAAGCATGTAAAACAGATGAATACATTTTTTTTAAATCATGGAATTCTCTACAACTGTTTTAGCTAATATACAAAGTGGGAACCCACAAGGAGTTGTAGGCAGTATCTCAGGTCCCCTTCTCCCACTATTGACTCTCCCTTTCCTGAAAGCCCCCATAGTGCCTTCTTTTTTCCTGCTTCTTTCTAGGTTTGTTAGCCTCTGGGTGGGGTCTGGAGATCTCCTGGAAATGCAACAGATATCCCAGCTACTAGATATCCCAGAGATCAGTTCTCTTTAGGTTGCCCGATTAAGGCTGGGGAATCCTTGTAGCTTTAGGAGGGTAAGGTTTGGGGAGGGAAGCAACATCAGCAGGGTATAATGCCATAAAGTTCACCCTCCAAATCAGAAACTGATCCCTTTCATTTGAAGAGCAGTTATGGGTGATATCCAGCCCCCTTTTGGAGGCTGGCAACCTTGGTTCCCGCAAAGGAACTGGCTGCTTTGGAAGGTGGACCCATCTGAGGTCCCTCCTATTCTCAAACACCGCCATCCCTGGGTCCTCCCCCCCCCTCATTTCTAGGAATTCTAAACTCTCTCCTTTTTCTTGGCAAGTCCCATATCCTCTCCCTATCTCATTGTCTCCTTCTCAGCCATCTTTTGTCTGCCTTCCATTTTCAGCCATATTTATTCTTTATTTACTTTATTTATAATCTAGCATTCTACATAGTAGGGACCAAAGCAATTTACATTATTCTCTTCTTTTTTTACATAACAGCCCTGTGAAATACGTTAAGCTGAAAGTATGTGACTGAACCAGCAAGCTTCCATAACAAGATGGAGATTCAACCTGGGTCTTCTACACCCTACTCTTAAACTCTAGCAAGGTTCCAGGCTCCACAAAAAACAATGAGGCTGGCAGCTGGCATCTACAGCCACTGTCCCTGGACCTGCAGAGTTTGGTGACATCCACCATAGTGATGCTCAGTGGCTGCTGATGTGAATCAGTCGGTACCGGGCCGCAGCTCCTCCTCGCCCTCCTCCCCAGCTGCTGCCTCAGGGGCTGCCCTGCCACTCTGCCGCCGACTCACCTTTGGTGCTCTCTGGTAAGTGCCATGGCTGGGGCTCCCCCTCGGTGTGGCACTGCACAGCTGCTGCTGGCAGCGCCCCCCAGCAGGCAGCGGGAAGTCAAGGGCGCCAGCAGGAAAGCAAGTGGAGCAGGGGTTCAGGCGGCGGTGATGTCCCTCAGCAAAAGACTACACCCCCCCCCCGGGCCTCAGTAAAATTGTCAAGCGTTGACCGGTCCCCAGTGATAAAAAGGTTGGGGACCACTGCTGGATAACACCTATTTCTGAATGCCTAATGCCCTGTAGTGTCCCAACAATGTCACTATTTTGCAGAAGTGCTGGGGATGCATTTTTGAAAATGTTGTTCAGGGACACACACATTGCACTTGAGTTCTTCACGTTTCACCCTCCTTCCCCTGATCTCTAGAAGTTATATACTGAAGTTTGTGGTTATTGCTTATGCATTTGCAGGGTCACAAAACTGCTTCTGTTTTTTACATATGCAGGAGTTGTTGCTGAAAGTGTTCCAACTGTAAAGCTCTTCATCCTGAGTACAGCCAGATCCACTGAGAGATCAAGCTTTCTGTTGAATATTCTTAGGAAATGATCATGGAGAGTTAGCTTACTAGCACAAGCTTTCATAATCAAGTACTGGACAGGTTATAACACAGCAAATGAGTACAATGCTAAGCAGGTTATAAAAGAGCCTCCAGCCATATATGAGCAAGGAAGAGACAAGTAAGTATCCTTGGCATGTGAAGAGGTGTTAAAAATTCACTGGTGTATCTATTTCTACTACTGAAATGTCGCAGGATATATATTGCAAGGCATTTTTTAAGGAACAAGTAGTTTTCAGCACTGATTCTAGAGCAGATTTTGAAAACAGTTACTACAGTTAAAACTTCTACTGAACACAGACAGAATGGATACAGAGCCAAATTGCTAAACTAAGCGCTTAGATGTACAATAGCACCACCCTCTGCTAAGGCTATGACCATCACAATATATAAAGAGCAAGAGAACACCTCAAAGATTAACCAGATTTGTGGCAGGGTGTGAGTGTAACAGGGTAGTTACTGGGAAGTAGCCATAATGGAAAGTGACTCTAACAGAGGATCCATGCCAGTGCCACTTCAGCTAACCTTGGTTAGTATGGCACAGAAAAAGGCAATGGTAAGCCCCTTCTGACCAACTCTTACCTTGAAACCCCAATGATGAGCATGAATTATTAGGGTTGCAATAAGCAGGGAGTGACTTTATGGCACAACACACACACACATGTATTTTGCACTCTCTAGACAGCTAACAGACGTTTAAAACAATATTGTATACACATGTTTTATATAGAGAGATTTATACATAATGGGGGGGGGGGGTAAAAGCTCTGCTCAAGTAAGCCTTCTGTCTCTATAAATGAGCTCCAGGCTCTTCCCCCTTAAATAGGCCATGGCTCAGAAATGAACTTCAGCCTGATTCCATTCGGTAAAACATGTGCAATTGTTATTGGCCTGACTTAATAGGAAAGAGAATGGGATTCACTGCCACAGTTACAAATATTTATGAAGTTCCCAAACTTCTTTTCACCAAGCATTTATTTTCACAGGTCCCAAACTATGAACCTCTGTGCCACCACCATAGCTTCTGACCTCTTTGGGGAATTAAATGGTATTGGTTTCCCTGGTATATTATCTGTGTCAAAAATGCTGGGAGATGCATCTCTATAGTTGTTTCTGGATCTGTCAACAGCATTTGACACTGCAGACCATGAGTGGATGTCCTGAGCTGTTGTCAGAAGGTTGGATGAAGTCCAGCAAACTGAGGTTCATCAAGTTAGAAGATAAATTGTTGTTGTTGATTGACAAGGCTAACAGGGTTGCAGAGTTACCCTCAGGTGCGTAGCCATGTTGGTCTGAAGTAGCACAACAAAATTTGAGTCCAAGAGCACCTTTCAGACCAACAAAGATTTATTCAAGGTGTGAGCTTTGTTTGTCTTAAAGGTATTATTGGACTTACATTTTATTGTTCAGAGTCACCCTGTTCTGGATGAGGTTACCAACATAGTGTAGTGGTTAAAGTGTTGGACATGATTAGGATCTGGACAATTCATGTTCAAATTCCCACTCTGCCATGGAAACTTGTTGGGTTACCTTAGGACTGCTACCCTTAGCTTATACTACCTCACAAGGTTGTTTTGAGACTAAAACAGAGGAGAGGAGAATTATGTAAGCTATTTTGGGACCCCATTGGGGAGAAAGGTGGGATATAAATAAAGCAAATTTCCCCTTAAGGACCAGGTTTGCATTTAAGCTTACAGGTGTCAAAAATTACATCACCAGATATCACAAAAATCATGCTGACCTCCAAGGTAATACTGGACTTGAATCTAGTAACATCGTATGAAAACAAAACACTGCTAGAGTGATTCAAACAGGACTACTGATTTCACCAGTTTGGATTAGTTATTTGTATTGATATTTTTGTTATTGTTTCAAAACAAAACAATACTATCTCAGTAATATCAATGTATTTTATCAACAAACTATTTTATTAGTTTATCAACAAACTATTTTATTAAGTCATAAAAATATGGGCTAGATTTTCCTCCATGCTTATACTCATTTTGTTATTTATGATACAGATATGACTGACTGAGAAGAAGAAAAACTCATCAAAATGTTCTGGAGATATTAAGTAGACAGAAGTTTCTTTTCACAAAAACAACTGCTGGCTTATGGCTCCCCTCAGAGGTAATATAGAAAGTATACACTGCTCTTTAAAAAAACTGCATTTTCGTACACAATAAGAAAATCTTTGTATCTTGTCTGATACCACAGAAACACTGTTATGTTCCTCTTTGTAACACTAAGAAAGATGCCTATCTAAATTATTTTTATTGGTAAGATAGTAGCCAAAGAATGAAATCAGTTCTAATAGATATATAATCTAATAGATATATATACCATATAATTGCTGTGTGGGAGGGGGGAACCTTGTCTAGGATTAGCTTACATTTTGCGCAATATAAATACATGGTCCCTTGCATGGACTGATGGTTCCCCAGTGGATGTTCCAAGGAGTGGATGTTCCAGTGCATGACCTATTTTGTTCTCTGGGGCTCTGCTTGGCAGCTAGGCAGGAAATGGCAAACTTTTGGTTGTCTTTGCTGTGCAGCAAAGAAGAGCTGCATGATGAGGGGTGGGATCAGAGAGAGATGCTCAGCTTCCTGCCCCCCAAAAAGTTTGCCAGATTTGCACACTGGAAGAATAGACACAGAGGTATGATAGAATATTATTCAAACCACCCCGCCCTACCATTGATAATCATAGTAGGACAATTGCAAGAGAGGAGAGTTTATAGTTTTGGCATCTCTTTAACTTCATGTAAAATGAAATAAAACTCCTTACCCATAAAAATTAAACATGTACATATTCTGTTGGCCTGGCCCTAGCAGATGAAATAGAGCAAGTCTCCCCTTCACAAATAAAGTTGGGAGTCTATTTTTGTATTGAACCAGAGTACATGGGCCAAGGGAACGAGCCCTAGTCTTATCCTGCACCTTCTCTGGAGCTTTCAACAGCTTCCTCCCAGGCAGACTCATATACAGGAAACTAGACAAGGTGACGAAAAACTGTGGAAAGATCCACCTCACAGTGACTTAAGATCCAGAGCAACTGGTGGTTAGTTTTCTTCTTGCTTAAAAAGAGAAACCATTCCATTTGAGCTCTTAGGTCAGGACCAAAAAAATAACTCATGCCAGCACTGTCACATCTGCATGATCCCTGCAAGAAGAATTTTAGTTAGGCCACTGCTCAAGGTTTTTGAAACAACAGAATCTCCTCCAAGTCTCCCCCCCCCCCCAACATCTTTATAATGACATGTTGGCTGCAAACCATTGAACTTTTACTCATGTGTAATTCACCAAGTCACTCCATTTGTCCATCCATCTCTCTGAAATGAAATTTGGCTTTGAGAAGATAACTGGAGACACATCATTACTAAATTTTCACTAGTAATTTATGTAGCACTAATTAGTACTTTCCAGAGAGAGCAAAAAAAACCCAGCCTTAGATGAAATTTTCATTTAGTTATTCAGTTACCTAAATTTCATTTAGTTAAACAACGTAACAACATTCAGTTAAACAAAATAACATCAGGACAGAATTAATTTTTCCCTTCCATCACTGAGAGTCAGAGGGGAAAAAACAGAATTTAAATTTAATTTTGAACCATAATTTTATTATGGATGTGTTACAGAGTTTCTAAGTAGAGTTACATGCTTCCAAGCCCATTCCAGTCATTGAGCCAGCACAGTGTAGTGATTAAAAGTGGCAGCTTCTAATCTTGCAAGCCAGGTTTGATTCCCTGCTCTTCCACATGCAGCCAGCTGGGTGAACTTGGGCTCATCACAGCAATCTCTCTCAGAGAGCTCTTAGCCTCACCTACCTCACAGGGTGTATTTTCCCTATTGCAGGGAACTACTGCAGAGTAAGGAGCCTCTTGTGGCTCAGAGTGGTAAGGCAGCCGTCTGAAAGCTTTGCCCATGAGGCTGGGAGTTCAATCCCAGCAGCCGGCTCAAGGTTGACTCAGCCTTCCATCCTTCCGAGGTCGGTAAAATGAGTACCCAGCTTGCTGGGGGGTAAACGGTCATGACTGGGGAAGGCACTGGCAAACCACCCCGTATTGAGTCTGCCATGAAAACGCTGGAGGGCGTCACCCCAAGGGTCAGACATGACTCGGTGCTTGCACAGGGGATACCTTTACATGTACATATTCTGTTGGCCTGGCTGCAGAGTAACTATACCTTACTGCAGAGTAACTATTGCAGAGAACACACAGCAGTCTGCTCAAATGCTCCAAGATAATTTTGCCCTGTTTTTGTGGTGCTTTTATCATTTGTATGCATGGACCTTTTCCTTGCAATGAGCTGCCAATGAACAGGGGATGTTGCAGGGTGTGTACTAAGGACTGCTGGGACCAAACTCTACTAGAAAATTTAATACAAATCAATAAATGATTAAATGTTACATGCCCATATGCTTAATACTGTTACTTAATTTTTCCATTCTTATGCTTGAAGGTGAATTACTGCGAAGAGCATGCCATCTTGGTTCTTCATTAAAGGTCAATTGCGAGAAACACTTCTGAATACCTTGCAAGAAGTGGAACTGCCTTGGTATTAAACAAAACTTGCTTTCAAGAACAGCTTTCATGCATTACTGATGTCTTCTCACACATTCCGTACATACATGCAAAAAGACTGTTTTGTGTACCAGAATGCTCTAGGGTACTGTTAAGAAAAATACATCCGGAATTCACTTTGCAACCCAATATTTATACTTGGTGTGAATATATATATCTATATCACTGAGTTCAAATTGAATTCAATACATTATTTAGAATGGCCTGCAAGTCTGTTTTTCATAACATTTCAATCCTCTTCTATTTACTGGAATATATATTTGGAAGCCATTTAAGAAAATGGAATAGACTAAGAACAGATATATTCTACTATCTTTTGATCCAGTATTGCAGTTAGTATGAGATGGGCAGAGCAGTTCTGAGGGCTGCAGTGATGGCAGCCAGCTGCTGATGCAGAAGAGCCTATAGTCTGTTGCCCATGAACATTTCTCAGGAGGAAATAACATGGGGCCCCTCCATAATGCACAGGTAGCATATCAAGCACACCAAAGTCCATAAGGACACCAGGCATTTTTTAAGTCCAGGCTTTTTTTTTTAAGACCACGCTTAGGGAAATGCTGATCTCTACTTTGGGTCAGGAGGTGAATTTCCTCCAGACCAGACTGGCCAGGGATTCTGTTTTTTTTTTGGGGGGGGGACATCTTCTGGATGTGGAATTGAAGTCACTGTGGGTGGGCAGGTGGTTGTGAATTTCCTGCATTCTGGAGCCTGGAGGTCCCTTCCAAATCTATGATTCTATGATTCTATGCCTGTTCCACTGTGGATTTTCTCTGTCAGGAACTTCTTCCGGATATTTAGCTGAAAATTCTTTTGAATTGATTTCATCCCATTGGTCCTGGTCTGACCCTCTGGGACAACAGAAAACAACTCTGCTCCATCTTCTATGTGACAGCCCTTCAAATACTTGAAGATGGCTATCATGTCGCCTCTTAGTCATCTTCCTTCCAGGCTAAACAGAGCAAGTTCTCTCAACCTTTCCTCATACAGCTTCATACCCCTCACCATTTTCATTGCCATCCTCTGGATACACTCCAGTTTGTCTACATACTTCTTTAATTGTGGTGCCCGAAACTGAACACAGTACTCCAAGTGAGGTCTAACCAGGACAGAGTAAAACGGTACCATCACATGTGATCTGGACACTATGCTTCTTTTGATACTGCCCAAAATCCATTTGCCTTTTTAGCCATTAAAATTACACTGGTCCCTCTCCTTCTCCTCAGCTACCCCCCCCCCCACCCATTCAGTATCATCTCCAGTCAGGGTAGCCAGGGGAGGATTTTTAGGTGGGTGGGAGTGAGCCATGGAGCTCACTTTGGGACATTGGGACAGTTACATACTCCCAGCCTAACTTACATTACAGGTTTGTTGTGAGGATAAAATGGAGGAGAGAAGAATGCTTTGGTCCCTGTGGAGAAAGAAGGGGTATAAATGAAGTAAATACATTATAAATATAATTGCTGATGAAGTGCAGATGACGGTTACAGTGTAATGGTAAACATTCCTGTTGGGGGCTGGGGATTTCCTACACCTGGTTCCCATTGCCCACCAAGCAACTAGTGGGATGGGAGGATTAATAATCATTGTTGGGAGACAGTGTGATGATACTTCTCTGAAAAACCCAGAAGACATCAATTCATACTAGAAATCATTGGAAATGCTATGGTTTTACTATAGAGTTTCCAGAAATTCCTAGAGAAGCATGAGGACACTTCCAGGTTTTCCCAAGAAATTATGTTACTATATTGCCTGATGGAGTTCTCCTTTCCTTTGTCCACCCTCTGGCAACTCTAGTCTTGTTAGTGGGTGAGACAAAGAGAAGGAAACAGGGAAAAGTGAGAATAGGGGAATAACCAGGAAGGGGGGGGGGAGCGAATGCTAAGTGTCATGCCCATACCCTCCGCTCTGTGTGAAACAGGAAAATCTGCTTTCAAACTGCATTGAAAGTGCATTATCCAAAGTGTGTGGAATAGTGTAGAGGGAGAGAAGGGGAAACTGAAGACAGTGGGTGGAGAGAAGGGTAGTTTAGTTGGTAGGTAGGAACAAGAAGAAATAATGAGGTAGAGGATAATGAGGGGTCCACATTTGTAAAATGCATATTCAGCAAAAGGGGTGAAATATTAGCATAGGCCTTTACCACTTCAAGTTGCAAGTATGAAAATGCATTTTTGAATGTTATACCTATATAAAGACTGCCCACAGTGCAGGAAACTTAGGGTGATCACGTTTCTGAACCATAGCAGTTTGTGACTGTCAGGGGGTTTTGTGGGAGAAATTAAAAATGCAACTTCCTCCACTCCAGCTAGAAATGATAAAGTCCAAGGAAAGCTTTGAGACCAATTCTGCATCTTCCAGTATAGCATCATAATAAATTGCTGTCAGGAAAAACAATTGCAAAGGCTCGCTCAGTCCCTCCAGACCCGTAGATTCCAGTCACAGTTTGGAGGGAGGTGTTTGACTATTATCTAGCTGTTGCCATTTAGATCATCTTCCACTATTTACCATGCTATTGCTTCATGCTTTTCTTTCATAAACATTTTTTAAAAGAAATCCAGATGGAGGCTTTCAACAACAGTAATGCCAGTATGATTGCTAAATGTAAATTGTATCTGTACGTGTGTATGAAAAATCCAGCATTACACAGCAGAAACCTCCCTTTTGAGATTCTTTTGCCTTCCCAAGGAATAGGAAAGGCATGACATAGTTCCTGTGAAATCCCTGTATACCACATGTGGAATGTGCTCACATCAAAACTGACATGAAAGATACTGAGCTAGGACCACTGAGGAATAGTTTCTTAATGACTTAAGCATAAGGAATAAGAAATGTGGGGGGACCACCAAAACTGGTTTTGTAGCATTTCTCTACTGCTGTCAAAAAGTAAGCGAAAGAGGAGAAGAACATAAGGAAAAAGCTTTGACAAAAGCATCTGCTTTCGCACTCAACAATAACTGGATATTAGTTTTCCTTTTATTTGTTTATTTCTTAAAATAACAACTGAGTAAGCTGATCACTAGCAGTTAAGACGCATTCGTGTTTGGTGAGGGCTTCTTGCTTCTTCCAGTGATTCATGACCAGAGCATCTTAAATGACCTGGGCTGCTTGTAAGTAGAACCACAACTGGTCATAAAGGGGAGGAAAAGGAACCACAAAGGACAACTGCAGGAGCACAGCCATTTAACCAACTGTGCAGAGTCTTGTTCTCAGCTTAACCTTCTGCATTGGGGAGGGGATTATGTTTAAAAGCGATCACAAATATCCTATCTTGCAAATATAGCCGTAAATGAAAGGCCACGAGAGTGGGGTTCATCATCCAGTATAGGCTGTATGTCATTAATGATGCAGATTACTCATTGATCTGCTTTTCATTGCAGACCAACATGGTTACCTCTTGAAACTATCTTCATGGAAGGCACCAAATTCAGCCTCATGAAAATACGTGGACAAGTAACAAACTGATTCGATCTTCCTGACCAATGCAAGAGAATAGCTTTATACATAAGGGACCGAGAAACTCCTTATCCTACAGTCAGTGGGGGGGGGGGGGATTGTGCTATGCTTTCTTCAAGAAGTTGCTTAAACATCAGAAGGATGTTTTACACCGGAAGCAAAAATATATCAGCCTCTCTGAAGTGGTCATATCCATAAGGAATCAGGCCATTTGCTATGATATTTGTAAAAGAAAGTGAACTATGTACAATTCATAACTTATTTCTCTGAAGACACAGAAAGACGAGAAACTGCAACAGATCTAGCAATAGCAAACATACTATCTCAGGTTCATTTACTTGTTCCAATCGTTATGTATGCCTTCAAGCATCAGCAGTGACTTTCAAATTTCTACATCAGGCAAAGAGGTCAGTCCCTGTGCAAAAGAATATTTAGCAGCTGGGACTTACCGCAGCTGCCATTGATGAAGCAGCTGGTGGCCGGAAGACCAGAGGCTCGTAGCCAAGTGACCTACGGGGCACCAAAGTGAGGTGGACACTTGGTGGGCCCTGATAGGGGTGCTTCCCGATAAGGGATTCCGTACGTGGAGGACCTGGTCTCCCGGCTGGGATGAAGTGAGTCCCAAGGTGTCCAAGACCCTTGGGCTAAGTAGCCAGATGGCTGAGCAGTCAGGCTTTTTACTGTGCAGAGCTTACCCTTTGGAGGGTGGCATTATAATAAATGGCTGCGGCCATATTTATGCCAAAAAGTGAATCACATCTTCATTGGCAGAACTGCTGCCCTGCTAATCAATCGGACATAAAGCTGACAAAAATCACAGAACTCAAAAGCCATTGGGAAAGCATTGTAATCTTTGAGGACATTCAGGCGCTGACCCAAGAATGGCAGTCATCATATTAAGAATATCTGCTGGGGTCACAAGCCCTTGGGTGTGTTTCTGCAGCAGCATGGTCTTTCAAACCAGGTTGCCTCATCATAATTCACATAGCTGTGAATCATGAGTTCTTGGCTCAAATCAAGATGGATTCTCATGCCCCCCCCCCCCGTTTGTAGGGGTTCAGGGATAACAAGGCAGTTGGATTTCAGTGGAATGTAACCACAGGCATCCAGCTCTTTCCTTGTGCTAATGTTAACATCCTGCTTACCCTCAATTGATTAATTAATGTCATTAAAAATTGAAGCAGTCCTAAGAACAAAATCAAAGAGATCATTAAGAGCAAAATTACAAAGTAACTATGAAGGCTGTGTTCCTGCCCTGAAACAACCAGTCCCACCTGGCTTCTGCATCTTCTAAGAAGGGCACCAAGGCAGACAGATGCCTGGACAAAATGGCAGCATTGGAGGGCAGCACTGGAGCCTATGCCAAAGCACAGATTCTCGTGGAAATCCCTCCTCAAACTGCCCTCTCTGTAAGCAGTGCCCCCAAATCCTCGGGAATTTCCCAGAGTGGAGCTGGCAACTCTAATTTTCTCACTGTATTTATGAAATATCAGTATTTTAACTGATATACGTATTTTAACTATACCCATTCACATTATTCTTCTGAGACATTAGCATTAATACCATTACTATTTTACTTTCCCCCCACTCCATATAATTTGAAATATCTGGTCATATCAATAAAAACAGGCCAGTCTTTTCCTCTGGTTATCATTATGCCAGATCCCAGTGCTTCACCTCCTTTCACCAATAGGCCTAACTAGAAGTATTTTGACAAGCAGCGCACTCAGCATGCATTTTCTGGTATGAGTGCAATTCTTGATGAATATTTGGCACAGAAAGTACTGCTTGGGTTGGAAAGACCAAAATCCTTTGCTAGGTGCTGCCAGCATAACTAAATCAGAGGAAAGACACTCTGGGTGGCAGAACTCACTGGGGAAGGTTTAAAAACAAAACCCAGAACAGAACAGGATATTCAAAAGAAACTGAATGGTGTGCCAGGGTAACTGGGACCTGACAATCTGTGCTCACCACAGAAGAAAGATCATTCGTCCAGATCACAGTTCATCATCTGTTTTAAAAATATCCTAGGAGACATATATAAAAACAGAACTTTATTTTTAAACAATGCATTGGTTGAGTAGCCTTCCCCATCTTGTTTGGTGGTAGGAGTCACTTTTGGCTTTGCTCTCTGATAAAGGATGGAAGCTGCAGTGCTGGGGAGGGGAAGGAATGGCCTCTGTGTGCCTCACAAGCCTGGCCCATGAGCAGGGGACAGCTAAATAAAAAAGGTAAAAGGCAGACTGCTGGTCTTTGTAATTCTAATGGGGAGACAACTCTGGGTGGACACATTCCTGGGGAATTAGGAGAGCAGGCCAGGGAAAGGGGGAGTTTAAAGGGCTGGTGGAGGGGGGAGGGTATCCTGCTTTTCAGTACCTAAACAAGTCTCATAGTGGCTTACAATTGCCTACCCTTCCTCTCTCTGCAACAGACACCCTGTGATGTAGGTGAGTCTGAAAGAGGTCAGAGAACTGGAACTGCCCAAGGTCACCCTGCTGGCTGTATGCGGAATAGTGAGGAATCAAACCTCTAGATTAATAATGAGTAATTAATCCTCTAGATCAGAGGCTGCCACTACACCATGCTGGCAGGGACCTCAGCAGAATACAATGAAAGTCCACCATCCGGAGCAGCCTTTCTTCCAGTGGGACAGATCTCTGTAGCGTAGGGTAAAGATCAGTCGAGGCCAGACATACCTCTCTGGGACTAGAGATCGCTAACAGATTAGTACCCGAAGAGTGAAGAGCCCTGTGGGGGCCTTAAGCAGACAAGCGGTCCCTCAGATAAGCTGGGCCAAAGATGCAAATGGCCTTAAAGCCTTGAACTTGATCTGGGCCACATAGGTAACCAGTGCAGCTGCCTCAGCACAGGCTGAATATGGTCCTCCAAGATGAACCAGTGAAGACCCTAGCTCCTGTGTTCTGTACCAGCTGGAGTTTCTGGGTCAAGGACAAGGGTAGTCCAGTGTAGAACAAGTTACAGAAGTCTAGTCTAGAGATGACCGTCACATGGATCACTGCAGCCAAACAGTCTGGGGGCAGGTAGGGTGCTTAGAAGCCTTGCTTGCCAAAGATGGTAAAACACCCTGTGGCTACTCAGGAATCAGGAATCAGGCTGAGGCCAGCCAGTAGAGTCCGTGATAAAGAGACATCCAGGATCCAACAGGCAGTTGAAAGTCCAAGGAATAGCTTTATTAAACTGAAACTACAAAATGCTGGAACAGGCCAAGACCCCTTGAGCAAAGGTCTTGAAAGATACAAAGGCACAATAGACATCCCAAGATTATTAGAGTATACCATATAATTCCACTACTATCAGCTTGCCATGTAATCTTATACATATCAAGTAGAATAGCACCATAACTAACAAGCAGAGAGGATCACTCTTGCTGCAAATTGTAGTTGAAGCAAAACTGTACTGAAGGTAGCAACTTGGGGCCACTCGTGGTCTAGCCTTGAACTCCACTCCCTTGGTGCTATAAACCGGGGGTCGTCAACCCCTGGTTCGTGGCCCGGTAGCTGGCCGAGAAGGCCTCGGTAGTGGGCCGGCAGCGGCCATGCCTGCCTCTCCTCCCCCCTGCAGCGAGAAGCTCACCAGGCCGCGAGAGAAGTGGCCGCCAAATCGGCTGCTTCGCTCGCGGCCCGGCTAGCTTCTTGCTGCTTCGGGGGGGGGAGAGGCAGGCGCGGCCGCTGGCATGCCGGCAGACACAAATGCGCATGCGTGTAGCTGCCGCGCATGCACATTAACGCCCCTGGTGGTGAAAATGCGCATGCGCGGCAGCTCCACACATGCGTGTTTTCACCACCAGGGGCGCTAACGTGCATGCACGGCGCCCTGACCACCGGCTCTTTCCCACCCCCGGAGGCAGTCCCCGACCATCAAAAGGTTGGGGACCGCTGCTATAAACAAAATAGTACCATGCACAGTGCTCTTCCTGCATACCATTTTGAGGCTTTGCTGCAACAGTACTAGCTGCTACTCTTTTGGTTCATAGTGGAATCTACTCTTGGCACTAGATAAACGAGCAACAGGTCCCCTTTTGCCAGCAATGAGAGCTTAGAGTCAGCTCCCATCTTTTGTCCCTGCAGATTGGGCCTTTATAATAATCAAGGCACAAGATGGTATGTGTTCATAGTGTCTGGTCCTTAGTATTGCTTCAAAGTAAATTCTGTTTTCATCTTACACAGAAAATTGCTTGAGCACAGCATTTTCATGGAAAAGCTGGTTTGGCTATTTTTAGACAACTAAGCAGAGTTAGTCCCTTGAAAGCAAACTTTGGATGCAATGCTGCTGACACATAATTTCTTGGTATATTTTGCCACTGAGATATGTTGCTCAGATTTTGCTTGGAACTCCCCTTGGCTATCACAGCATCTCATTCCAACAGTAAGCAAAATTTCTCCAAGTTTATATTGATGCTGTGCTTTTGGTATTGTCATCATTTATGTTTTCAAATTTCAAAACATCTCTGTTACACAAATTTCACATTTATTTTTGCAGCATTTCCCCCAAGTGTTTTCTCTTTGATTCCACCTCTTGTATGTAACCTTTGTGAGACTTTCCCTGGCCTCAAAAGAGTTCCTAGATAAACTTGTATGTTGTGGATTAAAAGAATGTAAAGGCTTGATCTACATACTACATATTCATTTCCACCTGAAAGTTGGACCATAAGGAAGGCCGAGCTTGAGGCTTTTGAATTCTGGTGCTGGAGTCCCTTGGACTGCAAGGCGAACAAACCGGTCAGTCCTAGAGGAGATCAGCCCTGACTGCTCCTTAGAAGGCCAGATCCTGAAGATGAAACTCAAATACTTTGGCCACCTCATGAGAAGGAAGGACTCCCTGGAGAAGAGCCTAATGCTGGGAGCGATTGAGGGCAAAAGAAGAAGGGGACGACAGAGAATGAGGTGGCTGGATGGAGTCACTGAAGCAGTCGGTGCAAACTTAAATGGACTCCGGGGAATGGTAGAGGACAGGAAGGCCTGGAGGATCATTATCCATGGGGTCGCGATGGGTTGGACACTATACAGGCAACATTATACAGCCTTGCCGAACTCCTTTCTCAATTTTGAACCAATCAGTGATTCCATGCCCGGTTCTCACTGTTGCTTCTTGACCTGCATATAAGTTTCTCAAGAGACAAATAAGATGTTCTGGTATTCCCATCTCTTTAAGAACTTTCCACAATTTGTTGTGCTCCACACAATCAAAGGCTTTAGCATAGTCAATGAAGCAGAAGTAGATGTTCTTCTGGAACTCCCTAACTTTCTCCATGATCCAGCCTTCCTCTGCCTCTTCGAAATCCTGCCTGTACTTCTGGAAGTTCTCGGTACACATATTGCTGGAGCTTAGCTTGTAAAATTTTGAGCATAACTTTCCTAGCATGAGAAATGAGTGCAATGGTGCAGTAGTTTGAACATTCAGTAGCATAATACAAAAGTTCTAATTGCCATGGGCTAGAAAGGTCATATAAATTATCACATAATGAGGCTGATTTTGAGGGGGTAAGCTATCAATTCAGTATGCCAAATACATGTGGTAACTCCTACAAATGAACAAATACATCACAGAAAGACAATCATAGAATCATAGAATCATAGAGTTGGAAGGGGCCATACAGGCCATCTAGTCCAACCCCCTGCTCAACGCAGGATTAGCCCTAAGCATCCTAAAGCATCCAAGAAAAGTGTGTATCCAACCTTTGCTTGAAGACCGCCAGTGAGGGGGAGTTCACCACCTCCTTAGGCAGCCTATTCCACTGCTGTATAATGTCCATGTCATGACTGTATCATGTAGACTAGAGTCTAGTGTGAGCAAACTAGAGTAAGGACACCCTATTTCTTGATGAAAGTGATTACTGGAGTCAGGGAACTAGACCAGAGATTTCATGTGAACTTTATGCCACTCTCATACTCATAACAGTTTTAATGAACTACATTCCTGCACCTGCAGAGTATTTCTTCACTGGAGCTATGTATAACCACATGGCTGTACCAAGCTCTTTTCATCTGTCTCATAAGTCTTTGGCAAAGCGGCGAGGAGAAAATGAGGACATGCTATAAAACCCTCTCTGCTCAAGTGAGGTGTGATATTGTTTATGAAGCAGCATGAGGATTCTCATGTTCTGACTTTTCATGCCCTGTCTGGGCTGTGAAATTTGATCTAAATAACAGTAGGCAAAAATAGCCACATTTTGCATAACTTAAAGGGGGAAAGGTTAGTCACAATGCTATGTTTGTCTAATTTCTAATTTTGGAATGTACCAATTTGCTGTTCCCATATAATACTGAAAAAATTGAATTTTGAGGTGGTTCACATGAATGACCCAGCTATGGTGACAGAAAAGATTAACAGTAGTGCCAATATTTCCTGAGGCAGCATAATATTACCTCAGATTCAAAATACATTAAATAACATTTTGTTCTAGGCAACTAAGAGAGTCTATTCCAAAACTTCTGGTTAGTGAAGCTTTCCCATATTTGGTAATATTTTATCCAAATATGGGCATGAAAGGTATAAACACCCTTAGAAACCCAATAGCAATTTTAAGAGGGTAGAGGATTTTCTTCTTCTTCTTAAAATGGTTGGAAAGGTAAAATCAATGTGTTTTACAGGTGGGTCAACTCTGTATTGCAGCCTAAACAGCCAGAACATTTTTTCCTTGACAAATGAGCAGTCCAAACCTCCCTCAGTTATTACATGAATAGAACTTAGATATACACTTTTTATATAATTAATGTTGTTTTAGATCCAGATTACTACTAGGGAACTTGCTTTGTTAGTTTACATTTTCAAGGGTTCCATTAACACTTCGGGATTCCAATTTGAGGTTTTTGGGGTACCCAATATTTTTGGTACTTCTACAGCTGTTTGACAGTGCCTTGTCCCTTTAAATATTGAAGGGTTATTATTTTCGATGACAGTAGAACAGTAACTAGAAAATAATAAACTTTTAACATTTAAAGAGGTTGGGTGCTGCCAAGCAACTGGACCAAGAGCTCATAATCAGTTTCCTCATCGTGTCCCTTTAAATTTTTTAATGAAAGTAAGTCTGAACTGGCCCAGCCCTCGACTCCTCTGTCATCATTCTATTAGTGACTCCAAAGTTGCATTTTGTTCCTTCTACTCCACCATCTGAAGAGGCCGAGCCTGTCCCAACTGCTTGATAATGGCTGGTGAGTTTCCCAGCAAGTTCTGAAGCCCCACTGCTTTTAAGCTCCAGAGAGTGAGTTGGTGGAGTCTGATCTAGTCTACTGAGTTTGATTCCCCTCCAAATGAAGCCTACGGACTGACCTTCGGCCAGTCACAGTCTCAGAATTCTCTCAGCTCTGCCTACCTCACTAGCACTGTTTCCACCCTGGGAACTTCACTGCCCCAGCTCCTATGTGGGGCAGACAAGGTGCACCATGCCAATTGCTCTTCCATGCGAGAGCAGGAAGAAGTGGTGCAACCTGCCCCAGTTCAGTCTGCAGCCTGGCGTGGAGCCTCCACTGCAAAGAAGATCCAGGTGCTTATTGTGGAGATGGGAAGGAAAGAAGATGGTAAGCTGCTTTAAGACTCTTTGAGAAAAGAGGGGTATATATATCAGCTGTTGGCTCTGCTTTTTGGTGGCATCTGGTTCTTTTAAATTTTAAAGGGTTATTATTGTCCATTAGAGTAAGTTGGTACAAAGTCTGTCATTGAAAATAATAACTCTTAAAATTTAAAGAGACCAAACAACTATTTTGCCAGGCCAGCTTCTCCTTTTCTCCTTCTCACTTCAAAACTCTAAACCCTCCCCAAATCCTGGGAGATTAATTACCCTCATTCCTAAAATTTTGAAACTGTTTAGAGCAGGCTTTTTCAACCAAAAAAATTATTGGGTGATATGATCACATATGACCACATATGCTGACCTGCC
Source organism: Paroedura picta (assembly GCF_049243985.1). Classification (NCBI taxonomy): domain Eukaryota; kingdom Metazoa; phylum Chordata; class Lepidosauria; order Squamata; family Gekkonidae; genus Paroedura; species Paroedura picta. Next base: position 135,078,116 of record NC_135370.1, read on the forward strand.
CCCCCCCCCATGGCCAATGATGGGCCTGGGAGGGGTACGAAGGGGAAGGGCCCTGGATGGGCGTTTACACAGCTATGCTTCCCAACCATATTCTGTACAATTGTGACACTTCTGGGGGTTCTTGAAGCCTAAATAATGTTTCAGGGGGTTCTCAATGGTAAAAAAGTTGAGAATGGCTGATTTAGATTTACTTTGGATATACCTGAGCTAAATGAAAACACTAGTTAGCTATACACAAATACACTCTCACTGAATGGAACATACAAGCCAGACAACTGGAATGATGGCTGTTATGAATCCTAATCACAGTGTCAGCTGAAAAATATGCTGTAACAATGATTGCCAGAATGCATTTGTTCTTGCAAATGTTTACCCATGGACAGTTGAGACTGTTCATATAGAGAAAAACTTGTAAAAACTTGATCAAAACTCACTTGAGTTCCATATAGTTTCCTCCATTACCTCATCAGGATGCAGCAACAAAACTACCCCTTCCCCTCAAAGGATATATGCAAACCCTCAAAACTAAAGTACAAACTATTGTTGCTGATGCAAGGATGATTGCAGGAGAGTCATGTCCCAGCCCATACAGAGGACACTGACAAGACCAGTTCTGGCATTAACATAGGCCCCAACAAGCTCTTCTGAACTAACTGGCCTGCTGAGCCAATGGGAGACAGCATATGAAAGGAGCCCTGTGGATGTCAGCCTCTAGTAGGGCTACTACAGCCACCCAGCATGTGGTGGCTGTAGTAGGGAGGCACTGAAGCTCCCAGCTTCTTGTGGAGGTCCCCAACATCACTGGAGTCCAGCACACAGGCACAGGCTCGGACCCCCCAAAGGATCCACCCACACAACCACCGGCTGTGACAAAAACCTCATAATGATAGAACAACACTGACAAACAAATAAAGCCAAGTTCAAAATAACTGAACCAAGACAAAGTACAGGGTGGGTGGGCAGGAAGCTGCAAAGGCCACAGAAGAAAGAAAGAGGCTGAGCCCACAGAGCTTTATATGGGCATCCTGGGCAACCTTATATGGGTATCCTGAGCTAGCCTCCCTCACACCCTCTACCATACCTCCTGGGCCCAGCCCACCTGGAAGCCATGGAGGACCATGCAGCCAGGAGAGCCCACCAGCCTCTGTCAGCCGTAGCCAGGCCTCCTTCCTCTTCAGGGCCAGAGTCCCCTGCACTGCAATCAGTGCCCGCAGGTAATGGCAACAGCTGCATTTGTTGAACAAAGTTTGAATCCAGTGGCACCTTTCATTCAAGGTGTAGGCTTTTCTGTGCAAGCAGACTTTTTCAGATCTTGTATCTGTTTTTTTTTATCTGAAGAAGTGTGTTTGCACATGAAAGCTTATGCCTTAAGTAGAATCATAGAATCATAGAGTTGGAAGGGACCAACCCCCTACACTATGCAGGACACTCACATCCCAATCGCTCATCTACTGTAACCTGCCACCCCTTTGCCTTCATAGAATCAGCCTCTCCGTCAGATGGCTATCTAGCCTCTGTTTAAAAATTTCCAAAGATAGAGAACCCATTACCTCCTGAGGAAGCCTGTTCTACTGAGAAACCGCTCTTACAGTCAGGAACTTCCGGATGTTTAGATGGAATTTCTTTTGAATTAATTTCATCCCATTCATTCTGGTCTGTCCCTCTGGAGCAAGAGAGAACAATTCTGCTCCATCCTCCATATGACACCCTTTTAAATACTTGAAGATGGTTATCAGATCTCCTCTCAGTCGTCTTCTCTCTAAGCTAAACAGACAAAGTTCCCCCAACCTTTCTACATATGTCTTGGTCTCCAAACCCCTCACCATCTTTGTTGCCCTTCTCTGGAAACGTTCCACAGAAGCTAATAAAGAGAAAAATAGGGCAGATTCTCAAAAAAGAAATCTCACTACAACTTCTAATATCCTTTACCTAACATCATATTTGAGCTGGCTAGTCTTGAGAAAGATTTCTACACAAAGTCAGCTACCACTTTATTGTAATTTATGTATTTAGAAACAATTAAAGCTTAAAATCCATTTGGGGGCATTAGAATAATGTTGCACTTTTCAATATTTGCCATTAAAGCATATTTTAAAGATGCAATTAAAAGGAAATTATTAAAGAAATTGACTGCAGAGTGAATTAAAGCTCACCCTGAAATGGCAAGCTATCACACTAGGGTCCCCCCCCCATCCATCTACAAATTATGTGGCTAAAAAGCACATAACTCCAGAGAAGGCGTTCAGTAATTCAGCGAGCGATGAATGTTACTCTTTGTCATTCATTTCTGCAGTAAAAACATCTGGCAAGCCATACAGCACCTCAGGCAAACAGCTCTGCTGCACTGGCTAATCTCCTCCACTGCTTCTTCGTTGCTCTGTGTTTGCAGAAGGACATAATGGCCTGTCTCACAACTTTCATAGGTTTCAAGTCCACTGCTATCAACAGTTGGGCTCTTTCTGTGATTAGACTTAGCACATCAGAAACCAAATATAGAAACCTTTTTTTAAGTGAAACTCCTAGGGACATCAGACTGTGATCAAAATGACATTGGCTGAATTTTCAAAGAAAATCTTTTTGAGACAGATCTGCTAAAACTGTTAAGTGTTATGAGTTGACTTCTCTCTCAGTAACTAACACCTGCACACAGTCACAAGCGGGTATTCATGGGCATTGCTGGTTGCATGTGTAGCACACCAACTGTCTGTGTTTCTCTGCATATGGCTGTTGATTTTTGCACTGTGGCTACTTTTCCGCAAGAGACTAAAAGAAATCACTTTTCATGTGTACTTGAAGGTACATTAGGGCAGGGGTAGTCAACCTGTGGTCCTCCAGATGTTCATGGACTACAGTTCCCATGAGCCCCTGCCAGCAAATGCTGTCAGGGGCTCATGGGAATTGTAGTTCATGGACATCTGGAGGACCACAGGTTGACTACCCCTGCATTATGGAATGGTTTAGCAACCTATTCTCTGCCATTCTAAAGCAAGTGATGATCTCTGGTCCATTCTACTATGATTCCTCACCATTTTGCAGAATGAGAACTCTGTGCATTCCACTAGAATAATAGAATCATAGAGTTGTACAGTGCAGGAACGCACAACCACTTGCGCACCTACGGTGACCCCAGTTTCATGGCCAAGTGATTCCAAAAATTTCCAGAATCCAACCTTGCCTGGAGGAAATTCAAATACCATCCCACAGCAGCAATTAGCAATGCTCTGGGTATGCAAGGAAGGGCCACAAACACTGGCACATCCCTTTCTGCCCACCCATTCACTATCTGCCTAAGTTCATAAAGTCAGCATTTCTGTCAGATGACTATGTAGCCTCTGCTTAAAAACATCCAAAGAAGGAAAACTCACCGCCTAATCTACTGAGGAACTGCTCTGTCAGGAACTTCTTCCGGACGTTTAGCTGAAAATTCTTTTGAATTAATTTAAATCCATTGGTTCTGGTCTGACCCTCTGGGGCAACAGAAAACAACTCTGCTTCATCTTTTATATGACATCCCTTCAAGTATTTGAAGATGTTTATCATATCACCTCTCAGTTGCCTTCTCTCCAGGCTAAACAGGCCAAGCCCCCCAGATCCTTTTCACACCTACTACTGCCAAGACAAGTCTTACCCATCCTACAGTGATACATTTGATTTTTCCTACCTGAATGCAGAACTTTACATTTTTTACTATTAAAATTCATTTTATTCATTTTAGCCCAGTTTTCCAGCCTGTCAAGATCATCCTGTATCCTGATTTGATCTTCTGCTGTGTTTGCTACCCCTCCCAGTTTAGTATCATTCGCCCCCTCTATTCCTTCATCCAAATCATTTATGAATATATGTTGAACAACACAGGGCCCAGGACAGATCCCTGAGTCATTCCACTTGACACTCCTCTCCAAGAAGATGATGAACCATTTACAAGCCCCCTTTGGGTGTGATGTGTCAACTAGTTCTTGATCCACCTAAAGGTAATAGGATCCATACCACATTTTACCAACTTGCAAATAAGAATATCATGCCTTACTGAAATCAAGGTAAACAATGTTCACAGCATTCCCATGATCTAGCAAGGCAGTAACTTTCTCAAAAAAAAAGGATATAAGGTTAGTCTGACATAACTTGTTCTTGAGAAAGCCATGCTGACTCCTAGTAATCACAGCCATCCCGTCTAGCTGTTCAAGGACCGACTGCTTGATGATTTGGTCTAAAATGTTGCCAGCTATAGGTGTCAAGCGTATGGGTTGGAAGTTACCCAGATTCTCCTTTTTCCCCTTCCATGAAGATGGGGACAATATTTGCCCGCCTCCAATCTTCTTGCACTTTACCTGTACTCCAAGAATTGTCAAAAATAACGCAGAATGGCTCAGAAAATACATCTGCAAGTTCTTTTAGTACCCTTGGATGCAATTCATCTGGCCCAGAAGATTTGTTTTCATTTCACTTTTCAATGGAAGAGTGTAAGAATGCGAGGAAGGGTTATATTTAAAGGCCTGCTACTCAAAGTCAAACACTTGCAATGTTTTAAAACGTTTCATTATTCTAAACTTTAGGAATCAATTTGTCTCAATTAACATTTTTAAGACAAATTGTCAGCAGCACTTGTGAACATCTGGAAAACTTTTTTTTTTCAGTTTCCAAAATCTTTCTAAATCATATTGTTACTATTTTGTGCATGCATATTTTCATGTTGTTTTCCCATGGTGATTCCTGTCACCTCAGCCATCAGCCATCCATCTAACCCTCCCAACAGTGATTTTTGATGTGGGACACATCTTCTGGTAGCTCAGGGAAATGGAAATCATTACGGATGTGACATCCATCCCGAACTCCCCCCCCAAAGCACGCCAGAAGAGGCAGGGAGGTGGCTGGCAGGGAGGCAGCCAACGGTGGCAGCAGAAGCTGCGGTGGTGAAGGCCACAGCAGTGCTGGCCAAGGATGCAGCGGCATGGGTGGTGGCACAGGCCCAAAGGAGGCAGCCGCAGGGTGGGTGGCTGATGTAGCGGAAGATCACAGAAGATGCCTAGTGGCGGCAACAGCAACAACAGTGGTGGCAGCAGTGCAAGCAGCACTCACTGCTGCATGATGCCAGCCACCACGGCCATTCCCTCTCACAGCCCTCCTGGTGCTAGAGGGAAGGAGTGAGAAGTGAGGGGGAAGAGGGGGAGGAAGGAGTCTGTGTGTCTGAGAGAGAGAGAGAGAGAGAGAGAGACAGCAGGAGGAGGGAGGAAGGAAGGAAGTGGCAGACGTTTTTAGGCCAGGATGAAGGCATGGAGGCAAGGAAAAGGAGCCTTGGAGAAGGTATGTGTTTCCACGTAACCTGCGAGAATCTGATTGTCACTATTTTTTTTACAGACCCAGCCTATGTGAAGAGATGTGCTTGTGATTGGATATGGAGGGTAGGAAGAAAATCTTATGGGTTGTCTCTCTTATGTTTCAGGTTTGCCTGATTTCAAAAGCCAGTCTTCTAGTGATTAATATTATTATTTCATTTACTGTTATATTGGAGCAGTAAGTTAAGGTGTTCTGTCACCATTCCATGTGGCCTTGAGTAAGCCTTAAGCAGGAAACCATGATACAAGTTTCCTAAAGAAATAAATAAAACAGGAAGGAGGGAGGGGGTAGTGTAGGTGTTAAGAACCAGGTTTGATTCCCCACTCCTCCACATGTAGCCAGCTGTGTGACCTTGGGCTAGTCATTCTCTTAGAAATTATTATTATTATTATTATTATTATTATTATTATTATTATTATTATTATTATTATTATTATTATTATCTTTCGATTTATTGCCCACCACTCCCTTACGGCTCATGGCGGGTTACAACATTTTAAAACCCCCAATAAAATCCATTAAAATCCCTCAACAACAATTACAATATAACATTATCGGTTAGCAAGCTAACCTGGCAAGATAGGCTAATCAACCTCCCCCTCCTACTACAAGTAGGTGGAGAGGGGATACTGATGGTACTAATCCCCAATCTCAATCCCAGGTCCCGGGTCCCCGGGGGGGGCATAGATGTTAGCCTCGGCCTCAACCGTAAATCTGGCGGAAGAGCTCCCTCTTGCAGGCCCTGCGGAATGATGGAAGATCTCGCAGGGCCCGCAGCTCTCCCGGGAGCTCATTCCACCAGATAGAGGCCAGGACCGAAAAGGCCCTGGCCCTAGTCGAGGCCAGGCGTGCTTCCCATAGAGAAGTTCTGTTAGATGTTCTCATAGAGCAGTTCTGTTAGAGCTCTTTCAGTCCCACTTAGCTCACAGAGTGTCTGCTGTGAGGAGATGACCCTGGAGGTCCCTTTCAACTCTATAATTCTATGCCAGTGTGGTACTCGCGGTTGTCAAAGGCAGCTCTTCTACCGCTTACCACTGTGCCTTCTATGAATGGCAGCAGAGTGGGTCTCTGTCCCGGCTCACACTGCATGGTGGAGGCACCCCTTGAAGTGGTAGAATGAATCTTTGTGGCCTGCTCCCCACAGCTGCATCCTAGTGATTGGCTGGTTCTCCCCTGACTGTCCCAGCTGCCCCTGTGGTATCCTGTGTGATGGCATAGATGTTAGGAGACGTGGCACATTCATGCTCTATAGCCCCACAGCCTAGTCTTTTGTCTGGTTCCCAGCCTGTACTAATATCCAGTAGAAGGCTTTCTCAATCAAGGTTTCTCAAATAGGTGTGAGTTAATTAATTTTTATATTTAAAAATGGTAAAGCATTTATTGGGTGATGGTCATGTCAACCTGCCCCCTTTCCCAGTGATGGGCCTGGAGGGGGTGGGAAGGGGAGGGGCTATGTTTCCCAACCATATTCACATGATTATATAATTTCTGGGGGGTTTTCAACCATAAAAAACTTGAGAAAGGCTGCTGTAGGGAATGGACCAATGGCGCTACTGTTGCACCAGCGGCCAGCTTCCTCTGCCTTGGTGGGCCTGGGTATTCCACTGCCCATGTTTCATAACAAAATCTTAAGAGAAACTATTTAAGTATATATTTGGAAATGTAATTTTTAAGATACTCAATATTGTCCTTGGGCATTGCTTGCAGAATACACTCATAAAACCTAACATGTTTTGGTTCTACTTTAAATATTAACAGAGTTACAGCTGAAAGTTGTGAAAAGATGTAATGTTTAAACTATAGCTGCTTTGTTCATTTGAGCCATGCTTCCAAATATGGCAGTCTGTTTCTCCAGTAGACCTACCAACAAGGTAGCTTGGAGCCAGGGTTCTGTAAATTCCCAGGATAATATGGCAGACCTGCAGATCTACAAGGCCTTCACACTGAAACAAGAAGGGAGGCAAAGGACACAGGAGGAGGGTAAATCCACAGAATTACCTGTGGAGAAAGAAACAAAACAAAAACAAGGGCTTTTATAGTCATTCCAGACTCCAAGGCACAGAGTAACTAAACTGGTTCTTTGTTCACTCATGGAAAGGTTTGTAATAGCAGAGCAGGTTTGTAATAGCATTTTGTATAAGTGGAAACAGAATTTTCTTTTAAAAATATGGTTATATATTATTTATATCATGTCCTATACCTATTTATGTGTATGCTAATTCCTCATGTATTGTAACTATCATATTATAAAACTTGGGCACCATTCCAAGACAGTCAAAGCCTGATATTGACAGGATATCGAACAATTAAATATGTATCCATTTCCACTGATTTCATACGTCCATTTGCATCTTTGATTCCTTCAAATTGTGAGGTTTGCTTTCAAAGTACAACTGGCAGAATATCCAGCTGCAAAAACACATTGAAAGTACATTATCCAAGGTGGGTGGAATGAACGCAGGATGGGATCGCTAAACATCTCACATTGCTTTTTAAAAAGTAAATGTCATGGAGGGGCTCTGGATCAAGACCACAGCACACAGCTCCATTTACACTACCCCTATTTTCACCATGGGATGCTTTGTCTTGTGAGGGTTTGTACAAGTACCTGTGTTCCTCCCCCATGGGGCAATCCTACTGATATAGTGAATATGGCATGGAAAACAAGTTAACTTTTTTGCCCATTCCTTATTATTTGTCTTGTTTGGTCCTGAGTACAGAAATGATCTCTATCAGTGTGTTATTTAAGTTTGAATGACAATCATGATTAGTCTGTCTAGTGGACAGGTTTTAGAAATCAAAATTAGAAATGTAACATTCTGTTTAAAATACGATCTTCTGTTTCACTTGATATATGTAATTCCCTATTCCGCCATAAGGAATCCTTTAAAAGTACATTTTCATATGCCCCCAAACTGGCTCTTTTAACTCCCTGCTTCTGCCACTGGATAAATAGAATTGACAGTGTAGAAATTGCTCCTATCTCTTGGACTATGAAGACTGCAAAAATATAAGCAATTTATGTTACTTTCCACATCTGGCTTGTAGAGAAACAGCTAACAAATAGAATCTAGTTCACAGTTCTGCAGTTTCCTGTAGAATAGTGAGTAGGATTTGACTGCCACTTTTTTCAGAGAAGAAAATAGAACTAGAGAAAGACAATGAGAGAGCATAATATGAGGAGAAAGACTTCCAGACAGAAAAGAGAAAAACAGATGTGGCCAGGAAGAGCAGCTCCCTCCCTGCACAGGCCCATGGAAATCTGTTGGGCCAGACACCCTCTGAAGCTACCTCCTGGAGGGTTGGCGGCGTGCAAGTGGGGGTCAGGGGAGTGGGAACAGAGTGGGTATCCTGCAAATAGTGATTTTACCACCATCTGGGTTTCCGTTTTGTTGTGGTTATTGTTTTTATGTGAGGTTTTTTTAAAAATTATGCCTGTTTACTCATGAGCCTTCTCTTACTTTCTCCATTTCCTATTCAGCACTAGCTGATCTTATCTTCTGACAGTTCTTCCCCATTGCATTCTTGTTAGGGACACCTTTCCTTTGGTCTTCAGTTTCATTCCCATTTCTTTTCCTGCATCTGTTCACCTCCATTCAAGTAACATCTCACCTATCTCCTCTCTTAGATTTGGTTTGCTTTGGACGAGCCAAGTGAGAGGAAAACAATTTAAAATTCATTTTAATTGGGTACCTAGCTTGAAGTTACACAACGACACAGTAGTTACGTTAGAAGTATCTGCTTTTTTTGCTTTTTCTAATTTAAATGTTTGCATTGTTGTTTCGTTTTCATAAAGATTCCTTATTTTCTAATCAGTAAGTGTAATAAAATTTTTGCTGGTCGTTCATCTCCCTTCTATCTTTATTTATCTGAATTATATTGTATCACACTGGCCCATAATGCACGGAGTGGAAGGTCCGCATTCGGGGTGGAATGGTGACGGCTAAAATCACCAATTATGCATGCTGCAGGCGGCAACCGGGTGCAGAGTCAACGTATGCTGCCGAAAAAGCCATGTTAATGAGATGCAGAAGAAAGTGGAGCTTCCTGGGACCAGGGCACAACCAGAAGCAGCTCCGGAGTAGCCGCCTGCATAATCGGATACTCTGGGTTTTGCCGCCGTTGCGTTCCATCCCGTGCGTAAGCGGTTTGCTTTGCTTCTTCCTCCTCCGCGTTCTCCATGCCGCTGTTTCAGTGGCCACGCATAATAGGCCACTGGGAGTCATAGGTGTAAACTGCACGGAGCTTTTATTCCAACCCGAGATTTATTCAGTCCCTTCCCTCTACACAGAATATGATTTCCGTTTGGATTTGGGGCGATTTAAAATTTCTTTCTGCAGGAAGAAGGATTGATCCGGAGTGACCCTACCTTTATTGTACGATAGAGTGCTTTTAATCCTGAATATATTATAAAATCGCATTGTTTCGAATCGGGGCTCTCCTCCGTGGTAGAGGACCCGTGATTGGCCACAGGTGATCATGTGACGAATTTGCCTTAAAGGAGAAGTTCCTAATTCTCTCAACTTCTGTCAGTCCTGGATTTTTTCCCCTTTCTCTGCCTTTTTCGATCTTCTCCCCCTCCCCTCCAAGAAAAGAAAGAGGTTCCCTGCTTGGCTCCTCTCCCCCCCCCCTTCAAGAAAAGAAAGAAAGAGGCTTGGCTCCCCCCCCCCTTCTGAACTATCCTAACCATGTGCAGAAGACTTTCCTGTTTCAAAGGGGAGGGGGGGAAGAGGAAGATCCGAGTTCAAAGCGATCTGAATTCAATAGGATTGACAATGGAATAAACAAAGTAAGTGCAGACTCTGCCATAGATATATAAACACATATACACAACTCGTAAAATCATTCCTTTTTGCTTCTATGCTTGTGTTGTGGCTGTACACTTGTGAGAGACACGCTTGTATAACAGACCTAATACAAAGACTGATTTGGTTAACAAAATCCATATTGTAATTCAGATCCAGATCCCCTTACCCTTATAGCAGCATATAGTATTTAAAAACTGGGAAGTACTACAATGTATCACAAGTATTTTGCTTGTCAAACCTCAAAGACACACGAGCAAGATCTGATCTGACTTTTACATCCATCATTTTTTCCCCAAAAGGGTAATTTTGGTTCTAAGGGGGATGAGTAATTTACTTTATCTTTCTCTGGTCAAGAATAAACTAAAAATGGCTTGCATTCAAGTAGTGTGTAATGCATTCCACTGGGGAGAGTTGCCATGTGACCATGGGCTTTGGAACCTCTCAGGTTGTTAGTTGACTGGCCACAGGAGAAGAAAATGCCTTTTAATGGATTTAGCAGAATATATTTCCAGTTCAAAAGTGACTATTTGGAATATTTTCTTTACCAGATTGGGAAGAGGGAATTTTGACCATTGAAAAAATCACCCACAACTTAGTTGTGCATTATTTTGAAGCTTTTCTTGCCCTGTGAACTAAGCCTGTATTTTTGTTTGTTATGACTGGCTTCTTTTTTCTGCAAAATTCATCCTTTTTTCCTATCATGTCCTTATCTTTTGTAAGTTAAGTCAACATGTTCCATTTTTTTTGGCAGCAATGGATTTCTCAACTAGATTTTCCAAAGTAACTTACTGCCTGTATCTACTTTATGGATACCGAATTTCAGCCAAGAAAGAGGGGGATTTTCATTAAGATGAAAACAAGCCTGGGAACAGACAGCTAATGATTACAAAAAGTTACTGTTGATTTTAATTGATGATACTTTGTGCTCTGTATTAAATTCATCTCAGACATTGTTAATATAGACTATCACGTACTTCCTTCTGCTTTTAGCCATCAAAGAGATCTGTGCTGCTCAACTGGCTTTCTGAGTGATGTCTGGACTTTGCTGGACTCCATCTTTCCAATCGGATGACTCTGCATTGTTCAGTCCTTCTTCCCAGGGGCTAGTGCTGGGATCTAATGGGAAAAGCAATTCAAAATGACAGCGTAGCAGAACATTTACTCCAAATGTTGTCATGGCCCAAAACCTCTGCTTTTTAAACTCTCCTCAAATTTATACAAAAAAAAATTAAGATCTAGCCTGATGAAGAGTTCTGAGGAGCTTGAAAGCTTTCTCAGTGTTTTCTATCATTTTGCAGCATATTGGTTGGCACTAATTATGTGGATTTTTTGTTTTGTTTGATATTTTGCATATGTCAATACAGTTGACTACAATGTGTAACTACCTGTATTGTCATTAATATTTTCAGTTTAGCCACAGAAAGTAAAGCAATGCATTAAGGAAAGCAATAAACAGTTGAAGGGATCATTTTCAGAAGGCAATTACAGGAGGGCAGCCATGCTGGTTTGCAGTAAAAGGTCTAGATTCAAGTCCAGTAGCAATACGTGGGGAGGAAAAAAACTTTGACTGTCAAAAGTTTATACTCCAGGAATCTTATTGGTCTTTAAGGTGCTACTGGTCCCAAACCTAGCTTTCAGAATGTTTTGATAAATATTCTTCTCTTCATAAAGTACATCTGAGAAGTGGTATAGCAGCTTGTAGATCTGTTACTTAGTGTCAGCATTATGCTGAAGTTCTCCAGTGAGATATTGTACTAAGAGTATGATAATTTTGGTTTAATTACTGTTTGTTTTTATTTAATGATGAGTACTTAATCAGTCCTGTTTAGTAAGTATTTCATTTGAAAATGTGATTATGTGATAATAGTTGACTGTGATACTCTAATTATCCACTTGAACTAAGTAGGAAATCATGCAAGGTAAATGGTTGTCTTACCAAATGACACGTTAAAATGTATGTATGTATTTACTTATTACAAAGCTGTACAAACCACTTTTCTGGCTGTTCACAGCAGCAAACAAGCAAAGAACCTGAAATAATAAATAAAAATAAACAAATAAAACAAACAAAATATCAAGAAACCAGAACAGAATAACTATCTAGTGGCATCTTAATGAAACCACTTTGTAAATATATTCCTGTATCAAGAAAGTAACATAAGAATTTCCCCTTAAGTTGTATCTTTAATTGTATCTTTGCCTAGATTCCTCGAGTGCTCTGCCAAAAGAGCATTGCTGTGACACTGTTTCCACACTAGTGATATCATTTAGATTTGCATTTTTAAAAGGTTGATTTTTTTGTCTGAAAATTTGCTTCTTCAGGCGCAGTCCTGAATTGCCCCCTCATATGCCCCACAGCAAAGAAATCCCCAGAAAACCAGATTTCATCTTTTCAAGTGAGGTCTAACAGGGTCACTGCTGCCCAATGCAGAAATGTGTGCTATTGGGTTTTTCCCCACACCTGCCATTTTGTGTCATTTGGGCATGTTCCTTTCCTCATTGCTGTTCTCGCTCCTCCTTCCCTTCCCTCTGCTCAGAAAAAATCAGCCTTTTAAAAAAGGGGTTGTGATTATGTTGCAGCTGTTTCTGTTCTTAAAAAACACTCTTGCAGCCTTGCACAACAGTGTTATAAAGTTATAATGTTAGAACTCAGAGGTTTTTCTTAAAAATACATTCAGAACACTTTGGGGAGAAGTGGGGAGGTGACCAAGGGTGCAGAATGATGGGATTAGGGAGACAACAAAAACAAAGGTGCGAGCAGGAACCATTTTGCAAAAACATATTTTTTAAAAATGGGAAAGGAGCAAAGCATGTTGGGAGGCTGCCTTCATCAGACTCAGTGCAGAAAGCATGTCACAAATTTCAGCCTAAGAAATAAGAGGAGGATAGCCCAAGTGTGGAAACACTGGAGTCGACTTGCAGCATTTAAAGGAAATCCAAAGAAAGGCTAAAAGAAGGTGTGTCTCCTAATGCAGAGACGGTCTTAGAGAAACCTGTTTTGCTCTGTGAGAGCAACAAATATAGTAATGTGCCAGCTGCACACCCAACTTTTGTACTTTTTAGGTAGAGTTCATAATAATAAGAAAATAGAATCTAGGAATATTAATACATTGATTTTTTTTAAAGAAACAAATTAATCTGGTTTATTTTTTTCTCCTTGACATTAGAGTGAAAAACTCCTCCAGCAACCCATGAGTGATTGCACAATACTTTATGCCAATTCTGATTTGTAAACTTGCAATAAATTATCCATAATTTGAAGCCCAGATGTGATCATATCATCTTTAAAAATAATATTTTTGCCCAGTAGACTCTATATAAGGCAAACAAAAGTTGGACTCCAGTACATTTATTAAAATAATGCTTTCAAACCACTTAAAAAGCGATTTCACATTTTGCCTCCAGTATTTTGTGCTTTTGGGAGCTCCAACTGAGGCTGTGAGCAGCAGTCCTGGAATTCAGGCCCCAAATGCAGCCATGGTAGCACTACTGCTTGTTGCCCAGGGATGTCACTGCCACTTACTAGCATATCCTATGCTCCAGTTCAAAGAGCTCTGAGACTTCAGGAAAGCAGCTACTAGGGTTGGTGTGGATGGAATGGTCTGTTTCCCCCTCTGATATTTGAGTTTGTTGGTTTGGTCTTATTGGGCAGACTCTCTTCTTGTCAGTTCTGTTCGTTAGCTAGTATTGTAGACCAGTGGTCCTCAACCTTTTTGAGGCTGGGGACCGGCGGCAGCAGGGAGGGCGATTGCCTGGCACTGGCTGCTTTGGGTGGGAACGGTCACTTGAGACACCGAAACGCCCAACCCTGGTTGCATCTCCACACTGTTTCATCTAGGAGTCATGGTAGAGAATTCACTGAAGATGTTGGCTCCGTGTGCAACTGCAATTTAAAAAGGCAAATGCTATGCTGGGGTTGTTAGGAAGGGGACCGAAAATTAATCAGCCAGTATCATAATGAACCAATATAAATCTATGGTTTGGCCTCATTTAAATCACTGTGAACAGTTTTGGTCACTACACCTCACAAAATATATAGCATTGGAAAGGGTACAGGAAAGGCAACTAAAATGATTAAGGGGATGGAACACCTTCCCTATGAAGAATGATTAAAGAGGTTAGGCTCTTTAGCTTGGATAAACCATAACTAATGGAAGATGTCACAGAGGTTTACAAAATAATGCATGAGATAGGGAAGGTAGAGAAAGAAGTACTTTTCTCCCTTTTTTACAGTACATGAACTCATGGGCACTCAATGGAAGTAGCGAGCAGTAGCCTTAGAACAGATAAAAGGAAGTACTTCTTCCCCTAAAGAGTGTTCCTTATTCATGTTCCTTATTCATATGTTGTAATTTTTATGTCCTGCTTTTGATATTTTTAATAAGGTTTTATCGGGGGGTTTATCAATAGACTGTTTGTAATCTGCCACGAGCCGGCTCCGAGAGTGGTGGAAAATAAAAATCTAAATTAAATGAATAAATAAATAACATGTAGAACTCACTGCTGTAGTAAGTGGTGGCAGCTTCAAGAGGGAACTGGATAAATATATGGAATGGAGGTCCATCAATGGCTATTAGCTGCAAGATATAGATGGAACACAATGCCTGGGGAAGTGATGCTCCAATTTCTTGGTGCTTGAAGGGCAAAGGTGGAAGGGCTTCTGGAGTTCTGGCCCTGCTGGTGAACCTCCTCATGGCACCTGGGTTCTGGTCACTGTGTGACACAGAGTATTGGATTGGATGGGCCAATTACCATGATCTTTCACAGCTTCTCTTATGCTCTTAGGTACAGCAATGATCTGCAACTAGATTTTCCAGTATGGGCAAGACAATCCAGCTGCAAATAAATGGTAATTATAGGGATAGAATAATATCCAACAGTTTGTGCTTTTAGTCTGTGAACAGTCTGATTTTGCTGGTGTCTTGATTCGCATGAAGGCCAGCCATTTTATTATTGTAAATAACTAAATTAAAGAATACAATGACTGTGTTTAGGGAGTATCCTTACTATATTTTGAATTATGAAGAAATTAACTGAAAGCATACAGCAGTTTTGTAACACTTACAGGCAGGGTGCTGGTTTACTGGCTCATAGTCCTATTTCTGTGACATATTTATACACATTGGCATTTGTAACTAGGACAAGTCGGAAAATAAGGAGGAAAGGGGGTACCTGAAATGAAGTAAAAATGCAACTGAAGGATGGACTTAATTACAAAAACATTCTGTATTGACAAGAATGAAGGGTAATTACAATTCCATTCAAGTTTGCATTCATAAGTCACAGGACTCTGATATTTTTAAAAATCATACGTTGACAAGGAAAATGTTCCACATCAACATCAGGTTGAAAATGAACAGTAAAAATACAATGTAAAAATAAGGACCTAAGGAAGATCTATATTCTAATCGTGAGGTCAACTGAATCCAGTGCTTAATCCAGTGATGGAGCTGTGAACAGGTAAAACAGATCTTCTTGCAAACCTGAAAGATGCCCCAGGTTTGCAGAAAAATGTGCAATCATAGACAGACAGATGACAGACAGATACTGATAAACAGAGCTTTAAGCAGTGGATTCCCTCAGTAATCAGTGATGGTAGCTGGCATCCACACTATTCCAGGCTGAGTTTCTCTGAGCCAAATGGCAGGGGGAGTGGTCAGGGTCCTTTCCAGCCCTATTTTGGCCTTTGGTGGAAAATTGACCAGCTCCAGGTTGAGAAATCCCTGGAGATTTTGTGACGGAGTATGAGGAGGGCAGCATTTGGGTAAGGCAATGGCCTCAGTTGGATAAATAGAGCCCATGCTCCAGAGTAGCCATTTTATCCAGGGGAACAAATGCCTGCCACCTGGAGCTCACGTCTAGTTCTGGGAGATCTCTTATTTAGAGTTTGGTAAGCCTAGGCCTCCCTTGATACTACCCGACCTACATGACTTACCTAGGCCTGACTGTTGATACTGTTCAAGCCAGTATGGCAGGGGTAGTCAAACTGCAGCCCTCCAGATGTCCATGGACTACAATTCCCAGAAGCCCCTGCCAGCGAATGCTGGCAGGGGCTCCTGGGAATTGTAGTCCATGGACATCTGGAGGGCCGCAGTTTGACTACCCCTGCAGTATGGTATAGCATTTAGAGATTTAGATTAGGGTATAGAAGACTCAGGTTCAAGTCATCATCTTGTTGAAGAAGCTCACTGGGTGATTTTGGACCAGTCACATACTTTCAGGCTAACCTGCCTCATAGGGTAGGTCCCCGCAGAATGTCACACAATATGACAGAGGGATATCATAAGCTAGGGCATTGCAGAGATGCTTCAGTCATGCACATACAACTGAGTGAGGCCACTGGTCCTTATATCCCACTGTTGTACATTCTGACTGGCAGCAGTTTTCCAGAGTCTTTTCCAGCTCTACCACCTGATTCCCTTTAATTAGATATAACTTGGGTTGTATGTGGGATTTTATACATGTAAGGCATCTTCTCTCTACCACTGAACTATGGCTCTTCTCTTGGCTTTAATTCTTTTTTAACAGACTAGCAGTGACATCTCATTAATAGTGGATTATTTTCATCCTGATTGGTTACATACATAAGACACAAAGGTGGATGTTGCTAATTCACAACTAGAAACCAAGATAATTTGGCATTCTTGGAACTCAAACAGAAGGAAAATCTCTTAGGACTGAGAAATATTACAGATATAAAGAGAGATGATATAAAGACAAAGAGTAGTTAATGCTTTTGCAGAATTCTTGGAGTTCCTGGAAGAAGCGTATTCTGTTTACAGAGTTAATTCCAGGTGTGCAACTATGAGGAAAGCTCCACGGGATACACTAGTTCATTTTGTGAAGAAATTTACTAGCAATATAATCTTACAACAAAATTCCAAGATGGATCCCAAGATAGATGACAAGAATGTGATAATTCTGAAGGATAGCCTGCAAACAATTTTAAAGTATAGGAAAGATTATGCCTTTCTTACAGATTAATTTAAACAGAAACAGATTACATTTTGATGGGATAAATTTGAAGGAGACATCTTCACATTTCAAGAACAGCAATTCAGATTGAACTCAATCTTCAAAGTGAGAGAATTTGTTGAAAGATATAAAACAGAATGAGAAGACTCAGAAACTCCACAAACTTTAACCATAACCGGTGGCAACAACCAGCATTTCAGGACAAAGCCCAGCGGAAAAAGAATCACCTTTTTTCTAAGACATAGGCTAAATTTATTCACTTGCATGAAAAAAATATCTCTGGTCAAATAAGTAAATAACCTGAGTCTTTCTTGAAAAAGAATTTTAGCCTGATAATGCTGAACTTTAGTTTTATTTTTATAACCATAAACTGTTTCCTATCATGCATTCAGCTCTTTTTGGGGTTTGTTTCCTTTTTACTTTTATGGTATCAAAACCTTGTGTGGTGTTTTGCTACAACAAACAAATGTCGTTAGCCCTCTGAATTTAAAACTACAACATTTAGGCTTACATAATGGCTCCTCCTTTCCTGAGATAATGGAATCTCTTGTGTGCCTCAAAAGAAACGAAAAATACTTTAAGAAGTAGTTTATAGTTTATTGTTCTGTTCTATTTTGCTTACCAAAAGCAAATGAACTTTAGAAACCTAAACAGCAAAGAGTTCAGAGTGTAAGCAGTAAAACTGTCAGACTGGTTTCCAGATTATTGCAGACTTACAGCCTCACATTCTTGAAAATCTTAGTAAGAATTTTAAAGTGTATGAAGGAATAACAGAGCAATCCTAAACAGAGATATACCTTTTTAGATCCTTTGAATTTAAAAAGTGTAGGAGGGTGTAACTTTGTTTAGGACTGCACTGTACGTCAGCAAGGCAGACTATTACTCGCAACCTGTGTACATTCCTAGAGGTACTCAATACTCCCTTTTAACAAGAATGAGACTCTGGCCCATTAAGCACGCACGTCTTTCTGCACATTTTCAGAGAACTAAGCCTTTTATCTTGACTTCTAGTTCTATGCCTGCCTTATACACCATTCTTTTTCCTCAGGTGTATTTATTCTGCAGCTACCAATTTTTAAAAGGCACATTTCTAAATCAGGGTGGAATGGCACTTGTGACGTGTGGGCAGGTGTCCAAAGTTTCCTTTTTAAAATTGCTCATTTGCCAGATCACAGCGGCACAGCAGCATCCAGGGAATGCCTTCCATTTAAATCCTCATGGTTCAGCTTTTGTGTCATTTCACATGAGTTCGTTGAATGAAAGATAACAGAAAGGAATGCAGGCAAAGGGAGGAAGCCTGATGTTAAAACTGACAAGATTTTTTTTTGAAACTGACAAACAGCTGTGAAGGCCTGTTTTCTATACTGTGGAGCACTGGGATATTCTCTGCTGTGTTGTCAACCACCACGAAAAATGGGAAAGAGTCACACAATCCCATAATATGGGGGAATATGTTGAGAGTAGGCATGTGGAAATATTCAGACAGTTTCTGATTCAGCCAGAATTAACTGGGGCAAATCCAAATCATGTGAACTGCCCTTTACTGGTTTGGCTTCAATCAAATTGATTTGCCTGAATCTGAAGCAGACCCAAGCAGCGGAGAGGGTCTCCGCTGCCTGAGAAAACAGAGGGAGGACCTACCAGACAGTTGATTATGACACATTAGCTGCTTGGCATGCTCTCTTTTCCCTAAATCGAATCATGGCCAAATCTTCTAATTGCAATTCAATCACCTTAAAGTGCAGGGATGGGCAATTTGGCTTGGATGGATGCAAAAAGTACCTACCCAAATCACCAGTGATTCAGGTGCTTTTTGGGTTATCTGAACCAAATCACCCATTCCTCATTGAGTGTATAGAATGTATGGTAGACCCCACTGACACTGGCATTGCAAGCTGTGATAGTTGGTAATATCTGTGTGTGTGTGTGCAACACATGTGCCTGTGCAAAGTCGCCTGCCA
Organism: Paroedura picta; assembly: GCF_049243985.1. Taxonomy (NCBI): domain Eukaryota; kingdom Metazoa; phylum Chordata; class Lepidosauria; order Squamata; family Gekkonidae; genus Paroedura; species Paroedura picta. Next base: position 135,097,194 of record NC_135370.1, read on the forward strand.
TTCCACCACACTTTGTACAGGACTGGAATTTGTATGCAGGAAGAGTTGGTTTAGCAGCTTAGCTCCTTTGATTTCAATGCTATTACATCTGTTTTATCGGCATTAGACTCTCCAAAATGTTCACCTTAACTCACATGGTGTTTATGATTTATTTTTAGATAATGGCTCTCATGATTATGCAGTTACATATCAAAAATTCTTCAACATGCTTTTATAAAAGCCAAGAATGGGTATAACAGGAAAAGGATTAACTTACTTCTTCTCAGGTCAGCTCCCTGAACTTTCCCAAACTCTAATGATAAGTTTCACTGATAAAACAAATTGTAGGTTATTGGTGGACAGTTCTCCTTTTTGTTACCATTATGAAGACCAGTTATGGAAAATTCAAATCCTCCGTTTTAAATACTTTTGGATTATATTGGGTGCAGCCTTGATTAGAATGCCTTTATTCAGGCTACCCACTTTAAGGGTGATTTATTTTATTTATTCATTCATTCATTTAATGTATATATCACCACTCATTTTGATGTCTCAGTAAGAAGACATTCCTATTATAGCCATTATAAATACTGAAGTTGCAAGGGGCTTTTAACTACAAAACTGATGGGGTAAGTTTACTAGGTTGAGAATCTTTGTAGCCTCCCCCCCCCTTTGTAGTGACTTAGTGGCTTAACTGTTACTGAATACATGAAAAGAGAACCATAAGGGCAAAGGATGCTGTCATCTCTTTGACTTGAACCTCTTCCATTTCTCCATTTGGAACAGTTTAGAAGTTGAATGATTTATGTAGCCAGGATTCTAGTAGTTACACACACAGCCATTTTCTCTGGATAGTTTTACGTGCTTTTCCTGGCCCATGAATGCAATTCCCCTGTTTTCTCCTGTGCAAGCCTGCTAAAGGGAATGGCAAAAAAAAACCCCTCTATGTGCCGTGAGCTGGGGGAGGGTAACTACATGCCAACATTAAAACTTTGCAAACAGACTTTTTGGATTTAAAACAAATTATTGGGGTGTTTTTGATAACATTACATTTAAACACATCACTTAGAGTTCATAGCTTCTTTTGCTATGACTCTAAACATTTCCTGTATGTCACCATTTCAACATCAAATCTCTTAAAATGGTCACTGGGGTTAGGATTTTCAAAAGAAGTTGTGAACATAATTTCAGAGGAATAAAATCAGCTCTGAAAGATAACTATATATCTTGCATAATTAAGTCTGACAACAGTAGAATAAATAGTTCAATAGAAACAAGGGTTAAAGATTATTTTCTTTTAGTCTGGAACATAACAGAATCATACCACAGTAACCATGAGACTGATGCTCAGGTGTACATTTTCAGAAAGTAAACTTTGCTTAGTATCACCAACACCAACATCCTTAGCCAAGAAATCAGCTTGCATCAGTGATAATCCTTAACAGTGTCATCCTAAGCAGTTATACCCTTTTGAACCCTTTAACTTCAATGCACATACAAGGGTGTAATTCGGTTTAGGATTGCAATGTAGATCTCCTGCAAAAACTGATGGTCAATGCTCAACATCAGTACATTTGTTAGAGACAGGAGTGTAATTTGGAAAGAACTTGGGAAATCCACTCCCTTCTATTTCTGATCACATGTGTGCTGCCCTGCCAGGATGCACATGGTTGCTGGTTCAATACACCCTCTATCGAGAAGCCAGGACTGAATCAATAGGCAAGTTCAGAGTCAAAGTCCAGTCCAAAGATTCCAGCCAAGGGAAACAGTTCACCAAGTTGGGCAGGGAGGGGAGCGGAGTACATCAGAATTCCACAGAGCTGGAAGAGACCACAAAGGGCCATCCAATCCAGTCCCTGCCACCCTCACCTTCTTGGGGACTTAAAAAATCACCTACTCCTGACAAGTGCTCCTCCCATCTACTTCCTAAACACTTTCAACAAAGGAGACTCTACCACCCTCCAAGGCAGCAGAGTCCATCTACAAACAGCCCTCACCATCAGAAAATGCTAATATTTGTGGAACCTCCTTTCCAGTAAACTGAACCCATTGGTCCCAGTCCTTATCTCTAAAGCTGCAGTAAACAAGTTGCCCTCCCCACTTCAACATGTCTACCTTGTATGTAGTTAAACACAATTATCATATCATCTTGGTCCTCCTCTTCTGCAGCCCACACATACCCAGCCCTCCCAACTTCTGTTCATAAGTCATGGATTCACATGAATACACTGTACTGAGCTTCTTGGAAGAAGGATGGGATACAAATGTAGCCATCAGTGAATAGTCCCATGTAATGATAGCAGTTATTTCTTTTTTCCTTGATTATAAATGGGACATTGCAGTTTCAGTTCCAGCAAACTCCATATTATTAATACATTTATACACAAAAGTGGCAAGGATAATAAATACAAGGAATGCTCTATTGCACAATGCTTGCCCTGATTTTTGAAGGGAGATGGGAGGAAAGAGGACCTAAGGAGGTGGAAACTAAACTGTGTGTGGTCAGTTGCCTCTGAATAACCTCACTGTATGCAAACATTGGAAGTGATTATGGTGTGGCAGCACTGGGAAAGAACAGATGCCCACATGTAAAAGCAGCAGGGTTTAAAATCACACCAGAGAAAAGCACGATTGCTTTCTTGATAGCTGTTCAAAGGTAAATCATACAAGTGACTCTACTGAGATAGCCATTCATAGGACTCAGAGTGAGGATCCCAACAACAGCACAAGGGCATGGCAAATGGTCTGGGTGCTTTGCCTAAACTGCTGTACAGGTGTTGGTACAACAATGCTGCAGCAGTTGCAGCAAAAGCACATATTTGTACTTGGGACATGCAATATTTACAGTGCAGTCCTAAACAGCTACCCCCCTCTGAGCCCATGAAAGCCCAAGGATGTAATTTTGCTTCCCTACTATGTGTTCCTACAAGGCCTCTGTTTAACTTAGCACTGGTTTTGAGCTATAGGTGTTTTGGCTAAAAAAAAAAACCCAGGTATTCTGGCCTGCAGCTAGCTTACCTAGGAAGCCACTTACTGAACCAAATATAAGTTAGAATGCTGTTGTATTTTCAATATTTTGTGGAGAGGGTCAATAATTGTTTTATCACACATCCAATATTTTTGTTGAAATCATCCGGCAACCCTAACTCTGCTTCAGATTGCACTATGAACATTCTTCTTTTCACCTGGCTTCCATTATATCAAGAAAGAGGAACTAAAGTAGGATCAAATGAATGATCCCAAAAGAAACCAAGTCCCTGCTGTGAGCAGCTGTGACCTTTCATGTTGCATTAAGTTTACTGGAACTAGAGGAGCTCAAAATCCAACAAGTAGCCATCTGGTAACTTTCAAAGCTATGAGAGCAGCCTTCTGAGCAATGAGCAGCATAAGCTGAAAGATGAGCTCCAAGGATTGTGTAAATGCACATGAAATTTTGACTTTGATACCTGCTAGTTCTTCCAAACCTTGATGTATTTATGACATATTTAGGAAACCTTTTCCTTTAGGTTTTTAAAGCTGTTTGACTGAATAATGTACACACCATGCCATGTTCTTCACTAGTCAAAAGCTGTCTCCAACCCAAATGTGCCACTCAGAAGATGGAGAAGCCAGTATGTTTCCAAGGCATTCGGTAAATAGCATCATTCATATAATATCTACACAGATAAATGTGACCATAGTTAATGGGTATATTTGCGGTTTTGGAAACTGAGTCAGCAATTTTTAAGAGCAAGTTTATGATTAGAGCTTGTTTTGTATACTGCTTGGGTGGGTTCATTAACTGCTTTCCAAATCATCACTTGTGACGATTACCTCACTTCAGTTCGGTAGACATTTTAAATCATTACCATAATGAGCATACTGAATTTACAAGATCTGTTTTTTAGAGAGGGGGGAGGAAATGGAAAATTTAAGGTAATACCAATACCAAAGCCTTTTCATATTTGACCACTGGCTTTGACATTTTAAAATGTGGAATTCATAGAATCATAGAGCTTGAAGGGACCATACAGGCCATCTAGTCTAACCTCCTGTTCAATGCAGGATCAGCCTAAACCATCCAGGATAAGTATCTGTTCAGCCACTGCTTGAAGGCCACTAGTGAGGGGGAGCTCACCACCTCCTTAGGCAGCCTATTCTACTTCTCAAGTACTCTGACTGTGAAAATTTGTTTCCTGATATCTAGCCTGTACTGTTCTACATGTAGTTTAAACCCATTACTGCGATTCCTATCCTCTGCTGCCATTCCCTCTTCCAAGTGACTTTTCAAATACTTTTATCCCCTCTCAACTTCCATCTCTTCAGAGTCACACTGGTGAGTTCACCTATTCTCTCACACTGGCGAGTTCACATATTCTATCTTTAGCTGTCCTTCTTCTTCTGGAGAGAGAAAAATTCCCTTGTTACCAGTCCCAAAGATTTTACTCCAGTCAGGTTCCACAGATTCCATAGCTATGGGGCTCAGGAATAATTCTAGCTTGGATGATTGGAACAACATGATCAGTTTGATCCATGATACTATCTTCTTCAGCCCAGGTGGCAGATAGTTCTAACACAGCTGTACTAGAAAGTGCTCTTATGAAGTATCCATGGGAACTATCCACAACAGAAGTACCTCAGCAAGACAGATGTAGACCCTCCATATGGAACAATTTTACCCTGAGTGGAAGTACAAGCCACCTAAAAGACTTGATTTATAATCTATACCTTCAGCTGTTCTTCACATAATTCATCTGGAGGAGAGGAGTAACGATTGATATATACCTGAATGTGTTCAAGTGAAACTGTAGCCATGTTTCACTCAATAGCTTGTTATGTTGAATCTGCCATTCACTGTTTTGCATCAGCATTACTTTGAGGTTGTGTGTTCTTACTAACAATAGTTCTCAATTCAGCCTTGTGTGAAAGTCTTCATGGAAGATTTGCTGCCATTGCAAATATCTTAAAAGGAACTATTAAGACAGTTTATCTATGTAGTCTGAACCATATTTTGTTCTGACTTTTTAATTCTCTATTTGAAGCCTCCAAGGCCCTGAGCTAATTGAGTATGAAGGAGATTTGGTGGGTTGTTCCCCTGTAAAAAGTTCACAACCATATGACTAATCTCTTCAGTTTTAAGAAATGCTCTGGCTGCCGTCTGCCCCCATTTCTGCTAACAGGCAAGGTGTTCTGTCCTATCAACCTATCAACCTAATTTCTCTTTTACCACCAGTTGTACAAACATGTCTCTTGGCATTTGAAACCACTGGAATGAAAGTTAAAAACACACAACCATTCCCCCCCTCCCATGTCTCATCACATCTTCTTCTTGTGGTATGCATTTGTAGATTGTGACGCGCCCTTCCCACAATTGATAAATTGATGCAAACATGGTGGCTATGCTTGATATAAGTAGGCATCAGTGTAATTGGAAGCTATTTTAACTTTGTTATTAGGGCTAAATAAAGTCTTCTACCTAATCCCATAACTGGACACAAAGTGGATCTCGGCAACATAATTGCAGCAGGCCATGAAACAGTGGCTGCAAAACAAAAGATGCAAAGATGGTTCAGAGTTTGAATATGCGGCGAGGATGAAGCACCAGGCTACTTACAGAATAAAATAGTTTTCATTGTGAAGAGAAACAACTATGTACTGAAAGAGATCCAGCTATCTAACTAGTTGTTGTCTGCAGTCATTCTTCTGGGTTCTGGAGGGAAAAAGGGAGGGAGTGTGCTCAAAGGGCAGGAAGTCTCCTGTTGAGCCAATCAGAACACTGGATTTTAAAATCATCAGGAAGTTCCTTGTCCTATCTATCCTAAATATACTTCACCTCTGATGCTCCCTGCAGGACACCCTTTATATTCTTCTCAGTTATGCATATTCCAACAAGGTTTCTACTGTAACCATAGCTGCCTCCTGAGAGAAGCATGGCCAGGTTTATTCGATTTGCTATCAGTTGCAACTCTGCAGAACAGGACTGCCATCTCAGCATCCTGAAATCATTTTTTGCCTTTTTTTGCTCTTGAGATGAAATGAGAGATAATGGCTTGGATCCATCCATGGACTGTCCATATAGGGCTGCAGCAGAAGGGCGAGGCAAGAAAGGTGAGCTCTGTTGATGGGAATACTTCCACCCACAGAAATGCTCCATTGGATACAAACCACTACCTGGCCACCAAGAGGTAGGGAATCCTACATTCTTTCTGGTCTGGTGGATGACAAGAAGCAATATCAGAGGCAAAGCAGTACCTCATTGCTGTCCTTTGACCCCAGTGCTGACTAGTCATCTACAAATCACTGATGCCATCCAATTAGAAGAAGAAGAAAAGACACGGAAGTGTCTCAAATCAGCTTATAATTGCCTTACCTCCCTCTCCCTCAATAGATACCATATGAGGTAGGTGTCTAGCCCAAGATCACCCATCTGACTGCATGTGTAGGAGTGCGGAATCAAACCCAGCTCTCCAGATTAGAGCCCACCACTCTTAACCACTACACCAATCTGTCTTGTTTCCAACACTGCTTCTAATAGATGGTACTCGGGAGTGGCCAGGTAATATCTCCCACAGCACCTCTCCAGCCACATTTCCTGGTGCCCAGCCATGGAGACAGCCAACGGTGAGAAATAATATGTTTTATATCAACTAGGCAGGTATACATTTCCCCTTGCAAGAATCTGTTCAGGATGCAATGCGCCATTATATATATCATAGATGCAGAAAACTAGTGACTTAAATGGCCCAAAACAGTTGTCTGAATCACCATTCCTCATTTATAAATATCAAATTATATTGCATGGAATACTTAATGAGCTCCAAATATTCACTGTGTGCTGCAGAAACAGTGGTCTATTTATGTGAGCAATTAGTAGCATAATTATATGGGGGAATATCACATAGTAGTATTTCTTTATGGGTCTAGGTCCTGAACAAAAATATTTCCTTTAGACTTTATTTGACTAATGCTTTCTTCAGGTGAGCCCTGGCAAGCACCATTAACATTGTAAATCTGGGAACCTAGGAAATATAGAAAAGGGAAGGAAATTACCTCAGTTTGGCATAAGGTATAATGCTACTTTCTTTAAATAAAATTTATCCTCTGTCCTTACTAACCCCATCTAAGCAAATTTAACATTTCATTGTATTCTCTCACTTACCCTTACTCCTTGCCAGACATATATGGCTACTTATGTTACAGTGCCTGGAGTTACAAAGGGCCTATGTTCCCAATCTATATGTGATTTCTCACTTCCCTTGAAATCTTTGGTGGACTGTACCTTTTCATACAAATACAGATTCATTTTTTTCAAAAAAAGAGCTTAAATCACAGCTGAAAAAGTAGGGGCATTTAAAATGATATTTGTCATAGCGATCACTTATTTGAGGTATGCAGGAAATATGTCCTCTTTTTTGCTTTTCAAAATATTGTCACCTTAATATTATGAATATTATATTCTTAATATCATGAATATGAAAAATCATGAAGATTATCTTTTCATCATGGTTCCAGCTTTAAATTGTGATAAAATATTAAAATATTAATTTGACCAGTTTCTCTTTCAAACTACAGAGGATTTTTCTTCAGTATTTAAAGCAATTCGCCATTCACAAAAAATGTTCCCCTCCTGATTTAACACATTCTATATTACACCAGGTGCTACATGTACACAGTTGGGTGGAGGCCAAAGTCAACAGCTGCATCTATTTCCTGTTGCTATTTAGAATGTGCAATGTTTTCTACTGTTCAGATCATTAAAGCCTCTGACAGTCTTTATCAAAGTGATCTTCCCCAATCAAATAGAAATCCTTAGCAAATTTCTAACAAGATCTATCTAAAAGAAGCACAAGCTCCAGATTACCATTCAGCATTCAGTCCCAGGTGTGATCTCAGTTTACTTCTTAGTACTTTCTATGTGCCCTGGAAAAAAAAAAGTGTGTTCATAAAGTAGGTTTTTTTCATCAGAAATTTAGGGTACTTTGGCTTGACTTCTGGTATGTGGCACAGTGGCCCACTTCCTCACAGCAACTGACAGTCTGTCTGGAAAACAAAATAACATCTCCAAGACAGCGTGCTGAGGTGGCCAGCCTACAGCTTCAGCAGCAACTTTGCTACTCCACATCAAAGGCATTTCAAAGGCCGGCTCACCTGATGAAAGCATTAACTGTTTTTGCCTTTACCTACTTGTCATGGAAGCAGCCGGCTCATTTGCTCAGCTCAGCCCAGGGAGGAAAATGTAATGCACAAGCAGATGTTTTCATACCCAAGGTTTGTCAACTTTCCTTCAGCTCTCCTCAAAGCATGAGGACAAAGGTAGCAGTGATAAAAATTCACTGAACCCAAAGGTGGCTGGGAGAAAGCAAACACTTGGGAAAAAATCCTGCCAAATATTTTAAGGTTAGAAAAATTAGATAAATGTATCTGAGGTCTATTGGACGAGCTGCAGGCTGAATGTGTATATAAAATTTTGGAGGATATCAAAGCACTGATGTTTCCTTGATTGATTTCATTTTAATATGGTGCTCTGAGGGTAGGCTGGCAAAAGTAATCCAGTTAAATATAATTTCACTTTATTAGTGAAAATAACACAATGTGTAGACTTAGCCTCTCCTATTTTGTGATTCAAGGTCTGTTCCAGAAGTTTCATTTGATCAAGACCAAATCTAGTGGTCTATTCTTGAATATGTATTTCTTGCTGTATAATATCCTCTGTGTTTTAAAGACACATTTCTTAGTATTTTAAAAAATTAATAACATACATCAGCTACAAAATGAACCAAAATTAATGGTTCAAACCTATTATTATGGGCTGTATCCTAGGAATCCTTATTAGCAAAAGTGGCAGAGCAGCCTCCCTCTGCCTTGCCCTTCCCTCCGTTCCCCAGAACTCCTCAGCTGAAGTTATAAACAAAAGGCACCATAGCACAGCTGGCTGCAGTGAGATGATACCAAGTGAAATCATTACTTCCCCATTGGAAGACAGAAGGAATTGATTGCCCCTTCCTCACTTCAGCCTCTCCCCATCCACCATCTGTAACAGCGGGAGCTGTTATATAATATTTTGCTAAGGGCTAAGCGGGCGGAGAGTGAACATTGCCTGTCAGAGGCAGGGCCCAATCAGGACATGCTTTGCGCATCCCAATTGGGCCCTGCCTCAGACAGGTCATGCCCACTTAGGACTTTGGCCCAATGGGCCAAAGTTCTGACAGGGCCCGCCCACCCAAGGGCAATCTGTAGACATTGCTGCTAGTCTGCCCCTGACCTTCTCAGGGAGAGGAGGTTGGTAGGGCTGCTGAGGGGGATGAGAACAGAGACTTGGACAGGCTGTGCTAGCCCTTTTCACCCCAGAGCTGTCCTAACTGTCGCATGCAACTGTAAATTTCCTTCCTTTGCCTCAGAACACTGACAGAGCTGGCAGGAGGCTGGTGAGTGCTCTCCCTTCCACCACCCTCCCTTCAGGCCTCCTGTGAAGGAGTCTCTGATGGCCCCTGACTGGCGGGAGGGAGGTATTTCCATGAGAAATGCAGGGGAGTCTGAGGAAATGGGTGTGGGCATTCCTTTTGAGGGCAGGGAACTTCCCCCTTCTGCCAAACAGTAGGCCACAGAAAAGGCCTTTCTCACTTAAAATACTGCTCTGGCCAGGGGCTAGAAACAGCCAAGCCATGTGTATTTCTTCTTAGCAACTCTCTGCAGATTTGTGGCCTACTGTACAGTGTTATTCTGCAGACGAAACTGGATCCTATTGAGGAGGTTCTTTTGTCTACTGTTTCATCTGCACAACAACCCTGTGCAGTAGGCCTCAAGTCTTTCAATTCAACAACAACCTGTGTGGGAGGCCCTAAATATTTCTTCTCCACCACAACCCTACAGAAAGTAGCCCTTTCTGCCTTTCTGCAGATGAGCTGTAATTCCAGGAGCTCTCCAGGCCCCACCTGGAGGTTGGCTACCCCTGGATTGGAAATATTCCTGGAGGTTTGGAGGCGGGACTTCAAAATCGTACAATGCCTCAGACTCCAGCCTTCAAAGGAGACATTTTTGCCTGCAGAGCTGATCATTATAATCTAGAGATGAGTAGTGGTTTAGATAGTTGGGACGGAGTGGTGCAGATATGTCTCTCCTGGATTATGGGCTATGGCCAGTGCTTACAAGCAACTGTTTGTATTATGGGGCACAGACAGACAGACCAGCATCAGTATTGTGAGTCTAGAAAGTGCAAGAAGATCTAAATAAAGAATATTTACAGCCTGAAACTGTAAATAGTGAACAAGTAAATGGCTGGAGAGACATGGTAACTGAAATGACTTGTTTCAAGCTTCACCTGGCAAATAAAAAACCAGTATAAAAACCTTTCTAAGGTCAAGACTGATGTGCACAGAGAGACCTCCTCTTAGGGTTGCCAGCTTCCATGTGAGACTCTCTACCCCACCTCCCTCATGGGGAGTCTGCTATGGGGGGAGGAAGGGAACATGATTGGAAACTGCTTTGAGACGCCTGAGGCCTGCTGGGTCACTGTGGCCCATTCCCAGTTCTCTCAGACCTCTCACAGCCCCACATCCCTCACAGGTTGTCAATTGTGGGGAGACAAAGGGAAAAGGTGTTTGTAAACCGCTTTGAGACTTCTTTGGGTAGTAAACAACAGGGTACAAAAATCCAGTTCTTCTTAGGAGCTACCATGAAAGAAGCATGTGGGCACATAACACTTTATCAACAGTGATAAAATTGAGACAGAAGGAGCAGGGTGGACACCTGTGTGCTGTGATTACCCCATGTGTGTGAGGGAGGGGGACATTTTGGTGTCTGTAGCTTAATTCACACAAGAAGGAAATTGACACAGAACTGGGAGGAACTGGTTGCCATGTAAGCTCCCCCTAAGAAGAATCTCCGGTCTGATTTTCCCCTCACATATCTGAAGACATGGTTCTGGAAAGCTCATCTGTAACCACTATGCCACAGTTCCCTATGGTCAATCCTGTCCCACACTCAACGAACATTCCAAACCACAGGTTCTTGACACCCATATCTCCACAGCCATGCCCTCATTTGTCACCTTGCCACCACAACCTCCCACACAACACACACATTCAACCCCATGCCCTTAGAGACTGGACAACTCCTTCCCTTCCTCTTCCCATCACCAAACTTTAGCGCCCATTGTATTCCTGGATTGGCTGAATGGAGGTTGGGACAATGGCCAGCAAGTTTCATCCCATCACCATCTCCATATGTTGATTTGTGATGTTAGAAGGGATACTGCCTTTGACAAAAGATTATGTAACCTCATCTCTACAGATACAATGCTTTCCAAAATTGTGGTTGAGAGTGATTGTGCAAGAATGTAGCTAAACATGTCTAACAAACTGGCTTGAAGAAGAAAAAAAGTTTCACCTTACTCTGGTGAGGATTACACTTAGAAAATTATTTATAATGCCTAGCTATATCCTTTTGTTGGCATTTGAAGACAGTGGGTTAGGAACTTTGACCTGCACTGAAATAACTCCAGTGATGGGCCCTGTTATATGCCATCCTGTGTCACATGGAAGTGGTCCTACTGGTAAGCGGCTTTATGAAAGGAAAAGGCAATATAATTTTGGCAGGGAAAGTTACATAAAATGAAGCCCCATTCAGTTCTAGAGTTAGCCACCCCATCTCTTGCTACCATATAAAACATTTTTTCCATTTCTGAAGCAGGCATGTTCCATCAGGTATTCTTCATAGGGGACAGATCATCGCAAACCACAACATTGCAATGCCAAGGGAAAGCAGATATGCCAGCATAAATATTTAGTAACTTTGTGCCAGTTATCAATGACACAAGCTTTTCCATACTGACATTTCCTATGAATCTCCATAAACAGGATTTTCAAATATGACCCATCTTAACCAAAGTGCAGAGTAAAAATGGAAACAAATGTTCTTCCTTATAGTGATGAAATTGTTTCGTTCTCACTGTAATATTATATTTGTTAGATTGAAGTCTAGTAGCACCTTAAAGACCATCAAGATTTTCAGGGTATAACCTTTTGAGAGTCAAAGCGCCCTTCATCTGATTCTCTTGAAAAGCTTATTCCTTGAAAATCTTGTTGACTCCAAGGTGCTGGAATTGAACGTAGCTCTTCTACTGCAGATGAACACAGCTACTCTCTGAAATTATTTTTGTTGTATACTAACTGAACAGTGTTTCAGTTAAGTTGCTGTGTTAGTCTGAAGCATCATAACGAAGTTTGAATAGAGTGGCACCTTTAAGACTAATAAAACTTTATTCTACATATAAGCTTTTATGTGCATTCTTCAGATATGTTGAAATAGAGTCACCAGCCATTACATCTAGGTAAGGAGGATGTTGCTATGAAGGGCCAATTAGAGCTACAATTGGATTAAGGCAATTGGTAAAATATGTGAACAACAGCAGATTAGCATACAGTAATCTAAGGATTTAATAACCCACATCTGCAGCCATGTTCAGAATGATAGTGATATATCTTACATAATTATTATATCCTTTCATCATTCATATGTCCTTAAAACCATTCCTGCACATTTGTTGACTGGTGTACAGTTTTTCATTTCAGTGTGTTTCTATTTATAGCAACAGCTTAAGTGTTAACTGCTAAGTGTGATGAGAAGAAATAGGTCTAACCACTAGATAATTAAGAATACAAGAAAACTTTGACTGTCTCTTACTGTAAATATGTATTAGCACAATGGGAAGGAAATATATCCTCTCATGGGCAAGAAGTTTAGATGAAACATCTGGGATCCAACTGATATGTTTTCTTTTAAGTGGTTCATTACAAAAGCTATACATCAACACAGTGAAGTTTCTTTCAGCAGCTTTTTTATGCAAGAAAAAAAAATCTTAAAGACAGCTAATAAGCATTGGACAGGACAGAAGAGGAACAGGCTTAGCATCACCAGCCTGGTTTGGAACCTCCAAGTGCCATTTAGTGCTTAACACCCACTCGGGATGGCTGTCCCACCCTTGAGTGCCTCCTCCTCCAACCAGCTTGCCTGTCTGTCCAGCAGCCAGCCTTCCATCCCCCACCCATGACCACCCTCTCCTCCTTCCACTTCCCTCCAATGCTTGGAGGTTACAGATCCCTGCCACTTGAGAGCTGCCCCTGCTGGTGAGTTCCCTGCAGCCTGCAGCCTTTCCAGGTCCTGGGGGGGTGGGATGGAGAGGCCATTCACATTCTTCCACCCCCCCCCCCCAAATCTAGTGCCTGTTGTATTCCTGAATCCAATGGGCTTTGTTCCTAGTCCTTATCCATGGTTCCTCTATATATTTGGAAAACTAGCCCTGGGGTGGAGTGAGTCCGGGGTGCCTGAGTTCCAATCTGGCCCAATCAGGGTTGGAGTTTTTATGTTTTACTGTGGAGATTTTTATTATAATCCACCATGAGCCAGCTAGTCTGGGAGTCAAATAATAAATAAATACTGTGTGTAGTTCTGGTCACTATATCTCAAAAAGGGCATTGCAGACAAGAGAAGAAGAGAAGAAGGCAACCCAGATGATTAACAGGCTGGAACAATTGGAGCACCTTTCCAATAAGGAAAACCTGAAAAGTCTGGGACTTTTCAGTATATTTATTATTTGTTAAATATATTTGTATGCTGGTGCTCCCAGCCTGCCATCTTGCAGCAGCTAACAACAATGAAACAACATAATACATTATATAAAAGTACAAATAAAAATTGTATAAACCCCGAAAATCCTAGCCTTCATCCCATACCCAACCGCACCAGACAGTACCAAGTTCCAAACCCAAATCTCCCAAGGGTGATGTCACAGTGAGAATCTCAGAGGGGAGGCAAGATCTTCTATCAGCCTGATCTCAACCAAAGGCCTGGTGGAAGAGTTCTGTCCTGCAGGACCTGCAGAACTGGCCTAGTTCTGGCTGGGTCCTAAGCTCTTTTGGGAGCCCATTCCACCAGGCTGGAGCCAGGGCCGAAAAGACCCTGGGCCAGGTTACGATCAGGCAAACTTTTCATGGACCAGGGATCACCAATCCATTTGTACCCAAAGAGCAGAGAGCCCTGCAGGGGGCATAGGGAAACAGATAGTCCCTCAAGTACTGTTTATAGGAAAGAGATGACTAAGGGAGTGATACTATAGAGGTTTATAAAGTTGTTCATGAGGTACAAAGAGTGGACTGAGAACTTTTTCTTCCTCTCCTAAAATACTAGAACTCAAAGACATCCAATTAAGTTGATGAACAATAGATTCAAGATGGACAAAAGGAAATACTTCTGTACTCTATGAAGGAATAATTATTGCCCTGCCAACAAATTACTGGAGTATCCCAGTTATCTGAACACAGAAATGTTTTCACAGCACCCTATTACCTTGCAAACATATTGTTGAAGGAAGGGGAGGAAGTTATGGGAAATATTTCATTGAGCTCTGGATATCACATATCTAGAGTGATCTGGTGCACAACATTTGTGCAGCACTTCTCAAATAATAAATCTCTACATAGATATTACCTCTGTATGGAAAGTAGTCTGTAGACATTACATTGCCTCTGTGTCATAGCTCACTTTCTTTTTAGGTTTTCCAACTTCAGTTATGGATCTTTAAAATCCCAAGTATGTCTGAAATGGTAGATATATTGCAGATTTGTGGTAGCAATGGCAGACTTTCTGTCCTGCATACTTCTTGCATCACTTTTACCATTTTTATACCAACTGTTGTAATGGAAGCAAGCATCTGTGAAAGCTATGGATCTTATCACAAGCAATTTTTACGTTATTGCAAATGCTTCTGTAAAATCATTAATTAAATCTGATAATAAAAAATTATCAGCACGTAATAAATTCCTTAAATGTTTGTTTTAAAATGTATCAAAAATTTGATTCTTCGGGTTCTTTGCATGGATAGATATATGTACCCACACAACATTCTTTTTCAGTGAAAGCAATCTCATTTGAATAAAACCACATACTTAGCAACATTCCAGACAGATTACATGAAGAAACTGCATGGAGACTTCATGGAGAGTACATGAAGGCTGTTTAAAAAACAAAAAACAAAAACAGCCATTTCTGTAATGTCATCTTTATGACTTTCTGCAAATTTCAGCTCAACCCCCAACCTCTTTGTGAAGATTTTGGATTCAATACATAGAACACATTGAGTTTTATCTGTTGACTGCATGCTTGATTCAGGGCTGACTCATTTGCAGTGTGAATTTAGCCAGCTTGGTGTAGTAGTTAGGAGTGCCAACTTCTAACCTGGAGAGCATGATTTGATTCTGCGCACCTCCGCCACATGCAGCCAGCTGGGTGACCTTGGGCTCACCACAGCACTGATAAAGCTGTTCTGACCAAGCAGTAATATCAGGGCTCTCTCAGACCGTTTATGCACTGGAGGTTTCATGCTGGGCTGCAGGCTGGAGTTTTAGTTGTGGCAGGTTGCCCCATCTCTTCCTGCACCTACACGGGGGAGCATTTGGCCCAATGCCCCTCATCCACCCTCTATTTGTGCTCCTGCATTGGAGTTGGGGCAGTGAAGTTCCCAGTGCATAAACTGTCTCAGTCTCACCTACGTCACAGAGTGCCTCTTGTGGGAAGAGGAAAGGAAGGCGATTATAATCTGCTTTGAGACTCCTTCAGTAGAGAAACGTGGTATATACTCTTCTTCTTCAGCTGCCTAAGGCACTAGAGGTGGAGAAATGTTCAAAACAACTTGGTTGTTGCCCCAACTGACAAGCCTGCTCCTTCTCTTTGTTGGGGGTGAACTCTCTTCCTCTTTCAGTCCAACCTCCAATGGGAGAACTGGGGTAGGTGGCCCTTTCCCAGGGCCAGTTTTGCATCCAAATCTACTGCTGTTGAAAGGAGTGACATTATGGCAAACTGCAGGCCAAGGCCCAGGGATGGTGGTGCAAGTATAGGGTTTCAAGCTCTGGACTATTACATTCTTGAAGATTTTGGGCATGGTCTCTGAGGAGAGCACGGTTTGGAGAGGGGGGAGGCTTCCATGATGCCATTTACTCCACTTTCCAAGACAGCCAACTTCTTTAAGGGAACTGATATTTTTAACCTGGAGACCAGGTATAATCCCGGGAGATCTGCAGTCTCCACCAGGAGAAAGGCAACCCTATGTGAGTGGTGGGTAATGTGAGAGGAGAAAATTGGTGATTGCAGCAGCTTCCCCACAGTACAGGTGGAGAAGGGTGGGGGCAGTGGCTCCACGAAAGAGCAGGAAGAAGTTCAGGGATGGTGATTGCTTCTCTGCAGTGCTCATGTTATCCTGTATGGTACCACATACACTAAAGTCCCTGTAGAAATACATTAGCAATAATTTAGGAAGAGCCTTTCTTTTTGTAAAAAAAAAAAAAAATTCTACAGATTTCAGATGTAGATATTACCATCATTGTTATCATCATTGTACAATGCAAAATAAAAATGCACTGAGCATGAAAGGAAAACACTTGTAAATCCTACACTCTCAGCACTGAAGGCCCACTGAAACATCAGGCGGCACAATCCACTCATCACGCCCTCACAGATCGCCTTGTAAACAATTGCCCGCCCGCCCCATACACAGAGCAGCTGCATGGAAAGTTTGTTTCTAGAGAAAACAGCTGCTGATGATTCAAGGAAGCACAAAAAGCCACATACTACAAACAAGGACAGGAACAAAAGTGGGATGACTAACCAGCTTTGCTGGGGGAAGAGATTCCTTTCTCTCCCCAAAGTTGGGACTCACTAAATGTCTGTGTCTGGTAGATGTATAACTTCCAACCATCACACTTTTCTAAAGGAATGGGACCAGGAACCAATTTGATTGGCTGTCCTCATATGCTAATGATAATGATGGACACACACTTGAAAGTAAGAGAATCATCTACACAGAATGGAAATGATTGTGCTATTTATTTTCCAAGTATCAGTTTGAATTGCCGTCTTCCAGAGTGTGCCCGGTATGCATCAGCTCTTAAAGAACTTGTGCCCTTTGACAGAGTGCTTTTGAGAAACTTTTAAAAGTTTACATGGATTACATTCTGGTAAAATATTTCCTGCACTGCTACTTATCATGGCCAAACTAAATATATACGTACCATGTAGTATGGTAATTTGGAGGCCCATCTCCATTTCCCTCGGTGAGCCACCCCTTTTTGCTATTTTTACTTAACACATATTAACACCTATAATATATATTAAGTAAAAAGGGCAAAAAAATGATACTATATAACCATGCCATATATGGATGCCAGTCCTCAGGAGGTACTTGGGGATCCCCTGGTTCTACAGCTCATCTCCAGGTTACAGAGATCAGTTCCTCTGGAGAAAATATCAGCTTTGAAGGGTGGACTCCATAGCACTATACTCCACTAAGGTATCTCCCTGTCCCAAATCTCATCCACTCCTGGCTCCACCCACAAACCCTCCAGCTATTTCCCAACCCAGAGCTGGCAACCCTAATGCCATACATACAGGAGCAACATCAGTATCATAAACTGGAGCTCCAATATCAACATTCCTTATTCTTCTCATGATCATTAAAACATCCCTGTATTTTTCAACTGCTGATACAGTCTTAAAGGAACCAAAAATATATTAATCTTATTGCCCTCCTGTGACTATTCCATTAAATATCAGAACCACACAGATAATGACAGCTTCTGAAAATCCATATCTTGTGCCAAATTCTGAAAACTTAGGCTGATATCTGAGGGAATGTGGAAGGAGATTTTGGCCTGTCTTCTTCCCCCTGCAGATAGCCACCTGGAATAAAGATCACTTTTCTTTCACCATATGCATAAAAGTCAATCTGTCCCCTTTCCTCATCTGAAACCATGATCATTGTCTAAATAAAAGTTGTAAAGCATCCTGGGAGGAGTTGGTGTTAAGGATTGTGGGCCAAACAGGTCCATCATTGGCACCTGTAGGCCTCTGATTGGCCGTCCACCCTTAATGGTCTTCCCACAATTCTGCTGCTTCTTCACAGTCTCTGCCCCCTCAGACACATCTCCTGAGGTTAGTAAGCTGCCAGAGGTGCCTGGGGGCTTTTTGGCTTTGCCCTCCTGAGGCAATGGCTTCAGCCAACAGAGTTTAGGGAAACCAGCCTGTGTCTTTCCTGAGCGGTAGCCCCCACTCCTCCACACCCCCATCCACTGCCTTCACCCTTTACGGACCCTGAGGCACACCAGCCGCTAAGCTGTCCCTCCCATCTGCCTGACATGGAGGCTGGTAGCACCTGCCTCCATGTTGCCTCCCACCAACTCTGAGGCATGTCTGCAGGCCAAGAAAAGCCCAACAGCCCTGGCCTAAACCACAGAGTAGAGGACCAGGCAGGAATGCCAGGGAAAGGGGAGGGCCCCCTAGGATTACAGCTCCAGTCTAAAGAGATCAGTTCCCCTAGAGTAAATAGATGGTTTGAAGGGAGAATGCTCTGGTACTGTAATTGGGGATACCAGTCTCCAGGTGAGACCTGGGGATCCCTAGAATTACAACTCCAGAGTAAAGAGATTGGACCCTCCCCTTCCTCTTCCCACCACCAAGCTCTAGCACCCGTTTTATTCCTGGATACATCGGGCTTTATCCCTAGTTCCTAATATAAACAACTACATTTAATGATCTTTCAACACTGGTTGAAACAATATGTAAAGATCACTATACCAATGTGATTTTAGCTTGCTCGATTTTTCCCATGTTCTGCCACTGCTCTTTCTTCATTGCTATTACTATATTTCCATAATACTGTCATATAGCAATCTCCCATTTCTTTGGTTTCTCAGTGTCAACTTTACCTATTCCAATCTCATTTTGTGTTTCCCACAGAGTGAAAAAATCAGACCCAGCACCACATATCCCATTTAAGCAATTCTCCTGCATGATTTAACAGTATGATCTTCCCAGTATAATAAGGTGAACACTACAGATTTGAGTGAGATTTATTGCCAAAGAAGTTAGCTTAGAGTCTCAGACTTAACAAGTTAGAATGTTTTGCTGTCTATTTCTCCCTTATTAATTTACAGAGGCTACCTCAGGTCACCGTATAGTACAGTAGTGGTTGCGCAGCTCTCCATCTGACTGAAGGACTATCTATGTTCCACAAGGTTCTTCTGAACCAATAAGAACAGAGAAAATCCAAGTTTCTTCTACAAAATCATGCCCTCTCAGGTTCAAGTCTTTAGTAAACATCATGCCGTGCTTCTTTTTTTTGCATGGATTTTCATGGAATTTAAAATAACAGGAAAGAGAAATATACAGCCTTGCAGTGCTTGGAATGGCAAATGTGTCATGTGGTGAGAAAGGTATGTCTGAGAGTATCATATAGCTGTTAGCCTGGACACAGAGGAGCTTTGTATGGCTAGCAAAGGCATCCTGAGTAGGGATGGGCACAAACTGGTTCATGAGCCAAATTCAGCATGAACTCTGCCTGGCTCATAGCTGCCAAACTGATGTTCAGAGAAGACACCTTCCCTGAACATTTACCAGACTTTTGGCTGTCTGGATCATTTAAACCTAACAGCTGAGCAGAGTGAGCCACCCATCAGCTGTTACGTTTAAATGGCTGCAAGCCTTTTAACTTCCCCCCACTTCTAGGGGGGTGAAAGCACCATTTCATCCAAATACTGTGTTTCCCCAAAAATAAAACATACCCATAAAATAAGCCATAGCAGGATTTCTATGCATTTGTGCAACATAATCCAATAAGTGCATCCTCAAGGGGAGGAAGTAAAGCTGTGGCCACCGTTTTACTCAGCACTAGGGTTGTGTGCATCGGCATCCAAATTGGCCATTCCAGGCTGACACAGCCAGCACTACGTTGTATGGGGGAGAGGAGGTGCCTCTATGTGTGTGACACACCAGTACCAGCACCTCCCCTCCCTCCCACGGCACGGCGCTGGCTGTGTCGGCCTGGCATGGCCAATTTGGACATCACCGCACACAACCCTACTCAGCACTGTGGGTCTCTCTCACCCAGCGCCAACCAGCAACAGCCTGGGGTATGGTTGTGTGCTCCGGTGCACTTCGGCTGCTTTGGCACTCACGGATGCCCAAGGTGACCAGCGCCATGGCGCAGAGGGGAGGGGCAGCGCTAGCACTGGCATGCCAGCCAGCACCCTCATGCAGGCACAGAGCTGGCATGCTGCCAGCATCCGCACCCTTCCCCTCTGCAGTGCTGGCCACCCCAGTCTCTTTCACCTCCCACAGACACCAGTAAAGCTGCTGCTCCCCAGCCCTGACCAGCAACAGTCTGTGGGTCTCTCTCACCCCACATAACATCAGGGGATAGGGGAAGACCTTCCGCAAGCAGTCTGCTCCCGAGCCCAGAGAGATCATCCCAGCTCCACTGGATCCCTGATAAATAAGCCAGCCCTTACACTTCAGCTTTGCTGGCCTATCTCTGCTTTTCCCGATTATCTGTACTCCCAGACAAGATGAGTGGAAAAAGAACGTGTTATTCTGTTGAGTACAAGAAAAGAATTGTGGAGGACTCCTAGGGCAAGAATCTTACAGCTTTCTGCAAAGAGAAAAAGTTGGATATACGAATGGTCCAAAAATGGCAAGCAGAGTATGATAACCTCAGTCTACAGGGGGACAGAGGAAATGCTAAGAAGTGCAAGTATGGTTCAGGTCGGCAACCTTTATTTCCTAAGCTGGAAGACATGATCAGTGCATGGATTGCTGACAGGAGAGCAAAAACTTTGGTTGTGCGCAGGGCTGATATTCAAAGCATTTGCCCTTGCAAGGGCACAACAATTTGAAATATCCCCAGAATTCAAAGCATCACAACAAAGGCTGGATGGCTTCCTTCAGCAATATGAACTGTCTCTCAGAAAATCAACAACACTGTTTACGTTGGAAAATGCTGAAGTTATTAAGCGAGCACTTGGATCCAAGTCCTTTGTTGATGGCATCGACTTTTCTAAATACCAACTTGGCAACTTGATTGCTATGGATAAAACTGCAGTGTTTATGGGCCAAGAAGCCCAAATGACAACTGAACAGAGGGGTGCCTCCTCAATCTACGTTCCCTCCACTGGTCATGAAAGTTCACGTGTTACCTATATTTCGGCAATTTGTCTGGATGGATAGAAAGCCACACCTCTTATCATCACTAAGGGCAAGAAACGTAAGATTGAATGTGTTTCTGGCATTTATGTTCTTGAAACTGTGAAACCTTGGTGCACACAAGCTGTTATAAAGAAGTGACTTGATTTAATGCTGCCACTTGTTTTGTGAGATGGCCAAAGAGGTCTGCTAGTCTGGGATTCAGCCAGCACTCAATGTGCTAAAGACATGAAGAACTTCCTTGCAAAGAGAAGAATAGATCAAATAATAATTCCTGCAGGAATGGCTGCCTATCTACAGACTCTTGATATTGCAATAAACAAGCCATTCAAAGACCTTTTGCGTATGGAAATTAATGACTACATTAAAAATAGAATGACAAAAATTCAGCATGGAAACTTTGTGAAACCTAGCCTGCAAGAGGTCATGATCTGGGTGAAGAATTCAGGGGATAAAATCACTGACAGTGTTGTTGCCAATGCACTCTGAGCAGGTTACATGGATAAGAACTGCTCATTTAATGAGAGCTCTATTTGCTCAACATGAAAGATTGGGGCCAAGGTTCTAAAGGAAATGGAGTCACAAGAAATTCAGGATGGAATTCCCAAGTTTGGAGAGTAATGACGATGTTCCATAGTGTGTCTTTTTGAGGAAAAATAAATATAAGACAGTGTCTTGTTTTTAGGGAAACATGGTAGCTGATGGGCACATCTACCCTGTTGTTAGGCTGCCATTTCACCAGTCAATTTTACTTTGGAAGCCAAAAGGACTGGTGAAAAAGCTGCCAGCCATTTAAATCTAACAGCAGGGTGGGTTTGCCTATCAGCTGTTAGGTTTAAATGGCTGTCAGTCATTAAACACATCCATTTCACTGCCCCCCCCCCAGGCTTGGAAGCCAGGGGGGAAGATTAATCTTAACTGGCTGGTTCAGTTCAAGGAAATTCCAGCTCAGTTTGGTTCAGGGTTTGGTCTGTGGGCCATCCCAAACTCCAAACTGAACTAGAATTTCATGCGCATCCCTAATCTTGGTTCATGTCCATCCCTAATTGAGTAAAGAAGGCCAAATCACAGCCTACCAGAAAGAGAAAATCAAGTTATGCTACATCCATAGGCCTTTACAAAGTACAAAAAGACAACCATAAGCAATAAAAGCGGGTCACTAGCACATACACTGAAATCCAAACAGAATATCCAAACAGATCATCAGAATCTGCTACTGTGTTACCGATGGAGCCCTACCTCTAAATGGTACCAGAACCTGGATTATAACTAGTGACAAACAGACCCTCTGAACTATATTCTATGGTGCTAGAAACCCTGAATCAACACCTATAATAACAGACCTCATCGTGGGACAAGACTAGCACCTGTGTGCTCTTCAAGCAGGATTCTGAACTATGGACTTTGGACATTTGCTCTGGCCTAGACATAAGGCCAAGAAGCCAGGCCAACCTGTCTTTGCAAAGTATCAGTGGAGCTTGGCATGACTGACTGACCTAATGAACCCAGCATCCTTGAAGCCGTGAGAAAACACAGCTCTGGCAACTTAAAAGAGCATCCTCCTACCTGACTTACCGCCCCCCTCCTCTCAATCACTTGCCATTTCTAAAACAACATAATATTTTCTGAACATTAAAAACATGGTTTCTCTCCCCCCCCCCCCGGTGCTATCAGACAAAAAATCTAATAGAAGGGTAAGTTCTTCAGGATTTCAGTTCATTTACTGAGCAAATTTTTGTTTGAAAAAACTGTGGCTTCTTACCTATGCTCACTTCCTCAAACATTCAGAAATCCCAGAAGAATCACTACATGGTATACACTTGTTGGAATACAATCAGCAGGTTATTTGGAGCAGGCCTGCCCTGTAGGGCTGGATGCTGTAAACTTCAAGGTCCTGGTCGTACGTTTGGTGTGGTGGTTAGGAGTGCAGACTTCTAATCTGGCGAGCCGAGTTTGAATCTACACTCCCCCACATGCAGCCAGCTGGGTGACCTTGGGCTCGCCACAGCACTGAGAAAACGGCTCTGCCCGGCAGGAATATCAGGGCTCTCTCAGCCTCACCCACTTCACAGGGTGTCTGTTGTGGGGAGAGGAAAGGGAATGCAAATGTAAGCTGCTTTGAGCCTTCTTCTTCTTCTTCTTCTTCTTCTATGCTCAATAGAGACACCTGGTAGCTGCAGAAATGGACCTGCACTTGTTGCCAAAAGGAATGTCTGGACGTGTTCCCCCTGAGTCCATATGAGTCTTTTGTTCTGAATGGGAATGCCCATTTCCTCATTAACAGGAGCTTTGTTAACAGAAGCTTTGTTCCCAGTCAGTTGTTGTCTGTGCCTGTCTCAGGCAGTCTCTGAGTTGGTTCCTGGCTGTCTGCATGTTCTTCTCCATCTTGTAGCAACTTGCTACTTTGTTGCTTTCTGGGGAGGCAGCAAGCAGTTCCTTGCTTAACATGTAGGAACTGTTTTGTTTTGTAATTTGTTTAATTTTATGGAGCCCTGATTGGCAATGCTGGCCAATCAATGAATATGATATATCCATGTATATATCTGTGTAAGTAAAGCCTTTTTACTGTTTTATATCTATTTTGTTCTTATGCCTCATTCAAGCTATACCTCAAGGATCAAAATGAAAGTATTTACTGGGCTCTCTCTGGGTGTGCAACAGAGTGGATCTTTAGAAGTGGATCTTTATACTTTGGTGACTTTTGCCAGTGCTTCCAGATGGGATTGCAACACCTGGGCAAGTGCAAAAGTTTATTGGGACCGCAGCCAAATTCCCAACAGTTTTGGTAGCAGTGTGGTTTTGTATTCCCACAACAACAATGCAATCCTAAATAGACTTAGTCCTTTCTAAACCCACTGCTTTCAAGGGGGTAGAACGGTTACAACTCTTCATAGGGTAGCACAGGGAGTTTGTTTTGTTTTGTTTAGCATAGTTTTTATTATTTACAAGCAGAACATAAAGGGAAACATGCAGACTCATGAAAGCAGAGTTCAAGCCAGTGTTTGTGCATCAGATGCCTAAAAATAGCACCTGCATCCCAGCTCTCTATTTCTATGCCTCCTAGTCTGAACTGACAAACTGGCCTCAAACGAATAAAGGGACCCCTACAAGACATACACAATCCTGCCATTCTCTTCCTGTCTGCCAGACATCCAGTTGGTGCCCTAGCAGCAGTATCTTCTTACTTATGCCTGGACTGTACAGCCATAACCATGATGTTTCCCTTTGTTTGCAAATCAGGAGCAGGGTACTCATTCTGGTTCCTGCTCTTAGGTTCACACAACAGAGAATGGTGTGTTCAAACTAAGGTCCATTTGTTAGCAAGGACATATGTGAACAGGAGCAACACGTTTTGGGACAAGAGGACTCATGCAAGCTAGAAGCCTAACTAACAAATAGAACTAAGGATCAGGGATTCCGCCCCATGAGACCAAACCAACATACACAGAAACCTTTTCCACACAAGGAATTTGGCCCAAGCCAGTGTTCATCCAGTCATGGGACTAACAGGCCAGTGTTCATCCAGTCATGGGACTAATCCTGCTTCCAGACAACGTTGGCACTAGGCTGAGGTGGTCCTGGGACTGGTGTGACTCAGGCCTTCAGGTGGCCTGTGGCACAGGAACGCACCTTCTTCCGTGTTCCCTTCCTTGCTGCAAGTGTCATCAGGGCCTATGTTGGGCCAGGGCCATCTGGCCAGTGTTTCCAGGGTTGTTTTGGCTTTTGAGGGAGGAATCATAGGGAAATTCCAGTAATGCCTTGATGCCATACAACATGCATGACTTATTCAGGATTAGCTGATAGGTATTTTTCAACACAAGAGCCTCTTTTGGAGCAGAGTGGTAAGCGGCAGAAATGCTGTCTGAAGCTGTCTGTCCATGAAGTTGGGAGTTTGATTCCAGCAGCCGGCTCAAGGTTGACTCAGCCTTCCATCCTTCCAAGGTCGGTACAATGAGTACCCAGCTTACTGGGGGGTAAACGGTCATGACTGGGGAAGGCACTGGCAAACCACCCCGTATTGAGTCTGCCATGAAAACTAGAGGGTGTCACCCCAAGGGTCAGACATGACTCGGTGCTTGCACAGGGGATGCCTTTACCTTTATTGCTCAACGCAGCTGCAAAAACTAAGCACAATTCAAGGCTACATAAAATTGATGAAAATGTAATCCATATAATCTCCAAAATTTGTCAGTGACAATAATCTTACACTGTGTACAAATACTGACAGTCAGTGATTGCCACCTATTTTTCCAATGTTTTTTACAAGTTCTTCACCCCTCGGTGATATAAAGTTCTCATATAGAAGGGACTCTCATATACCAAGGGACTTTGAACAAGTTGCGGAGTAGACATTCATCCAAGCAGATGCAGGTACCACATAAAGCCACAGACAGCTCCTGGGTTTGTATCCTGTTTCCCTGTGGCTTCTTCATGCGTAATGCAGCGGCCCAAGCTTGATATTACATACCACCTATTCAACATGCAGACTTAATATCCAATCAAAATGATCTGGCAACATGGCTCCTAACTTATTCAACAGAAAAAACAAGCCTTCCAAACAGTCTTCCGACCTGCATACTGGAGCTCAAGAAGTTGCTTGGAGGCTTTATGGATTGCATTTTCATTAATTTTATGTAGCCTTGCTTTGTTCCAGGACTGTGCTTGTGTTTATTGTTCATACTGTTCAACAGCAGCCATCTCACAGAAATTTAGAGTGCTTACTTTCAAACTAAAATTTGAGAGACCTCAATTTGTATCACCATGGAGCTCAGTGGGTGACCTTGGCCAGTTGCATATTCTCAGCCTAACTTACTTCATAGGGTTTTGAGCATCAAATGGAGAACAGGAGAATAGTAAGCTGCTTTGCATGCCCATTGGGAGAAAAGGTAGGTTATAAATGAAGTAAATAAATAATAACTATAGCTTAAAATGGATGGCAGATAAGATTGCTTGGTTAGAGAAAGAAAGAAACAGGGAAAGGTGAGGATATGGTGATTGTCAGGAGGAGAGAAAGAAGAAATAGTGTGGGGAGAAGATTCAGGAGAAAGTGAAGTTCCCCCACAAATCCTTCCAAGCTCCCCACCACATAGTCCAGTGGCTGTCAACACACAACTGGGCCCAGCCTTTTGGCCAACGGTGAGCAACTCAGTCATAGTTCACCCAGGTAGAGGCTTCCAGGGCAGGACAAGGAGAGAAACTGAAGACAGGGGTCTGATGAAAGCAGGCTGGCTGGTGGCTGGATGGGGAGGAAGGAAGCAAGAAAGGCTATGGGGGCTTTGAAGAATAGGGCCATGGAAATAGTGAGTGAAGGGAAATTGAAAATGAGATGCCTGCCCCACAAATCCTTGCAGGTTTCCTGGTTGTTCATTTATCTTCAGATTTCTCTGCTATAGCTCACGTTGATTGATTAGTTTGTTTTTCCCTTTCATGTTACCATGCTGTGGATGAAATATAGCTTTGACACACCTTGTTATTCTTTTCATCATGCATTTTCAGGCCAGGCTACAGTCCCACTACTGCTGGTGGCTCTTGGGTCAGGTGATTAAAAAAACAAAGTGAACCCTTCATGTGGCTTTGGATTAAAAACACTCAATGTACTGGGTAAAAAACACACCGTCCTCCAGGTTTTATAGTGTATGAATTCTGAGGAAAGTCACAGGCAGAAGTTTGTAACACAGCATACCATTTAGAGCAAGCTCCAGAATCAACATAATCTTAGCAATCTGCAGTTATTTTATCCTGTATCTGACTCCAGATACTGTTCTTGTGCTAACATAATAAAAAGACAGAAATAATACCACCAATGTAAGACAACCTCCAATGCCATCAGATGATACAGGGGCCTTTATTTACACATGTATTTAAAGATTACATCTCAAGAAGCAATGTGGTTAAAAATGACAAGCTACTAGAAGGTTGTGGTGAAAGGATGATTCAGGTTAATTTCATCCCTTTTGCCAAGGTTCTTAATATATAAATATATACACAAGAAACAGTGACTTCTGCTTCCCACCAAATAAAAGAAGAACAAATGGCTAAGGATTTAAGCATCAGGTAGTTTAGGAAAGTCTCCTAACCTGCTAGCAGGGGGTGGGGGATCCCACACAGGCTTTCAATAACATTTACAACAAGATTCGCAAGACATCGACTATCTGTAGTCCTTACAATAGCAGAAAGACCTTTGGGATATAAGAGCTTACTCACAGGCAGGGCGAAATAAGGGAAGCATTCAATGGGCTCTGAGCAGCAAAGAGAATGTGCTACAGTTCCCCTAGAATTCAAATGGATGAAAAACATCTTATCCGATATCAGTAATAAAACTGCCTCTTCAATACAACTATAAAACAGTTTGTACAACCCACTAAGTAAGATAATAACAATAACACTCAGAACAATAACAATTAATTGCAAATTTATTCAAATTCCAATTTAAATATTTTTGTTTAATATATTCAATAAAGCCAATTGGGGGAGGGATGGGATTTTTAGCCGTCATGTTAGTAGATTGATGTTTTAATGGGAATTTTAATGGGGTTAGTTGTTGTGACCCGCCTCAAGCCTGTCGGGAGAGGCGGGAAATAAATCTAAAATAATAATAATAATAATAATAATAATAATAATAATAATAATAATAATAATAATAATAATAATAATAAATTCAACAAAAATAATGCACTTGATCCAGTGATGCCACCTTTCAGAGTCTGATAGTCATTTAGCAAGAATCTTAGATATTACATTTAATAACCACTTCTCTGTTCAATAAATTCTTAATGCGATGGATGACAGTTTTCCAATTTCTGGTTTAAAGTAACTTAGCAGGAGTCTTAAATCACCATGTTCAGTAATCTGGAGTTGGTTTCTTGGCCTGGTGAGAAGGTGGATGACCACACTAAAGCCACATCCCACCAAATATGATATTGGAAATGTAAAAAGGAGCTTCTGAACCAATATCCATAGTGCAGGAGAACAATCAGAAATTTTCTTTTGAAACTAAAACACGTGGCATGATTTGTTAAACAATGTCATTTTGAAGCTCAGTAAGTTATTCCTCTATTTCTGCAGTAAATAAACATATTTTATCACTCAATCTGGAATTTCCATCAAAAGAGCCTCAAATGGGTCAAACATATCTTCGTGCAGTATATTCAAATGGTCCTCAAAAATGTGGAGGTCATAGTCTTGTATCCCACCTTTCTTTCCTTACTCAAGCTCAGAAATTAATATAGCTTGTGATGGCCTATATTGTGTTTGAATAGAGCTTACTTTAAAACCAATGTAGAGAGAACAGATTTCTCCTTAATAAGATTGACCTCATTTCCTTGCAATTGCAAACTCATTCCACTGAACTTTGTAAATCGTTCTGATAAATAAGAAGTGTCATATCTAATCTCTTTGAATTCATCACTCTAAGCATTTGTCTTCAAAAAAATCTACACAGTGTTAAAATAGTCAATAAATTTCAGTAGGTAGTGGCAAATGTTCAAAATATTCATAATATTCAACACAGAAGTCCCAAAATATTCAATTATTGGGAGCATGGCCTTTAATTTTATTCAGTGCAGTAATCACAGTGTGTAATGACTTGTGTAGGCAATCACCAGATGCTGGCTTTGAATGATACAACAAATGGTACTGCTTTTTTCAAGTTACTCACCAGTCATTGATAGGGCTTCATCAGTTGGAGAAGCAAGTATGTTAAGTGGAATCTCATTGTCTTTGAAGAACTGTTCAATAACACAAAATATTGATTTCCCTTTAATTTCTGTTCTTATGTATCATTAGTCAGTCCATTTTCCTAGAAAGCACTTTCCTGGGGGCACCTTCTTTGGGTGGCTGTAACTTGGACCCCATAAATCCAATCCACACCAAAGTTGGAGGGCAAGTAGAAGAGAGTCAGCCAGAAATCCCCCATGAGGTTGGTGCCTCTAGCATGCAGTGGGGATTCTACTGGGTCACAAACTGCATGAACCAGTTCACTCGGCCCCTAATAACTGATGACAGTTCATGGTTCGTGAACCAGGTATGTCACAAACCACAAGCCAAATCACATTTTCCCAGTTCATGCCCAACCCTAATGATGACAGTTTCAAGGTGCCATATACTTGTCTCATTGGAGCTTTGGTGGCATATTTATTTAAAAAACTCCGGTAATTTCCACCAGAGTTCAGCATTATGAATAGACAGAAATTTGATGTGCCACTTGTAAGCATGGTGCGACAGTCTGATCAATCAATAAGCCCCCCCCCCCCGGCACCCTGCTCCACTCCTGCGCTTCTCAGTGCCCTCCTAGCTAATCCCACTCCCCAAGGGGAAATACCACCCACTTTCGGTACCCCTGCTATAGACCTTCATCAGCCTAGCCCCTCATTAACTAGTTTCTTCAGAAATGTCAGATTCACTTTTGAAAATAAAATTATGCAATAGATTTTTCTAGTTCCTACAATTCTTGACAATAATTGTTTGATCTAGAAGTGTTGTGGATCATATATTATAATTATTATTGTCATTATAATTAGTATTGCCTCTCTGGTAACCAGCCTTCCCTGGATGGATCCTGCCAGATGCCCAACTGGATGTGGGTCATTCCAGTTGCCTTGAATCCATCTGTGCTCACCATTTCCTAAAGAGGTAATCCTATGATTTTCACTGACCCCCCAAAACCCTTGCCATTTCCCATCTTATTTCCCCCCTGCCACGTGTACAGCATGATTCTAGTGTTTCTCTGTGTATTATTTCTTAAACTAGTAATTAAGCCCATTGTACCCAAAATACAATGGACTCTAGAAAGCGGGGGTAGAGGGGGGGGAAAGGCGAGGGCAGCGTTTTGAAAGAAAGAGTACCTGAAAGCGGCGGCATTGTCAAGGGCGGTCGGCAGCAGCAGCGGCGGGACGTCCTTTTTTCGGCGGCGGGGCAGTAAGTAGTGGAGGAGGGAGGCCGTTGCTTCGGGCGGCGGCCCCCAGGCGGTCTGGCGGCGTGTGCAGCGGCGGCTCGGCGGCAGGAATGTTCCTAATGGCATGTTGGGCTGCGGCTCTGTAGGGAGTCCCAGGCAGCCGGGCAGGTCGACGGGCAGGGAGCCCCCGCCAGCCGCGCTGAGCACGGCTGCCGGGGACTCCCTTGTTGGCTGGCTGACGCGGCGGCTGGTTTCCTCGGGCAGCATCGGCGGCGGCCATCTTCTTGTTGGGCGGGGCAGCGGCGGCCATTTTCTTTGTTGTGCGGGGCAGGGAGTCTCCGGCAGCGGCGCTCCGCGCCGCTGCCGGGGGCTCCCTTGAGTGGAGGCAGGCGGCTCCAGGGCGGCATCTTCTCTTGTTGTGCCGGGCAGGGAGTCGCCGGCAGCCGCGCTCCGCGCGACTGCCAAGGGCTCCTTAGAGCGGAGGCAGGCAGCTCCAGAGCGGCGTCTTCTGAGCGGCGGCCATCTTCTTGTTGTGCCGGGGGCTCCCTGAGGCGACGGGCTGACGCGGCGAGAGGCACTTTGCGCCTCTCGTCGCATCGTCGGCTATCTCCTTGTTGTTGCGGGGGCTCCCTCAGGAAGCGGCCTGACGCGGCGAGAGGCGCTTCGCGCCTCTCGCCGCATCAGGCCGGGAGCAACTGCGAGCCGCGCTGCGCGCGGCTCGCAATTGCTGGGGCTGGGAATCAGAGGGAGCAATCGGCAGGCGCTTCGCGCCTGCCGATTGCTTCCTCTGATTGTCTGTCATGAGGAAGGGTCCAATCCGGACCCTTCCACATCCCGGACGCATCCCGCCCCAGAACCCCTTACTGTTTTATTTAGTCCGTGGCGCCCGTGGCGCCACGGGCGGTGTACAGATGGCGCCCGCGGCGCCACGGGCGGTGTACAGATAAAGCTGTGAAACTTATTTTAAACAGCATTTGTTGTCTGCCTTGAATTCTTAAAAGGCTTAATTACCTTGTAAACTATGCAAAATGGATCCTAGCTGGTTATTCCCTCTTGTATAGCCAATTTCCCATTTGTCTGATCAGAGCATTTGGGTGTCCCCAAAGCCCCTCAAGATAAACACACAGGAGTCCCATACATTGGGATAACCTAATGCAGTCTTTATTGAAGGCAAGGCAGCATCTACAGGAAATCAGGATCAACAGATAGCCATTGTCAAAGAGAACGAACTAAAGAGAGTATGGCCAGTTATATCCTCAGATACTGTGCCCCCTAAACCCAGCGAAGTCCACTTTCCCACCATAACCATGTTTGATCACAGGGTTTCAAAACAGGAGACAATCTGCCTATTTACCACTCAGGTGTTAGCTCCACAAAGAGGATTGTTATCGATACCACAAAGGGACACAGATACAAACAGAGTGTCTCTCTGTAGTGCAAAGCAAGGAGAAGGGGGACTTCTTCAAAGCAGCCTCAGATGGGCTGGTTCAAATCCAGGAGGAGAGAAACAGCCAAACTGGCATGGGCCGAACATGGCACATGACAATTATTGAGTTACAAAATTTATATCCTGCTTTTTTGCCCTCACAAACTCCACCAAGGTGGCTAACAATGCCATGTCCTCATTCCCAAACCAAGTTGAAAGTGGCATTCTCTCTCTCCATCTTTATTTAAATGATAACTTTATAAAGCTATTATTTTTTTCATGTTCAGCAATGTTCAGCAATAGTTGGGCTTTGCTAATATTTGTTGCTTTTGCATTGCAATCCTAAACAGAATTGTACCTCATTTTGTCTAATGATGTTAATGGGTTTAGAAGGGCTTCATTCTGCTTAGGATGGAACTGGTATGTCCTGGAGAAACTTTTATTAGCAATCAATTATTAATATATATTGTTGGTGAGAAGCTTTGTATTCAGAGGTTACATTTCATTACACTGCATATTTCATGATATTTTTGTTGCCAGTTTGCCCTTTCATCCTGTAGAAGCTTTTAACTGGTGCTACTTGAAAAGGCAGCCAAAAAGTTCCTTTGAGATTTGAGAAATGTTAGAAAAGTTATTAGCTGTTTTTCCTCCTGTCCCTGGAGCCACTGCCGGTGGAAACAAATCCAGACATTTGCAGTTCAACACCAGGCATGACAGGCTAATCTCATCAGGGGTGTCAAGAATCAAGACTGTGATCCCAGGAGCAAGATATCTAACAAAAGCAAGCCTTGGTTGTAAAGTTCAGTTCAAATGATTATGAAACATTCTTTTAGAATCTAGCATATTGCTATTCAGTTCCACAACAGTTATGCTCATTCATATTTTTCACCCCCCCCCCTTCTGAAGACTTTGGAGTGCAGCCAGAAGTGGCAGAAACTGCTTTTTAAACAATGTGGCAGTTAACAGTGGTGGCTTCTAATCTGGAGAGCCGAGTTTGATTCTGCATTCCTGCACATGCAGCCAGCTGGGTGACCTTGGGCTAGTCACATTCTTGTTAAAGCTGTTCTGACAGAGCAGTTTCTCTCAGAGCTCTCTCAACTTCACCTACCTCACAGGGTGCCTGTTGTGGGAAGAGGAAGGGAAGAGCAGTGATAGCTCAGGTTTAGTGCAGGAAGAAAGCAAGTGAAGGCTAGCTTTGTAAGCCACTCTGAGTGTTTCCACACTGGATCACAAATCTGAGGTGGATGAGGTGCAGTGGACCAAATGTTCCCCCATGCAGGAGCAGGAAGAGGCAGGACAACCTGCCCCGGCTCTAACCTCAGCCTGCAGCCTGGCACAAAGCCTCTGGAGGTTTCTTTGGGTAGTGGATAGCATGGTATAAAAACCAACTCTTCTTCTTCTTCTTGTGGCATCTTAAAAACTAGAAAATGCAGTTAAGAACCAATAAATGTATTGAAAAGCATAAGCATTTGTGAGCCAAAGCCCACTTTGTCAAAAACAAGATGTGTTAAATCCAGTCAGCAGAAATTTCATTTAAGAGATTTATATCATACCTATTTCTTAAGGCTGAAAGAGGCTCACATAGGCAATAAGTTGCATTAAAAACAGCATACTAGAGCTTAAAAAAAAGAACATATGACAAAAATTTAGCTAATTCTTCCCAGTAGTACTGGATACTAAGTTAGTATGAGTTAGGTACCATCAAACCACTTTCAACTTAAGGCAATACTATGAATTACTGACCTCCAAAATGTCCTGTCATTGACAGTCTTCTCAGGTCTTGCAGACTGAGAGCTGTGGCTCCCTTTATTGAACCAACCATCTCATGGTAGAATAATCAGTGATGTAATAACTAAGATAAGCCCAGTGGCCCAAGTATGTTTTAGGGGCTTTTATATTGTAACTAGTAATCAAGCCCGCTGCAGAGGAATGCAGCGGGCGCTAGGGCCTTACCGCAGTGGTGTGCGCGCTGGTCGGCGGCGGGCTGGTCTGGCGGGCTGGTCGGCGGTGGCGGTGGGCTGGTCGCGGGCGGCGGCGGGCTGGTCGGGGGCGGCAAGCTTCTTCTGTTGGCGGTGGGCTGACGCGGTGAGAGGCGCTTTGCGCCTCTCGCCGCGTCAGCCCGCCAGGCAGGGAACCCCCGGCAGCCGCGCTTTGCGCGACTGCCGGGGGCTCCCTCGGGCAGCAGCCTGATGCGGCGAGAGGCGCAATGCGCCTCTCGCTGCGTCAGCCCACCAGGCAGGGAACCCCCAGCAGCCGCGCTTCGCACGACTGCCGGGGGCTCCCTGGGTCGGCGGCCTGATGCGGCGAGAGGCGCAAAGCGCCTCTCGCCGCATCAGGCCGGGAGGAACTGCGAGCCGCGCTGTGCGCAGCTCGCAGTTCCTGGAGCTGGGAATCGGAGGGAGCAATCGGCAGGCGCTTCGCGCCTGCCGATTGGTCCCTCCGATTGTCTGTCGTGAGGAAGGGTCCAATCCGGACCCTTCCTCATCACGGACTAATCCCACCTCTACACCCCTTAGCCATTTATATAGTCCGTAGCGCCCATGGCGCCACGGGCAGTTTAAAGATTGTACTGTTTTATTGTAAACTGCCACAAGACAGAGTGTATAAATTAAAAGTGTATACACTCCCATGAGTGTATAAATTAAAAAATAATTTAAATAATTAAAAAGTCCCAGAAATGTAGCAATGTACTGCAGTGAAGATGTACTGCAGGGAGAAATATCAACAACCTCAGATATGCAGATGATACCACTCTAATGGCAGAAAGTGAAGAGGAACTAAAGAGCCTGTTGATGCGGGTGAAGGAGGAGAGTGCAAAAGTTGGCTTGAAACTCAACATCAAGAAAACAAAGATCATGGCAGCCGGCCCTCTCAATTCCTGGCAAATAGATGGGGAAGAAATGGAGATAGTGACAGATTTTATTTTCCTCGGCTCCAAGATCACTGCAGATGGGGACTGCAGCAAAGAAATTAAAAGACGCTTGCTCCTAGGGAGGAAAGCTATGGCAAATCTAGACAGCATCCTAAAAAGCAGAGACATCACCCTACCAACAAAAGTGCGTTTAGTCAAGGCTATGGTATTCCCAGTTGCAATGTATGGCTGCGAAAGTTGGACCATAAGGAAGGCCGAGCGTCAAAGAATTGAGGCTTTTGAACTCTGGTGCTGGAGAAGACTCTTGCGAGTCCCTTGGACTGCAAGGCGAACAAACCGGTCAGTCCTAGAGGAGATCAGCCCTGACTGCTCTTTAGAAGGCCAGATCCTCAAGATGAAACTCAAATACTTTGGCCACCTCATGAGAAGGAAGGACTCCCTGGAGAAGAGCCTAATGCTGGGAGTGATCGAGGGCAAAAGAAGAAGGGGACGACAGAGAATGAGGTGGATGGATGGAGTCACTGAAGCAGTAGGTGCAAACTTAAAAGGACTCCAGGGAATGGTAGAGGACAGGAAGGCCTGGAGGATCATTGTCCATGGGGTCGCGATGGGTCGGACACGACTTCGCACATAACAACAACAACAACTGCAGTGAATGGTTCAAAACAAGATCCAATCAAAAGAGCAAACAGTCCACTCAGAATGACAGTGGATTGTTTACATTCTACCCCAGTTGGGGTTGGACGGCTGCAGCCTACAATTCCAAGGAGCATTTTGCCTGCTGCACAATCCTAGCTCGCTTTCCCCTTCCCCCATACCATAGTAAGATTCTTCTTTGGAGATCTGCTTTGTCAGAAGCACCTGAGCCTTTCATGCAGGTATTAGTTGATTTTTAGAAAGGCACATCAAGAGAATAGGCACCTTCATCAGCCTGTTTACACATAGGACTCCCTGCTTGCTATGTATTATTTATTTATCATAGATTCATGAGTTCATAGACTAGGATACTGGGAGTTCATTCCAGCTTCTTATTATGACCTCAGCACGATGGTACAAAGAGGCAAAAACTGAACCGAAAAAAATTGCAACAAACCCTAGCTTGTATGCAAAAGTCACACGGAGGAATGGGAAGGCGACTGTAAGCCGCTTTGAGCCTCCTTCGGGTAGGGAAAAGTGGCATATAAGAACCAACTCTTCTTCTTCTTCTTCTACAATAGATCTTCCCACCCACGCATACTATAGGACAGTTTCAATTTAAGCTGACTGGATCCAGCAGACGGGATATATCATTTATTTATTATTATTTATTAGATTTATTTCCCACCATCCACAGCAAACCGTCTTGTGCCCTGGTCAGGCTTACAATCCTGCCTCAGCCTTCAAGCCTTAGTAGAACTAGGGACACACTTGCCTTTTTTGCTTGCCTTTTTTTTTCTTTTTGGGGCCAACTCCCTCTCTGGCATGTAACACGACCTGCTGTCTTGAGCTGCCAAATGCAAGTCTCTTTATCCACCATGTAAATCTGCCTGTCTTCCTTGAGGTGCCAGCACTTCCCTATGCCTACTCTGCAATGTTTCCTGCCCTCTAGAGGTGTTGAATGCCTGCTTCTGTCTGGTCTGCAAGCAAGAATTTTAATTGTTCTTAAAACTGGAATGTACCCTTCCTCCTCTGGCTGTGATTGGCAGAGAACTGAGCAAAAAATGTCTTGAATTTGGTCTTCTTCAAGAAGCTTATGGTGAAGGACTGTGGTTCACTCAGTATCCTCTGGGAAACGCAGTAAAGGTATTTGGCAGAATAGGGAGAGAATTGTGCTTTTAAGCTGCCTGTGCAAGATGCAACCTCTACCCAAATGACTAACTATGGTTTCTACTAGCAGCCCTTTCCATTATCCAATCTTAATCGATTTATTGATACTGTCAATGACCAGTAAAATTTCCAACCCTTCCACCACACTTTCATCCAAACTCTTAAAACTAAATGGAAAGAGATTTTCCCCGTCTGATCCCATTAATCAGATAGGCTTCTCACAGTGTTCTGAGATCACTGATAAGACCTTGGGGGAAAACCCAGTTCTCTCATATATAAAAGTTGGAAATGAGTTCATCCTCGTGCTGCTCCTAGTGCTTTGGCTTGGCCTGACTCTCTGTTCTGCATTCCTCTAGACTTCTGTTCTCTCTTGGCTATGTCCTTCTTGGAAAAGTATGAATTTGACATTAGGTAACAGAAGGAAAATAGGACTTTTACCATGTGGCTTTTACATTGCTCGGCTGGTGCGTTGTGGCTTGATACGCTTAATAACACACATTACGTAATGGAGATTTGCAAATCACTGCTAGGATTGTCTGATTATTTTTTTTATGTGGTTTCTACTGTCAGTGGTTTTGTCAGTTTCTCTTTTGCAACACAGGTAAGTAGCAGTTAAAAGTTAAGAACTGGACTGCAGAATGAGGTGATGTAGCAGAAGGTATATGGGCACCAGTTTTGCAGTTCAGAGTGTTGGTAAAATTCTAATTGCATATTGTAGGAACAAATCTGTAACTGCTCTACAGAGAGGTATAAACAAAACAGTAAGAGGTGGAGGGTGGGGGGTGGGCACTCTCTGGGATGGGGGAGTCAACAATTGGCTACTGACCCCAGACTGACAAGCAGAGGGGATTGGGCCCTCCACTTGTCAGTCCGGGGCCAAGGGGCCAATCAGCAGCCGCACATAGCACATAGCGCGGCTGCTAATTGGCCCCTTGCCCCAGGACTGACCTGTTGGGAGGCATAAAGCAGCTCCCAACCCGCCCATCTCCCCACATGGCCCACCTTCACCCCACAGCGGCCATTCCTGTGCTGGCCACTGAGAGGTGAGGTAGGCCCACAGGCCCTGCGAAGCTGGCCTGGGCGGGGGGAAGAGGCCTTCGTGTCTGGCCCAGGAGTTGCGCTGGGGCGTGGCAGACGCGATGGCTCAGCTTCTTCCCAGGCCGCGAACGCAGGAAGCTGGGCTGGGAGGGGGCAGAGAGAGCCTGGGCAGGGGGGGGGAAGATGGCTTTGTGGCCAGGGTAGGAGCTGAGTTGTAGCCTCGCAGACGTGCCGGCCCAGCTCCTTCCCCGACCGCCAAGCCGGGAAGCAGGGCCAGGGAGAGCCTGGGCGGGGGGGGGGGGGGGGGAGACAGCTTCATGGCCAGGGAAGGAGCTGGGTCAGCACAGAAAGACAGTGTGGGTAAAAAGCCCCATGCAGACTATACCCAGCTCTAACAGATGGACTAGTAGTCTGATAGAAGGGCTCTTCTCATGTTCTAATATTCTCATGTGCCCCTGCAACAAAACTGTGATTTGGATTATGAGTACCATACATAAAAACATATCACAAAGACTTTATATCCCCAGATTACGTGCCCATGGCACAAAATATGTATTGTGTTGTGTGATATCTAAGAAGTAGCATTAATTAGTTTAGTCCTACACTCTAATCACTGCAAAGCGCTACCTCTCTGAAGGTAAAATTTTCCTTAGGTTTGGAGTTAAACTTTCCAAAGTGTGAGTTTTGTGTTTGGAAAAAGTATGTTCAGCTACTCTGGAGAGGAATATTTATTACTGTAGTGGCAATCAGGAAAGCAAAGACTATGACTCAGAGCATAACAAATTCCTCTCAAAACTGCTGTATGGCAAGATAACTCTGTTTGGCCTTTGACTGTTGGAGGCATTGGCTTTCAACAGAAATCTGGACACCATACAAAAAACATACATATATATCGAGGCACACCCTGCACTGCAGTACTCTAACTTCAACTCAGTGTATAAGGCCAAGAAGCTTGAAGTTCACAAATCATTGTTGATGACATTGTAGACTCATGCAAAGATGCATGCAGTTGAATGAGTGAATGTCTCTCTTTCTGACATTCCTCATCTACTAAATTTAATTTCATTTCAAAAAAATATTTCTAGTGTGCTATATTCCAAACAGATTCATGCAGGTCACAATAAAATGGTATATATAAAAATGTAAATGAAATTAGGACATTTCTGGAGATTTTGGGCTGGAACCAGGGGAGGGTGCAGTTTGTAGAGGGACTTCAGGAGGGTATAATGCCCCTTTGTATTTCCTTGTGGGGTATCACAAGGGACAATACTCTCCCACACACTTTTTAACATCTATATGCACCCTCTGGCCCAGGTGGTCTGGAGTTATGGGCTGGAGTGTCACCAATATGCAGATGCCAAATACATTTGCCAGTTGGAAGCAGTGACTGGATGGATCAGACAGAGTCATCTGAAACTCAACCCCTCCAAGATGAAAGTCCTGTGGCTGGGGAGAAGGAGACAGAATCAGGAAGTGCATCTCCCATGCCTGGATGGAGTGCAACTTACATCTGCAACCTTGGGCATGATCCTCAATGCCTCTTTATCTATGGAGACTCAGGTCACGAAGGTAGCCCATCCATGGCAAGCTCAGCTACTAGTCTCTGGAGCACTTGGCCACAATGATCCATGCAATGGTTACTTCCTGGTTAGACTTCTGTAACTCACTCTACATGGGCCTACCCTTGTCCCTGACTCGTAAACTACAATTCGTACAGAATTCAGCTGCTCGGGGCCTCACTAAGTTATCCTGGAGGGTCCATGCCCAGCTGTTGCTGAGGGATCTTCATTGGTTGCCAGCTCATTTCCAGATTAAGTTCAAGGTATTGGCCTTGACCTTTAAGGCTATATGTGCCCTGGGTCCTGCCTACCTGCAGGACCACTTATCTCCTTATGCCCCCTGCAGGACACGCTGTTCTGTGGGTATGAATCTGTTGAGGATCCTGGGTCCCCAGGAAGCATGCCTGGCCTCGACCAGTGCCAGGACCTTTTCAGTTCTGGCCCCCACTGTAATGAGTTCCAAGAAGGCCTAAGGGCCCTGTCAGATCTCTGGGTTCCACAGGGCTTGCAAGATGGAGCTCGTCCGCCAAGCTTTTGGTTGTGGTTGGGCTGATCACCGGGCTAATAAGCTCGGGTCCTTACCCACCCTTGTGACTTCGAGATCCCCCGGGGCCTACCATTGCCCAGATCTACAACTGATTGACACTGCCGGGAACAGAGAAATCGAGGAATATGGTTCTGGTTAGGGATTGTTATGCCTGCCATCTTGTTATTTAAATTGGGATAATTGGATTGTTTTTAAATTTTATTTATTGTCAACAGAGTATCTTGTCATTTTATCTTTTAATCTTGTGGTGAACCACCACAAGCCAGCTAGTCTGGGAGCTGGCAGTATACAAATTTAATAAATAGATTTCAGCCTTCAGAGCAGCCATTTCTTCTAGCGCCTTAGGCAGTTGAAGAAGAAGAGTTGGTTCTTATGCCGCCTTTTCTCTACCCGAAGGATTCTCAAAGCGGCTTACAATCGCCTTCCCTTTTCTCTCCCCACAACAAACACCCTGTGAGGTAGCTGAGGCTAAGCAAGCCCTGGTATTACTGTTTGGTCAGAACAGCTTTATCAGTGCTGTGACGAGCCCAAGGTCACCCAGCTTGCTGCATGTGGAGGAGGAGCAGGGAATCAAACCTGCTTGCCATATTAGAAGTCTGCACTCTTAACCACTACACCGAGTTGGCTTGTCTAGAGGCAAGTTGTAATTCCTTCTAGGAGATATTCAGGCCCCTCCTGGAGACTGGCTACCCTAACTTCAAGCCATCAACACTAACAACTAAATGCACATCAAATAATCTATCAAGTTTATAGAAACACATTTTAACCACAGATGCCTAGTATTCAGCCAAAGGTCTCAGCCTGATCTATGCAAGTACAACTACTTGAGGGTATGGCCTGTATATATGTAAATACAATAAAGTGGTATATTTTCATCATGCATAAAAGGGAGACAAGGAATGTGTCCATGTGCTCACTTAGTGCTATAGTATACATATTCAGCACCATATTTGAAGGTGTTGTGCATACATATTCTGTGAGCATATGCAATGCATGCCTTTCCAGCATTCTTCGAACCAAACTAAAGTTACTCGTGACACAAGTCTCCCAATCTAATTGTGTCCTTTTTGGAGACTGACATGATGTTGGGGAATTAACTTTCCCTAGCATACAGGGGCATTATTCAGCTTGGGAGCATCATACAAAGACAGAGTTGATGTGCATATAGTTTGTCCAGCCATAAACTCTTACAGTGCCAAAATGCACATAGAGCAGGGGACAGGGCCAACAGGCCCTTCTTTTCTTTTATGCACATGGGTTATATACTGACATAATATGTATACAGTCCTGGTTTGTTTTAGACATCTGCTACACACTGGCTTGGATCCCAAGAAACATTTCCAGTGAGAGAATGATTTCTGTCAGAATAGTGTGAATTCTTTGCCTTCCCATGTCCACTACAGTTAAAATGCTCCTTGAAATTCAGAATGAGGGGTTTAGGGTTCTGAAGTCAGAGGAGGGGAATGATAACAATTGACCCTCCTTCCATCTGCAGAAATCCTCCATATGATCCAATTCAATGAGTTTTATTAGCAGTTTATTATGATGATGCATTTTCTAAAACATATTAACTTTGAATCAATGTGGTCCCCAACCTTTTTATCACCAGGGACCACTCAACGCTTGACAATTTTACTGAGGCCGGTGGGGGGGGATAGTTTACTTCTCTACTCTCAACCACTGCCCTAACGCTCTCTGATCGCTATGGTAATGTTTAAACATCCCTTCAAAATAAGATACAGACACGCCACAACAATGAACATAAGGAACATTTTATTTTCATGGAAATTTTAATTCATGACAATGACAAATCAATGGGAACCCTGAGCTTGTTTCTCTGCAACGAGATAGTCCCATCTGGGAATGATGGGAGACAATGACACCCGAAGTGTGTTGTAAAGGACCGGGGGGGATGAAGTAAAGGGCCGGGAGGGGGATAAGGCATCCTTCGCGGCCCACCTCCAATTAGTCAACGGACCACATGTGGTCCGAGGCCCACAGGTTGGGAATCGCTATATTAAATAATACAAGCATGACAGATTTATCTGTATTTTTTAATGTTCTATGCACAATGGGAATGCCATTAGTCTTATAGAGCTGTGGTGAATTCCAACCAGTGTCTTCTGTCCCCTACCCATGCACACCAAAGCAACAGGAGGGAACTGGTGAGGAGGAAAGACATGGCTGGATAAGGTGATATTTATTCTTAGTTATTAGATTTTTATACCACCCATTCCAGTAACCCGACTCTGGGTGGTGTACAACATCTCATATAAACGCACTGTACAATTTAATTTAAGACAGTTAAAATAATTAAAATGACAGTAATAATTAAAAAAAAATAATAAAATGGCTTCTGGCTGAAAATTTGTTAGCTGCCTAAAGACTGGAATCTC
The DNA here is from genome assembly GCF_049243985.1 of Paroedura picta. Taxonomy (NCBI): domain Eukaryota; kingdom Metazoa; phylum Chordata; class Lepidosauria; order Squamata; family Gekkonidae; genus Paroedura; species Paroedura picta. The sequence goes on from NC_135370.1 coordinate 135,138,713, forward strand.
CTGCCATTCTCAGTTCAATCAGGTGGTGATCTAGATCTCCTGAAATAATGGTAGATGGCAACATGTGGGTTGGGTGGGGTCTGATATAGTTAGATGTTCAAGTTTTCATCAGCCTCAATCAAAGGCCTAATGGAAGAGCTCCATTTTGCAGACCCTGCAGAACTGTGCTTGCCCAGAAGTGCTCTGGCAGCTAATTCCAGCAAACAGGAGTCAGGATGGAAAATGTCTTGGTCTTGGTATTGGTGAAGCATAATGCTCTTTGTGGGGTATAGATAAAAAGGCGTGAATAGCCTTATGGGTAAGAACACATACCTTAAACTAGGAGCCAGTGCAGGTCTCTAGGGTGTTCTTGTAAGTACCCTGGCTGCCACATTCTGGAATAGTTGCTGTTTCTGAAGCAAGGATAAGGATAGTTCCACATAGAGCAAATTACAGAAGTCTAGCCTAAAGGTGACTGTCACATGGATGACTGTGGCTAGGTATTCTGGGGACAAATAGAGTGGTAGAAGTTTGGCTTGGTGAAGGTGAAAGAATGCTAGTCATGCTACTCATAGAATCATAGAGTTGGAAGGGGCCATACAGGCCACCTAGTCCAACTCTCTGCTCCATACAGGATCAGCCTAAAGCATCCAGGATAAGTATCTGTCCAGCCACTGCTTGAGGACTGTCAGTGAGGGGGAGCTCACGACCTCCTTAGGCAGTAGATTCCACTGCTGTACTACCTTGTGAATGTTTTTCCTGATATCTAGCTGATATCATTCTCCACTCTTGAGATCTGTGCTTCCATGGGTAAGGAGGAGTTATTGGCCCTTTTCTACCTAGCCATAGGCCCTCCGTCTTTGAAGGGTTCCATTTCAAGTGACTTTGCTTGAGCCATTCGGTCACTGCTTTTAGACATCTGGCAAGATGATCTGAGAGTGTGTCTGGACAGTCCTCCATCAGGAGTTAGAAGTGTGTCATTTGCATATTCATCACACCCTAGCCCAAACCTTTGCACCAAGTGAGCAAAAGGACACATAAAGATGTTAAACAAAGTTGGGGAGAGAAACGCACTTTGTGGCACCCCACAACGGAGGCAGTATTGGTGGGACTGCATCTCCTCAACAGTGACCTTCCATCCATGACCTCATCTCAGCTCCCTTTCTCTTTCACATAGCTCCTCTGTGTACCAGGGAGCACATTTAAGGTGGAATCTGAAAGGATGTCAGGGAGTGGTCTCATTGATAGTGGTTAGCATTCGGTCATGCCTATTGCTAACCAGCTCTTCGAATGAGGCATCAGGGGGCATTGGATCCTGCAGAGCATTCAGGAATCCTTCTGGATCCATAAGTCTCTGTGGGTGGCTAAAATGCACTCTCTACCCAAACAGGGTGAAGTAGAATGCAGAGCCAGGCCTTCAGGGTATAATGGTCTGACCATGGAATGACATTTGCTGTTATCGTATCCACTTCTAGTCCCATACCAAAGATCAAATCCAGGGTGTGAGTGGGGACAACAACAAATAGCTTTTCTTTAAGGTAGGCCTAAAGTGTGGAAATTTCAGGTTAAGATGTTCTTGGCAGCCTTGACAGTACCTTGGGCTATGTATTCTGAGAAATTAAACAAATTATTTCACTATGTTTTATAAAGGTGCAGTGTGTGCCTTTAAGCATCTACTCTCCAGGCTATATTGTACTTGGAATTCTTCCTCATCTTCAAGGCAATACCAAGTTAAGAGAAACACAGAAAAACAAATTTCTTTCATTTAGATAACCAATGGACAGTTGGCAGAGCCCACAGCGGCTTTAGCATTTTGGTCACTCTCCTCCTGTATCCTCCTTTACAGAATATGGTTGCTCAACATGGAACTTTATACTCAGTGATTAGAATAGTGCACTACCTCATAGTCCCTGGCAACTTTCAGTTTCCAGATAACTCAAAGACAGAGATTTATCTGGACAAATTTGTAGGAATTTTAGCCTTAAAGTGACTGTTAGCTGGACAGGGAATGACTCTGGGGGGAGGGGGGGAATCTGCAAGAGGTACCTGCTTAAATTGGTAAAAACATTATGTCCTTCACTGCTCTACAGGAAAGCTTAGAAAGCTTCCTGAAATGACTCTGTGAGAACAGCAAGAGTCTGTTCAGTGTTTACAGCTATAACCTTCAATCAGTCTTAAGAAGGATTCAACACAAGCCAGCATGAGTAGTGGTTAGAGTGTTGGACAATGGGATCTCTATTGTGATAGTAGTTGGCACTAGGGATCTCCATGAGAGTGATGAGCTGAGAGCTGACGAGATACTAATAGGTGGAATATGAACTCTAGTAGGACATACGAAACATGTTGAATGGTTTGACTACTAAGATAATTGTTTGAGGAAGTCACTGATGAAGAACTGAAAGTGAGTGATTAATACCTGGACCTCGCTTTGTCATTCCCTCATTTATGGTTTGAAATAAAGAAGACAGACAGAATTTATTATTTAGGATTTGATGCTTTATTGTACAGTAGACTATCTGGATCTTACTATTTTCTTCTGAGCTTCTATTGGTCTGGTAGAATTTCTGTTGGGGCTATATCTATTTATCCCTACCTGGAGGTTGGCAATGCTATCCATCTTTCACATTTTACTTGCAATGTCATATTGCTCACACAACACATTACTGGATGCTGCAGCCATCAGGCACACCTTGCTTGACTAGTTCTTGACATTCTTTCTCAGCACTATAAGTACAACATATAAGAGATGTGGTGCCTGTATCATAAGGACACGGAAAGGTTCTATAACTGTGGGTGTTTAAAATGATGATGGAGACCATAAATGAGTACACAGACAGAAGGGAGAACTTCAAACAGTAGTCTGGCTGGTAGGATCAAGCAAAGGAACTGAAAATAATTAAGAAATATGCACACTGCTACTGTATTTTAAAAGGGTTGTATGTTTACATAGGTTTCTGGAAAGGTGACAGCTGATGGTAGAAATTCTAGTGTTATTATTGTCTACTCTCGCATGAAGAAATGAGATCCTAACAAAGGGACACCCTTTTCTAACCGCCACAGGGATATATTTATTTACAGCTGGAATGATAATTACATACGTGGCTCGTATACACTGAAATTTGGTTCCTCCTTAAAATGTAAAAACAGCAGTCCTGCCACCAAATATGTTATTACCAGTGGTGTTTTCTTTTTCCTGTTGCACTTCTCTGACTGCCAACTTGCCAGCTCAGCAAGATATAACAGGCACCTGTCAGCCCTGCTGGATCAGGCCAAGGATTAAAAGTATAACATCCTGTCTCCAAGACGTATGAAATCAGCATCTGCTTATTCTTTGTACTCCAACAAATGGTTTTCAGCCTCCCAGTGTTTCCATTTATCAATTAAGGATTTCTTGGCTCAATCTGTTTTCCAGCCTGATTTTGGCACTGATCACCTTGACTGAAAACTGACAACAAGCAATGGATAAGGAGATCTCAATCCTATGAGTCCTCTTGGATCTCTTAGCACTACCCAGTTGGGGTGGAATTGGGTGGTACCATGATCCAGTAGGTCTAGTCTTTTCTGGATTGCAGGATCCAGGACATCATGCTAGAAATGGCTGTCCTTCACACAAGGTTTCACCTAACTGACCATGCTATTTAAGATCTACCTGAAGCTGCTGGGGAAGACTTGCAGATGGTTTAGAATGTATTGCCAGTATAAATATCACACTGAGCCCTGCCTCTTAAAAAAAAAACACTGGAACTCAGCATGGTCTGAGAGTGTGTCTGGGATCTTAAAGATAAGGCCCAAGAGCCAGAGCCAGTCTCTCTTGGGCTCTTACCAGCCCAATGAGCAAGTGGCATGAAGTAGAGGAGGAGGCTGCTTGAGAGTGTGAACAGGAGCATGTGACAAGGGGGAGTGTGGTTGAAGCTGTCAAGAAATAGAAAGGAGATAGTTACAGAATGGGGCTAAGAGGCTGTTAAAACAGTGTAGCAAAGACAGAGAAAGAGAAGGTGTGTTTTCTCTCTCCTATCTCCTCTCACCACAGCTCAGGAAGGACTGGAAAAGCCACCACATGGGAGGGCAGAGCCTAGCAGCTGGTACTGCTACTGCTGTACCAACTAGCTTTGCATTTTTTCAAACAGTGACCATGAGAAGTCGATGAGAGTGGGCATGTAGAGTGGCAGCTAACAAATCTGTCAGGGGAAGGGGAGGGCTGGCAGGTGGATTGGGAGGCAACTGGGCTATCTTATGCATACCGCTCTGAGGGGGAAACCGCCCAGAGCCATAGGGAAGAGTGGAATTAAATAATTAAATGATTAAATAAATAACTGCCAGCCTCAGAAATGAATGGAGGAGCAAAGGGGAAAAGGAGAACTGGTGTTGCCACCATGCATCTGAACAGTCACAGAGCTGGAAGGAAGACTGAGTGTTGAGGTGGGTGCTGTACAATGACCTCATTTCTCCCCCTACCTGTTCTCAGGCCATGAGGGAAAAGGGGTCACAGGAAGACAAAAAGTGCCCCCTCAAAGTTTTGGAAATATTCTCTCCACCAGGCCTTCCTTCAGCCCCACTGCTTCTGTGGGAAATGCAGGATAGATGAGAACTAGGATGCAGGGATCTGGAAGAGCCCGGTTCAGACATCTCCCCTCTTCCTGAGCCAGGACCCTAGCATTTGGGTTACCCAGGGCTGATTGCTCAGCCTGGATCACCCCACAGGGTTGTTGTTGCTGGGGGTGTGAGGATGGGGATGGGGATGTGAAGAGAGGAGTCCTGTTTGCCTCCTTGAGAGGTTGGATGAGGGAAGAGAGGGAAAAAAGAGCAAGAGACTGATTATAACTGTGCTTGGTGATACCAGCCTGATACCTGTCTCTTTTAGAAGAACAGCCTACCTAGACTGGCTCCCAGAGGAATCCTTTGTAGACCCAGCAAAATAAAAATATATTGCAATCTGTCATCTATATGCTTAGAAAATGGCATCTGAGCCAAACAAGGACCATGCTGGGGCAAGCAGTTTCACCTGGAAGACTAGGATAGTGACAAGGTTGTCACATACTCCCCCTCCCAACACATCTGCAATAATAGGCCATCAAGAGAAGCAATTACTCAGTCATTCCTTCCTGCTATTTCCCTCATCCCTCTTTCAAAAACCTTGTCTCTATCAGCATATCCAAACATTCAGCCAAATCATTTCATATATTTGTCAATACATAAGAGTCATTGTCTTTTCCTGGGAACTTCTCAGTAACAAACCCATTAAGGTATTGTTTGGGCTTCCAGGATGTAGCTCTTAGCCTCAGGATGCATTTTTGCTAATATAAGTAGGCTCTCATCCCCATTGGGGTGTGTCCACTAATCAGTACACCTGCATTCTTTGCTGGCTCCTGTTGTTATCCTCCGCTATCATACTGCTGGTCACATGTAACTTCCCACTGATCTGGAACTCTTCTGGAATAGGTAGATATCACCCACCCCTACTCTGAGTCCACCCATTTTCCTCCATTTTATTTCTTAGGAACTTGTTTCCTTTTGTGTGCTTTGAGTGTGTACCCCAATATCTTCCCCAATAACTCTCCTTGAGTGAAAGTTAAATTGTTATCCTTTATTTAAAAGGGTTTCTACATGGCAAAGGGACCTCATAAATGCTGATAAAAAGATCCTGTCAATACTTGGCCTCTTGCTAATATAGTCAATGAATATTCAATTGACTAATTCCTCATACTTCTCTACAAGGGATCCATTCCAAGCAACATTGGCTGCTGAGGCAGGATATATAAGGAGGTGCTGAAGAACCATCTTATTTATTTGCAAGGATAATTATTCATTTCCTAAAAGTGCTGCTTATATAAAAAGTAGCAAATTCTTATGTAAGTGTAAGACATACCCCTACTTCTATGATACTCTATATTTTGAGTGGAAATGTTGGGGGGTCGTCTTATACACCCAGTCGTCTTATACGCCGGCATTGGGGCTTTTGTGGGTTCCTCAGTAAATCGTTTGCTTTCATTGCTAGGAATCAATTGCTTTTGTTTGTATTTTGAGTAAAAAATAATTTTGTTAATTGGGTTTGCCTGTGCCCTTTATAAAGTTTATATATCTCCAGTACCTGACATTACATTTCATGGCATAGTTGGTCCGACCTGACAAAGTAACAGTCAGATCTGGCCCTCATAACAAATGAGTTTGACACCCCTACTAGACTGTGGATCTGCCTGGAATCTGAATAAGGGTCATCAAACTCAACTAGGGATATGCAGTTTGGCTCAGATTGATTCAGGTAGTTTTTGGCTTTTCTGAGCCAAACTGCCCATTCCCTGCATTCAAATGGTCCACATCAGGGTGACTGAATTGCCATTTGGCTATGATTCAGCCAGTTTAAATGCATCCCTTTCTCAGGCAGGGGGAAAAATCATGCACCTAACAGCTGTTAATGACAGGTACTTCACCTGCTCCCTTTAAATCCATCTTCACCTATGGAGGGATTCAAAAAGAGCAGATAGATCACCTGCTATTATCAGCTGCTTGGTATGCTGGCCATTCCCTTTAAATGCTCGCTCCACCTTGACAGGCAGCTTTTAACGAGGCTGCTTCTTCATATAAGAACCTTGTCCTTTATAGTCCAACTAAACAATAAGTGTTTTTCATCACCCCACTGTACACTAAGTACAGGAGAAACTATAACCGACCACCAACTTGATGTTTGTCTACTAGAACAGTCAATATTTCCTACACAGAAATTTAGTCTGAGCTCCATTCTTTTAAAATATTGAATTAAAATGTTTTCAGCTACTGTGGTTTTGTTATAAAGACAGCCACAAAGGCAACCTAACAAAATCTCTCTCTGTATGCTACAGTTAACTTGAGATGATCATAGAGCACGGATCTGTCTGAGAAACAAGGAAAACCACATGCAGAACCCATCAAATTAAAATTAAAATTAGAAGGAAGAAAACGCATATGTATAATTCACTTCATTTTTATACTGCCTCAAATGGAAAACTTCCCTGAGCTTTGTAAGTCTACAAATAAACAAGTATAAGTGGGGAGCCTTCTAGGATGGAGGAGGACTATTTCATGCACTTGCTACACCATCATTCTTCTTTGCATGGTGGAAAAACAGCTGCATGTGCCTACGTTCCAGCTGCTTTTAGACACATTGTATAACATATTCAATGCACATTGTGATTGCTTTCACCATTTTCTTTATGGTTCTATTTTTCTTCATGGTTCTATGTTGTAACAAGTTCCTATTGAGTTGATATTATAATCTCATTGCCTTATTTTTTATTCTTTTATGGAATTGTCATTAATTCCCTTGTTTATCCAGTGGCTAGGAGCAGCATGCAGATCCCTTAAATTAAAGGTCAAACAGTAAGTTGTATTTTTTGGCGAGGAGGGGTTCCCTGGGCTCAACGCACTTTCAACACAGCCATACAGCAATTGTGGGGAATGTTGTTTCAAAAACTGGCAGGAGTTTGATTCTGCTTGGAATTGGAGGAGTGGCTACCACCTTCCATGTTGTTTTCACTTGCTGAAATGGCCCTAGTATTTGCTGCATATGGAGTATTCTGAGCATGTACAGCTTGAAATATACGAATAATTATACAAATAATTCCCTGCCAATGTTTAAAATGACATTCCCCTGCAGCTACTGTGTTGCTGCTGTGAAAGTGAGTCTCTCTGGACTCACTCTGGACTGAGTGAGAACTCTGGACTGAGCTCACCGAAAAACATAAGATGTAGTTTGGCCCTCACAAACTTTCCCTTTATTTTGGACTTCCCTGGTACTCCTTCTCATCCCTATGAGTCATATACATGTTCTCTTCTTTTTATAGTCCATGGCTAATGTTCCACTGACTCACCCATTAAGTTTCTAAAACCCCACCAGTGATTGGAACCATTTGGGAATAAGAGATTTAGGATACTCAGAATTATAACATTCAACAATGGAAGACTATTTACAGATTACTATCAAAGTATGGAACTCACAGTCTAGTCTAGAAAAGAGCCAACCAATAGTGTACATTCTACACTGTAATAATCCATGTCTATGAACAAGCATCTCTACTGTGCTAGATCTACTTTGTGATTTAAATTAATTATCCAGAGTGTGCTAAACAATAGCTGCTGCTTGGAAAGGGGGATCCCCTGGTTCTATAGCTCATCTCCATGTGATATTAATCAGTTCCCCTGTTAAAAATGGCTGCTTTGGAGGGTAGACTTCATAGCATTATACTCCACTGAGTTCCCTCCCCATCCCAAATCCCACCCACTTCTAACTCCACCCCAAAATCTTCAGGTATTTCCCAATCCAGCTGCTGTAGATTTTATACTGGGCTTTAAAGTAGCATTCGGTCAGAAAGAACTAAGTTATTTCTATCGTGATCTTTTGTTGTTGTTTATGCTTTGTAAGCACCTAGTCTCAACATCCAGTGGGGAGCAGAGGAGTTTGCCTTAGGGCATAGGGCAGTGAGGTGATTTCTATAAGGCTAGCTAAATATATTTAAATAAACAGGTCATCTAAAGAATGAAAGCCACTAGAACTGGCAGATGAAGTAGTCATAACTAATATTGTAAGAACACATGATTCCATCAGTGCCCCAGGGACAGCCAGCATCTGAAAGCTAAACTGCTGTTCCAATTTGTTACTCAACAGTTCAAACAGATTGAAATGTGTTGCAGCTGTGCTTCTCCTCTGAGACCCTATGATAATTTCTGCTACCATGACTCACGCAGTCACAGTGACTTGATGTTACTACAGTATATGCTTTAAAACTTGGAGGAAAGTTGCCAAGAGTAATCCAACAATGAAATGGGGAAAAAAAAGTTATCTTTCCAATTTTACACCAGGACATTGAAGAGGGAAAGCTTATCAATTCTAATGAGGGCCAGTAGATGCAGCCCAAGGACAAAATTGAAGGACTCTCATAAGTTTAAAATGGCATTAGGGAAAGCTCTTTTGGTCTCCAATAAAACCTGCTGACTTTTTCAGTCTCTGTGTTTACTTATGATTATGGCTCATATGAGTTCTTCATATGAGATTATTTGCTGAATTACACATTTGTTATATTTCTGCAGAGACACTCCTAGCAGGAGAGGCACGGGGGCAGATCATGCTAGGTGGCTAGCAGCAACTATACAACATCTTGTTGAGCTGATTCTCTTCTCTGTGCAGATACTTAAGGCCCAGGTGAGTCCAGAGGGCTACTGTCCTTTGGCTCTTAGCCTAAAAGTCATACTTTTAAAATTTTACTTCTGGCCATCTTTCTTGATGATAATTGCTGGGTTGAAGATGGGCTAGAAAGAGAAGACTTGGCCATCCCCCTTTCCCTGTTTGTTTTTATTGTATTTTTTTCTCCATTATAAGCTGCTTTGTGTGTAGATGTGTTAATTAGTGATATAGTGATTTTTATATCTAAATACAATCATATAGAACTCTATAGAAATCATTAGTGATATCAGCTAAACTATAATTTTAAAGGGTTCTCCAAGAGGGTGTTATTAGTGAGGCGTCTAAATCCCCCATCTCAGTAATCATAGTTGATAGTGGGAGAAGGAACACTTTCAGCTGTCATTGGACCCAGCACAGTTTAAGGGTACCTGATTGTTTCTTTGCCTACTTCTTTATATGATATCCACTGAATTTTGCACTACATTTATTCCTTCAGCAGAAAATCAAGCAGTGAGAAGATTTTGGAATAGGTTGAAGTGGCCTTCTGTTAATATCCTGAACCTACTTACTGGGGAGCTAAAACAACTCCAACCAGGCCTATAGCCAGAAAAATTTTATTGAGAGGGAAATGGGTACAGTGGTGTGAGCCCATCATTATTAATTTACTTTATTATTATGTATTTATGCTTTATAATTATGTCAAGTAATGCAGAAAATGGAATTAAAAAAATAAAACTGTGCTATCAGCCATTCCAAGTCTGCCAGAACACCATTTTTACTCATTCATTCCTTGATCTTTTTCTCTCTACTTTACTCCAACATGATGTCATCCCCTCATCCCTATGGACTTTTTACAGCAGGGCCTATTTTGCACACATTAGATAATGCACTTTCTTTTTTTTCTTTTTTTTATATACAAGTTTTTTTTATTTTCATAAAGATAGAAATATAGAATGCAATACAAGTTATTAATACAAAAAACAGTAAATAAAATATAATAATCGTTTGAAAATATACGACCCCACATTAACTACACAGTGATATAAACTTTTGCCCAAAGCTGAGTCTAAGAGCCATCCACATTTCCACTACATTAAAAAAAGGCCTATTTAGATATACAAAAGAAAAGTTGTTATTAATGATTTCATAACTTCTCCTTATCCTTAATACAGATACATCTACAAAACAATTTATACTTGACCCATTCTAAGAGCCATCCTGACAGGTATAAATTGAGAGCTTTGCATTTTCTACAGATCAGTGTGAGCTTTGGCCCTATAACAATACACCAATAAAGAAAAAATAAGGGGGGGAAACCCCATTTTATATTTCCAACACTAACGATTATATTACCTAAATGCCTACAAAGGAAAAGAAACAAGAGAGAGAAAAAAAACACTGCTTCCCCTTTTTCATAAAAACAGCAATGTAGGATACAGTAAAGGTAAAGGTAAAGGTATCCCCTGTGCAAGCACCGGGTCATGTCTGACCCTTGGGGTGACGCCCTCTAGCGTTTTCATGGCAGAATCAATACGGAGTGGTTTGCCAGTGCCTTCCCAAGTCATTACCGTTTACCCCCCAGCAAGCAAGCTGGGTCCTCATTTTATCGACCTCGGAAGGATGGAAGGCTGAGTCAACCTTGAGCCGGCTGCTGGGATCGAACTCCCAACCTCATGGGCAGACAGCTTCAGATAGCATATCGCTGCCTTACCACTCTGCGCCACAAGAGGCTCTTGTAGGATACAGTATATGTTGTTAATACAGAGAATAGTAAAGTTTCCAGGTTTAGATTAAATGCTTAACATTAAACATAGAACAATATAAGCTTTCAGTCTTCTATAGCTTCTCCTTATCCTTAATTCAGATACATCTACAAAACAATTTATACTTGACCCATTCTAAGAGCCATCCTGACAGGTATATTTTCAGATTTAAGTTAAAAGCTTAACATTAAACGTTTTCTACAGGTCAGTGTGGGCTTTGGCCCTAGAACAATACATTAATAGAAAAAAGAAAAAATAAGGGGGGAGAACCCCATTTTATATTTCCAGCACTAATTATTATATTACCTATATGCCTACAAAAAGAGCCTCTTGTGGCGCAGAGTGGTAAGGCAGCCGTCTGAAAGCTTTGCCCATGAGGCTGGGAGTTCAATCCCAGCAGCCGGCTCAAGGTTGACTCAGCCTTCCATCCTTCCGAGGTCGGTAAAATGAGTACCCAGCCTGCTTGCTGGGGGGTAAACGGTAATGACTGGGGAAGGCACTGGCAAACCACCCCGTATTGAGTCTGCCATGAAAACGCTAGAGGGCGTCACCCCAAGAGTCAGACATGACTCGGTGCTTGCACAGGGGATACCTTTACCTTTACCTTTTATATGCCTACAAAGGAAAAGAAACAAGAGAGAAAGTGCTTCCCTTTTTTGATAAAAATAGAAATATAGAATACAGTATAACATTAAACATAAAACAATATGAGCTTTCAGTCTTCTTAAGGGGGTCTCATCTCGAGGCTTGCTACATCTTGTCGTTCCCGTAGACTTATATTCTGTCCCATTGGCCTTTGGCATAGAAAGTGCAGTAGTACTCTTTCCCGCAGAATATTCATCGATAAATATTGAGGCCGTTGCACCTCCTGGACTCCAGTATCAATACAATTTTTTTCCCCAAAGAGCTCCTTTAAATCGGTTACTTTCACTACAGATCCATATTTCTTTTGATTGATTTTTGTACACTGTTGCTTTGAGATGGCTGTATGTCTTTTTTAAAAGGGTGTCCTTATCTGGGCTGCAGAACTCCGGCATCCCCTTTTCCGTCTCCAGAATTTCAGATTTCTCTTCTACTGATGGTTTTCCACCTTGTTTAGAGCTGTCATCAGCCACTGTTGTTGATCCATCATTCCTGTTAAAGACTTCTTCCTTGGCATCTTGGATCTCCTTGAAGATATGAATTTCAGATTTCTCTTCTACTGTTGGTTTTCCACCTTGTTTAAAGCTGTCATCAGCCACTGTTATTAATCCATCATTCCTGTTAGAGACTTCTTCCTTGCCATCTTGGATCTCCTTGAAAATATTTTTGACCAATCCTTCTGTAAATGCTTTGAAATCTTGGGTTTGTTCCTCTATTAGATGAGCCAATCTTTTTAACATAGACATGTTTTTGACTTTAAAAAAAAAACAGCCGGCCTCTAACAATTTTACAAGTGGCCAGTAGAGGTCCTCTGTTTTATCCTCTGGCATGTGACGTATTGAAGTCAGTTAAGGCAGATATTCTCATGCTGGAACAGAGTTCTCGTGAGATCTTCCCATTCACAGCTCTTATCTCTTATCTCCGAAAACCAAAACAATTACAATAAGAGCTTTTGCCAATTAATTTGAGTTGATTTGAGTCCTTCTTCTGCTTAGTTAGGAGAATTAGCCTGCCTCATAACGAGGTGGCTTCGGGCAGAGCAGAGTAAGAGGAAGGGGGAAACAAAGGGCTTTGATGCAGGAAGAGAGACGGAGAAAAAAAACGAGAGATACTTGCAGTAAATGATGTTTTGGAACTCAGTCGATGTCCTCCCCTCAGTTCAAAACGTTCATTTGTGGTAAATCATCGTGTAGGGTTGAAGCAGATACTTTAAGATTAAAGAAAGAAAAGAAAGTCCGAGATAGAAAATGGCAGTCGTCCTCTGGACCTGGAACGCTGACAGCCTATAATCCAGGGAGATATACTCCCTAAAGGATTGGAGATGGCCCCAAGAACTTCCTGGGTAGAAAGGTGAGGTGGGGTTTGCGTACCCCTCCTCTTTTCTGCCAATTGCTTGCGCAATTAACCCCTGTCAGGCTTCAGAGATAGCAGAGCAAATGCCCTGCCACCCTCTCAGAACGACATCTTTAGCCACACCCCGATAATGCACTTTCAATGCACTTTAGAAGTAGATTTTCCTGTTCTGCACGGAAAAATCCAGTTGCCAAAGCACATTGAAAGTGTGCGTAATGGGCCCAGGTCTCTTCAGCCCTGCTAATTGTTCTAATTCTGTTCTAGACAACTGCATAGAGAATTCACCCTAGGAAGATTTATTATAGGATTCACACCTTTTTACCTTAGATCTTTCCTTTTTACATAGAGAATTTATACTTGAAAATAGGGCCAGTTACAAGTTTTGGTGGGACCTGGGGAAAAATAGAACTAGGCCCCCCTTTTCCTTCGGTACAGTCTCTTTCTTCTCTACCTTTACCCCTTCCAATTGGCTCTACCAATTTGATTCTACTTTTTCTTTTTTAATACCTCTTTTCTTACATTTCAATTGGATTACTCTGGTAAAGAGAAATACAAAATTCTTTTATTACCTTCCATGAAATAATATAACTTAAATGTATACATCATATATTTCCTTTTCATAACAACATTTCTTTAAACATAAATTACATCTGATGTTTGTAAACACAAACTAACTGAAAGCCAAATCTTCTGAATGTCTAGTTAGTGGTACATGTTGAGATGTGAAGGTCTGGAAATTTTCTACAAAGTTACATCTCTAGATGCATGCAATCAAAACACATTCCTCCTTGGTTTGTCAACAGCAAAATGGTATCACAGTATCAAAATATACATATTATGTTTCATGTGATTCAATGGCAGGAATGCTTAAGCATTCAGTCGATTTTGGGACATTTGTGATCTGAGATATTTCTTAATTAACTTCAGCTTCCTGAAGCTCCTTTCAGCTGATGCAACTGAAACATTGTCAGAAACAGTGACAAAGCCACAATTGTATTTGGGAATGTGGGGCTCAGTGAATGAATAATTATGTAGTGCATAGTCTCTTCAAGGGATCATTCTATAAAGAAGGTTAAATGATAATGTATTTGTTTATAACCAAATATCCTCTTCCTTTATTTACACACAATGAGCAGATAGCTGTAAATACATGAAGATCGCCCCCACACAAAAACATTATTTGTCCCACTTCACTTTCCTGGGTTGCAATTTGCCAAATAGGTATCCCTCCCTATATATCACCATAAATGTCCCCTTTGATTCATCCCACCATCTTCCATTGAACTCACCTCCCACCAGAAAAGCCCACTCTGCTCTAGTTTGACTCCATATAACTTGCTTTACTACCAATATTTTTCAGGTCCAATATATCCAAATCCAAAATTTTTTAAACTAATACCTTATTAGTATTTTTGGGTATGTTTTGGCATCCAAAAGATATCCAGGATTTTTCAGAAAACCAGGGGGGAAATCCCAGATACATTTTGATTTTCTAGGAAAATCAGGAGGCTCCTAAGGACTGTTTTTTCTTTTCGTTTTTGTTTCTGTGTCTGGGATTTCTATGAGCTTCCCCACTGCTCTTGTCTGTTTATTCCTTTCCTCTTCTTTTATGTTCACTTTTTTTTGCTTGGATTTCTTGTGACTGTGCTATGAGATCAGTCATTTAAAACTTGCATTGCCATTAATACTGAGTTCTGCTAGGCATTCTGCACATTGTCACTGGTTATGCTGGGCTTGGGGAAAAAACTTTGCTTAGATTTCTTGTGACTCTGTGCTTTGAGATCAGTTCTTTTAAGTCTGTACTACCACAATAGCTGATTGTTAGTGACTGATAAGGTAAAGGTAAAGGTATCCCCTGTGCAAGCACCGAGTCATGTCTGACCCTTGGGGTGACGCCCTCCAGCGTTTTCATGGCAGACTCAATACGGGGTGGTTTGCCAGTGCCTTCCCCAGTCATTACCGTTTACCCCACAGCAAGCTGGGTACTCATTTTACCGACCTCGGAAGGATGGAAGGCTGAGTCAACCTTGAGCCGGCTGCTGGGATTGAACTCCCAGCCTCATGGGCAAAGCTTTCAGATGGCTGCCTTACCACTCTGCGCCACAAGAGGCTCTTGTTAGTGACTGATACTTACAGGTATATTTGTTTGCCCTGGAAATAGTTTGCAGGTGCCCCAACTCCCTAGAAAATAATGAAGAATGTCTTGGTACCCTAACCAAGGGCCAATACAATTGGACCCTTTGACTCAATCAGCTCAAAACTTGGGGTTATTTAAAATGCAGGCTCCAGCAGTTCATCTAAAACCAATTCCCCCAGGCACCCAGAAACTTTTTAAAACAACTCTACCTCTCTCCAAGCCATTCAACATAAGGAATAATGGACCCCCCAAAAATCAGATATCTCCTCTAAAAACAGAATCTTACCAGTGCTTGAAATGTGGGAATACTGATTTGTTTTCAGGTTGAATATATCCAGATTTTTAAAAACTGATGGTTTTTTTTTTTTTTGCACACCCCTAGGCTGGTATAGTAGAAAGCCAGATCTATATGGGTTTACAGAAGATAAATGAACAACAGATGGGTATCAAGGAAAGGAAGGCTACTCAACCATCAGGGTTGCCAACTCTGGAATGGGAAATTCCTGGAGATTTGGGGGGGGGTGGAACCAGGGGACAGCAGACTATGGAGAGGAAAGGGAGCTCAGCAGGTATATAATCCTTTAGAATCCACCCTCTAAAGCTGCCATTTTCTCCAGGGAAACTGATCCAGGGGAACTGGAGGTCAGTTGTAATTCCAAGGGATCTCTAGGTCCCACCAGGAACCTACTGCATGGTTTTGCTTACAAACTCGCTGGCTATCTTTGGCAGACCACGAGAACTCTTATCAATTACCTCTTAGTCATGGATAGTATTGACATGATGGATAACAAGCCTTTAAACCAGAATGAGATTTCAGGCCAATGTACACTTATCTGGGATTTAAAATAAATTGAAATGACAAACAGCTGCTTAATCTTCATTTCATCAGAAGGAAGCTGATACATCTAAATAAGTCTTTAGAACCAGGTTAAAGTGAATCTACAGTGATCTGCTCTGCTCTGTTTCTCTCCTGTCTAATATGAATAAAAGGCTGTCAAGCCAATGAATTAGTCTTCCATGAGAGCAACACAGCCATTTAAAAAATATCACAAGAGTTGCATAAATTGCTTTAGGAGCAGTCCTTACCAAGCCTATACAACAGTTAGTCTCATTTTATTCCATGGAGTTTGTTCGCAGAAAAGTACTCTGAAGAGTGCAGTTTGAATGACTAAAACTTCCCATATTTGGATTTTAGAATATTATGAAACAAAGTAAATTACCATTGAAATGGTCAAGTAGTGGCTGGCTTCTAACAATCAAGTGAGTCACCAATCACTTCTTAAAAACACTGACATTTATGAAAGTCTGGTCAGCCCTTGTCCCCTTATAAAATCATTCAGCAAACTAATTGTATTATGTTATTCTTGTGGAATGGTTGGCATCATTAATCTACTTCCAGCTGACAATTGAACACTGACGATCTCTGCAATAGGCAATGATATCAAGCTCCAGGCATCCAGCTGCCTCTGACAGCAAAAAAAAAAAGAAAAGAAAAGAAAAACAGTAGCCAAGGAGGTCCATGTCTGGGTGTGGTGTTTCTAAAATAAGGGTATTCCTTGGGGTGATTTGAGGACATTAGAATAACAAGGCATTTTTCATATGGCATAGTGAAAAACATAAGAAAGCTTCAGAGGTTAAAACTACACTTTAAAGGTAGAAATTCCCTTTGAACCAAAGCAGGAAATTCATGACCCAGATATGGCCCTGAGAACTCTAGGAATTTGATTGAATATAAAATGTGTAACGTAAGTTTGGGAAACATGGCCATGGTCAGAACTTTGATTCTGACCAAAGTTCCTCCAGGGACTGCTATTGAGAGGAAGACAATGCAAAACCACCTGTGCTCATATCTTGCCTAGAACAGCTCAGGGATGGGATAGCCACGAGTCAAGTAAGACTCAACAGCACATTCTACTTCTTCAAAAAGCATGAGTTTATCAGGAATCCATATGTTTTGGGAGGTCTTAGTTACCAACCATTACATTGCAATGCTTCTTTACATAGTGATTAAAATGAGGAATGTGTTACAGGAATACACAGCCTTAAAGGGGGATTAAATGGAGAATAGGTCTGTGAATAGCTACTTGCAATAATGACTGAGGGGAACCTCCACATTCAGAGGCAGGAAGCTATATCAGGGGGTAGTCTTGGTCTCTGTTGTTGGCCTTCCATAGGAACTGGTTGGCCACTATGTAAGATAGCATGCTGGACTATATGGACCACTGGTTTGATCCAGTAGGGCTTTTTTTACATTCTTAATTGCCATCCCTAAAAAGTCCTTTGCTATGTAGAACAAAATAAGAGCCCTGTAGGATCAGACCAGTGGTCCGTCTAATTTAGTTCATGCTATTGCCAACCAGCTGCCTTAGAGGGCCAACCATCAGGGCATAGAAGCCAGTATTTTATTTTGGCTATCAAGCTGCAGTAGGTTTTTCGAGGCAAGATATTCAAACGTTGTTTCCTATGCCTGCCTCTTAGTAGTGACCCTAGTATTACTTGATGGTCTCCCATCCAATACTGACTATGGCTCACCCTGATTAGCTTCTGTGGTTTGACAACATTGGATTACCTTGGGCTAACCAGGTCAGGGCACAGAAACCAATACCTCTCCCTAACATTGCATCCTAGTCACTGATATTCAAAGGTTCGCTACTAGGGATGAGCACAAATCAATAAAATACAATTCAGTTTGGTTCGTGGTTTGTGACATACACTCTTCATGAACCATGGACTGCAACAGTTTTTAGCCACCTCTCAAACCAGTTCATGAGGCAGTAGAATTAGGAGTGTAACATTACAGGCTGGAAACTTATGAGGAATTGTCCAGCAGGGAGGATTTGGAATTCTCAGTCAACTGTCTGCCTCCTTCAGAGTTCCATATGCTGTCAATATGAGGTGACTTGAGGTGATTGAATACCTACCTCCTTAATTGATGCCCTCTGTATCATATCTATCCATTTACAAGAGGTACATTTTTCTACTTTGGGATATTTAGTTTATCAGACAGCATTGTCTTGTCTATGGGTAACCTTTATTATTATTTTTTGCTGCTTTTATTATCTGCACAAGATATTGTCAGTTTGTTACAGCTCATAAGCAGTTTCCATTTGGCTTCCTCATATTGCCACAATAATGACCATATGCTATTATTAATTGCTAGAGTATTACCACAGTGCCAATTATTAGGGTTGCCAGCTCTAGTTTGGGAAATAATTGGATACTTTTGGGGTGGAGCTGGATGTGGGTAGGATTTGGAATGGGGAGGGAACTCAGTGGAGCATAATGTTATGGAATTCACCCTTCCTTCCTTCCTTCCTTCCTTCCTTCCTTCCTTCCTTCCTTCCTTCCTTACTTCCTTCCTTCCTTCCTTCCTTCCTTACTTCCTTACTTCCTTCCTTACTTCCTTCCTTCCTTACTTACTTACTGCCTCTGATTTACAGGTTTTAGTAGTATTGATCTATCCCAGCAAAGAATAAGAAAGGAAGCATTCAAGCCAGAGAACACAGGCTATAGTATGTTAGAAAAGGTGTCTTGTATGTTAGAAAAGCTGCATGAACTCTCATGGATGAGCATGGCTTAAAAGTTGTTTTTGCTGGCCCAGTATCTACTAAAGTTTTAATAACTAAAATGTCAATCATTGTTTTGTTACATTATTAACCCCTAGGAAAATAAAAATGTTGAAGTTCAAATCTTCAAATATTGGGGAAGTAATGATACTGGGATTGTTAAGAATGTCTTGTACCCACATAAACATATATATGGCCTGGTTTAAATGATATAGTTACCATAATCCTGGCTGATGATGCAGGGTCAGGAAGAATACAGTGTAGATCATAGCAACCTTTCCATGGCATTCCAGAGCTGCTTATCCCATGATTTGTTGCAAGTTTTCCAACATAATAGAACTCCATGGACAGCCGACACTGAAATATTCCTTCACCAGAATTTTAACGCAAATTAAAAAGATCATGGAATGGTTGAAATGTTAAGAAGGCAAGCGACCAACTCACTGTATAAAACCTCATGAAAAGCAATTCATAGTTAATTATAAAAGTTAGATGTTTTTGCCTACAGCTGCCTCTTTGATCTCAATAGTAACTGGCAGAAGGAGTCAGGATGGGAAGGAAAAAGGGATGAGAGAAGGGAGACCTGGTAAGTGTGCTTCTAATTCTGGTTGGCCTCAACCATAGGTTTGGTGGAAGAGCTCCATCTTGCAGACCCTGCAGATCTTGGAAAAGTCCATCAGGGTCCTGATGTTTCTGGAGAGCTCATCCCACCAGACATGAGCCAGGGCTGAGAAAGCTCTGGCTCTGGTTGAAGTCAGACATATTTCTTTAGAGCAAGGGATCCTTGATTGACTGGTGTTCCTTGATCATAACATTCTCTGGAGAACTTATTCAGAAAGGTGGTCCAATCAGATACACAGGGTTCAGACCATGTAAGGCCTTAAAGGTGAGTACCAGAACTTGAAGCCAATGCAGCTACTGCAGGACTGACCTTATATGGGCTCTCCACAGTGTTTGAGTGAGGACCCTAGCAGCCACATTTTGCACCAGTTGTAATTTTCGAAGCAGGGTCAAGGGTAGGCCCATATAGAACCTATGTGTTTAAGACACACACACACATACAGACACACTTTCTCCACATGGCCTTTATTTGTTGTGTACATATTATGTGCATATTTTAATATTTTACTTGCAAGTTTGGAGTTTTTTAAAAACATTCTTTTCAGTTCCATCAGGGTTAAGCAACATCATTAATAACCTCATTAAAATAACCTTCCAATTGTGGAATGGTAAAGAAGAAGCAAGTTAGTAAATAATTGATTTAAAAGCTTGTCTTGATTCCCCCCCCCCCCCGCTTATACATTTCTGTTCCATAGGTGTGTGAAAGAGGTGTTAGAAAAAATAGAGTTCCATGAAGCTTGTAATAGCTCAGAATGTCACAACAACAAAGAGGGTTTAGGGCCAAACTGCATGTTCCCAAGATCCGACTCAGAGCCACACAGTAACTGTGGGCAGTGGCTTTTTAAAAATAAATGGGTGCCCAAACAGACGGAGAACACCATTGAGGAAGCTCTCATGCCTCTCCACAAGCTATTTTCCCACACAAAAATAGCCCTGGGGAGAGTTCTTTCTGTGCTTGTGAAACAGCAAAAAGAGGGGAAATAATTCCAGCCTCCTGGGAGAATGGTTTAAGAGGGAAGTAAAGAGCTCTTCCTTGCTTGCAGTGGCTGTTTCCAGTGATTCTGCCATCACTTCTGGGTTTCCCTTGGACGTGGCATCATCATGCCTATGCTGTCTTCCCTTTGTACTGTACTGTACTTTCCTTCCCTACTGCTAACCCTGCCGCTGATTGCTAGGCTCAGGTATAGAAGAGAAGAAGAAGAAGAGTTGGTTTTTATATGCCGCTTTTCCCTACCCGAAGGAGGCTCAAAGCGGCTTACAGTCGCCTTCCCATTCCTCTCCCCACAATAGACACCCTGTGGGGTGGGTGAGACTGAGAGAGCCCTGATATCACTGCTCGGTCAGAACAGTTTTATCAGTGCCGTGGCGAGCCCAAGGTCACCCAGCTGGTTGCATGTGGGGGAGTGCAGAATCGAACCCGGCATGCCAGATTAGAAGTCCGCACTCCTAACCACTACACCAAACTGGCTCTCAGTTTGCACAGGAATCCATAGTCAATGAATTCCATCCAAATCATTGCAATGTTTGTATCCTGTTGCTGTTACAATAGCTATCAGGGCCTCTTGGTTACTGTGAATTGTTTTCCTGTGTCAGGTTAAACAACCCCAGCATGATTTCAGTGACACTGCCCCATGCCCCAGTTATCTGTACACTGTAGAGAGAAGAGCTGTCTTCTGCTCATGAGCTGCCTTCTGCCCTAAGTTCTCTGTTAAATACAGAAGATTGAGTGGAGGGAAGGGATTTGACTCTTACTTTGCACAGGAATTGGCAGGCCCTTGGAAGTAGTGAGAGTCTCTCACTGCTTCTGAATGCCTTCCATGCTTGGTGAGTGAACAGAACATATTACTCAAAAGCCATAGCTGTTTTCAAGTGCCTGCAAATCCCAGAGTGGGCAGATGCTGACCTTTTCCTTCCCCTGATTCCTTTAGACTGTTGAATGCACTGCCAGTAGTTGTGAAGCCTGTCTGAAAGAAACAATTCACAGTTACCAGAAAAGAGCTGGTGACCTCATTTGTGGTACTTTGGTTATTATAATTGCAACATACACACATATGCCACACATTTGGTGAGACTGGGGTGCTAAAATCACCAGGACTGTAATTCTCTTTCATTGATCTGAGGTACAACTACACTAGGAATACTGTGCACAGTTCTAGTCATGCCTCAAAAAAGAGATTACAAAATTAGAAAAAAAAAACGTTTCAAAGAGGGAAATCAAAATGTTTACAGGATTGAAGCACCTTTCATATGAGGAAAAGCTAAATCAGGGGTGGGCAAACTGTGGCCCTCCAGATGTCCATGGACTACATTTCCCATGAGCCCCTGCCAGCATTTGCTGGCAGGAGCTCATGGAAATTGTAGTCCGTGGACATCTGGAGGGCCACAGTTTGCCCACCCCTGGGCTAAATAATATGGGTTGTTTCCATTTATAGAAAATACAAATGGGGCACCATGAGACATACTTCCCACACACTGCTGGACCACCCACTTGTTTCCCCTGGCAAATGGATCTCCAGCTCTCCCCCTATCCCAGCTCCTGGCATGCAGCAGTATCAATGGCCCCAGCTCTTCCCTCATCCCCTGCCTGTTCCACAGCTCCCCAAAGGGGCCCGTATGACATCTTTCCCCCTGCCCATCCGTCTTACTTCCCACCACTCCGCTCTCACATTCTCCTCCCACCTCATTCATCAGGTTGCGTCCTTGCATAGAAAACATGCCTCTGTTTTGGTGGGAAACATTTCCAGACAGATAGTCTCTGCTCAATCAAAATGTTTACAGAACTTCTAACCAACAACTTGGAGGGCATGTAGAGGAGCTTTCGCGTGAGGTTCCCTGCAACTTTCATGTCTCTAGCTTGCACAGGGTTTGTTCTATCCACTCCTGAACCTTGGCCATTTTGACAGAATCCTGTACAAGCTATACCAAACTCAGAGGGGATCTCCGGCTGACTCGCCTCTAACTGCCCTCTAAGTTTTGTGATGATTGGGTTTATGGGTCCAGGTTATGGCTTTCTGGGAGTACCTTACTCGAGAACCATAACGACCCTGTAAATTCAATCCTTACTAAACTTGGAGGGCAGGTAAGGTAGAGTTAGCTGCAGATCCCATGAGAGTTTCACACTGGGGAAGGGGCAATTCTGTCAATAACTGCCTCCTTTTTCAAGGGACTGAGCTCATCATCCTTCTAGACAACACTGTAGCTTGTGTGACTCCATGTTTATTGTACCTACCACAGATTGCTTCTATAGCACTTTTCAGTCCAGGGTGTCACAGGATAAGCAAGCCATCAGATTTAAAACAACTTTAAGAGTGTACGGCCCTAGGTCCAAAAATCATTAAAACGTTTGAAGTTAACTTTAGTTTACAATCCTGAGTTTTGTTTAAAATAGACCTGGAAGAACGAGGGCAGGGAACTGAAGCCCACATTTTGATGGGTTTCCATATAAACGGAATTTGTGAGAGCTGTCAAAAACCTTTTCTTCGAAATCTCCCAGCACAGCCAAAAATCTGAAGAGCCAGCCACATCCAGTTCTTGAGTAAACACAGTCAGGGGTATGAACTTCCCCCATCTGCATGAATATAAGGGGTCCAAGAAAGTATGTATCCTTAAAAAGAGAACTTGTTTTCAAATGCTTGCCAGTCTTCTCTCTCCTGCCTGTCACAGACAGGAGAGGCCAGCCGACAGCTAGCTTTACTGAATGGTGGAAGAGTGAACTGTGAGGTCAAATGTTGATTCCAAACAGGATTCTCTGTCACTGGAAGCAGAGTCATTTGCCAAACCTCCACCCCTGCCTCAATAGGCTAGCAAATGCTAAACTTGGCCTTCCTTTATGGAGAAAATATATTTGTGTTTGCCGAGAGAACACGTGTGTGTCCATGCACACCTTCATGATAAGATTATATCTCAGGCCTGACCTACACAATTGGCTGGACAAGAGGCCATTATTCTGACTAATTAGAATTTAAAACTTCAGGCAGAAATTTAAAAAATAAAATGAGTAGGTCATGGAAAAATATTTTAGCCTAGTCCTTTGCACTTTATGCGAGTTTTCCACTCGCAAGAAATAGAATACAGAGAGCTTTGAAAAATGTAATCTTCCACATGCAGTGGTACAATCTATTCTGTCATCTACTCACTCTGTAACCTCATGCCCAGCTCATTCCACTTCATGTGTAGACCAAGCCTCAGTCTTCAGCTTCCACTTGAAGCGACCCTGGCTATTCCACTCTATATTGTTTTCTTTTCTCCCACACTTCTTCCAAGAATCATAGGGCAGCATATATGGATCTCCATTCTCAGAATAATCCTGTAAAGAAAGTTTAGTCAAGAGAGAACACTGGCCAATGAGCTTTAACTGACCCGGGGAGTGTGTGTTTTTGTGTGTGGGGGGTGGGTGGGTGAATTTACAATACTGAGAACCTCAATGAGATTCTGCTCACCAGTGAACAAAAATTTTTCATCTTCCACAATCAGATATAAGCTAAGCCCCAGATCTCTTTACCTTTACCTCAGCTAGAGCAGATGCCAAACAAGATTGCTGGGGTTGCCAAACTACAGCAGGGTCCCAGAGATCTCCCTGAAATTGCAATTAATCTCTGGACTACAGAGGTCAGTTCCCCTAGAGAACATGGCTGCTTTGAGTGGTAGACCATGGCATTACACCCCACTGAAGTCCCTCCTTTATCCAAACCCTGCCCTCCCTTAGCTCCACCTCCAAATCGCCAGGAATTTCCCAACCTGAAATTGGCAACCCTACTTATTGCATTTCCTGGGACGGTGATCAGAAGCCAAATCTCAGCTCCACAGTGAAATCAACTGAGAGCATGTGTTCCAATCTCTCCCTGGGGAGCTTCACTGCATTCCTGCAATGACTGTGCTGTCCCTTTAATCAAAGTTAAATTTGAGAGAATGGGCACTCAAAGCTTTTTATGGGGGTGGAGTTAGGGATGCCAGCTTCCAGGTGAGACCTGGGGATCCCCCGGAATTACAGCTTATCTACAGACTACATGTTGGCATATTTAAGAGCTACTGTGCATATATACAGAGAAGTTGCTAGAAAATCCTGCAGGGGCAGTAAAGGGGACAGCAAGCCAGAATAGCAAGGTTAGGGATCTCTTGGGGGCTTTCCACACGCCTTCAAAATCGCACAATGGTTGCCAATTGAAAACGCTACTGATTTGCCGTTATGCACAACGTCGTTGACAATCTGCCACACACCTGAAACCGATCCGCAAAAAGCGCTTCCTTGTAGCGCTTTCAGGAAAATCCCCAAAAGTGGATTCACCCTCCGGAAAGCGCTACACTCCTGCAACCAATCTGCAACACTAGCGGGAAAGTTCTGTGCGTTACCATTGTTGTGGTTTCTCCAAAGTCCCTCCCCCCTGGCTCTCTCCTCTGATCTTCCGGCGAAGCGATCGCCATTTTTTTTTCTCCGAGTGAGCGGAGATCAACGCACCGGCGAGCCTCCGTTTAGAGGCTTCCCCGGCTTCAGTCCCTCCCCAGAGCTGTTTAGTCACTAAGCACAAACAACAGAGAAGCCCGTTTGCTGATGTATTTTCCCTTTATTTTTCACACTGTTTTTGGCCGAAAATCGCGCCCGTGAGGGGGGGGGGGATTTTTTTTTCACTCGGGGGGAGCGTAGCAACGATGAAACGGCAGCTCAAACACCACCTGCCAGCTGGATGGGTCTCTCCGTTGCAACGAAGCAACGCATATTCGTTGCAACGGGTGGTTTTTTGTTTTTTTTTAACATTTCTTAAAGTGAAAGGGGCTGTTTGGGAGCATGCTAACAGCCGCCCATTGGCTGCTTGACGGCCAGGGGCGGGACACAGCTCAGCAATAGCGCTTCCTTTCTAGTGATTTTTGCCGAGACCGGAAGCCTGTGGGAAACGATAGAAACGCAACTGGATTCCACTACAAAGTCAGGTATGCATAACGACGAATTCCACTATTTTAAATGGCGATTTTTCGTTCAGCAAACAATTTGCTACAAGGATCCCGGTGCGGAAAGCTATTTCAAACAGTTCACCTTCTTACCTCTGATTGGTTCGTGCAGGTTTCTCCCTGTTCTTCTGAGAAATGTTAGTTGTCCTTTCCCTCTCTCTAGCTAGAGCGGACAGGCTTCTATCTCTCCTCTTTCCTATACAGTTTGTTCTCTATTTTGTTCTTAATCAGTGTGTTCTCAGCTTTTATGCTCATTTGGGCCCATTATGCACAGCCGCCGAAACGGCGATTTTGGGTCACATGGAAAACGCGGAGGGGGAAGACGCAAAGCACACCAGTTATGCACGGGGCAGGGCGCAACAGCAGCAAAACCCAGAGTAACCGATTATGCACGCGGCGATCCCGGTGCCGCTTCTGGTTGTGCCCCGGTCACCCGGAAGCTGCGCTTTCTTCCGCGTTTCGCTAACGCTGTTTTTTCGGCGGCATGCACCCAAGCCGGTTGCAGCCGGCACCGTGCGTTATCGGTGATTTTAGTCACCGCCATTCCACCCCAAATATGCGTTATTCCCCCCGTGCATAATGGGTCTTAGGACTCTGTGAACGCTACAGAGATCCGTTTCTCTGGAGAAAATGGATGTTTGAAGGGTGGGCTGTTTGGCATTGTACCACACTGAGGTCCCTTTCCTCCCCAGACTCCATCACCAAATCTTCAGAAGTTTCCTGAATCTGGCAACCCTACCCCCACCCCACCCTGCCTGGTGTCCAGGCAAACCTGGCAACTCCAGGTGGAACTCAATAATCACTTGACAATTGCTGTCAATCATAGAATCATAGAGTTGGAAGGGGCCATACAGGCCATCTAGTCCAACCCCCTGCTCAACGCAGGATTAGCCCTAAGCATCCTAAAGCATCCAAGAAAAGTGTGTATCCAACCTTTGCTTGAAGACTTCCAGTGAGGGGGCGCTCACCACCTCCTTAGGCAGCCTATTCCACTGCTGAACGACAATGACTGAGAAACACTTTTTCCTGATATCTAGCCTATATCGTTGTACTTGAAGTTTAAACCCATTACTGCATGTCCTTTCCTCTGCAGCCAGCAGAAACAGCATCCTGCCCTCCTCCAAGTGACAACCTTTCAAATACTTAAAGAGGGCTATCATGTCCCCTCTCAACCTCCTTTTCTCCAGGCTGAACATTCCCAAGTCCCTCAACCTATCTTCATAGGGCTTGGACCCTTGGCCACAGATCATCTTCGTCGCTCTCCTCTGTACCCTTTCAATTTTATCGATGTCCTTCTTGAAGTGAGGCCTCCAGAACTGCACACAGTACTCCAGGTGTGGTCTGACCAGTGCCGTATACAATGGGACTATGACATCTTGTGATTTTGATGTGATGCCTCTGTTGATACAGCCCAAAATGGCATTTGCCTTTTTTACCGCTGCATCACACTGCCTGCTCATGTTTAGTTTACAATCCACAAGTACCCCAAGGTCTCGTTCACACACAGTGCTACCTAGAAGCGTATCTCCCATCCAGTAGGCATGCTTTTCATTTTTCTGACCCAGATGCAGAACTTTACACTTATCTTTATTAAATTGCATCTTGTTCTCATTTGCCCATTTTTCCATTGTGTTCAGATCTCGTTGAACTCTGTCTCTATCTTCCAGAGTATTTGCCAGTCCTCCCAATTTGGTGTCATCTGCAAACTTGATGAGTAGTCCCTCCACCCCCTCATCTAGATCATTAATAAATATGTTAAAAAGTACCGGGCCGAGCACCGAACCCTGAGGTACCCCGCTACTCACCTCTCTCCAGTCTGATGAAACACCATTGACAACAACTCTTTGAGTGCGGTTCTCTAACCAATTCCCTATCCACCTAACGATCTGAAAATCCAGATTGCAGTCCTTCAACTTATCCATCAGAACATCATGGGGAACCTTGTCAAAAGCTTTACTAAAATCCAAGTAAATGACATCAACCAAATTTCCCCGATCCAGCAAACCTGTTACTTGGTCAAAAAAGGAAACTAGGTTGGTCTGGCAGGACCTGTTGGAGACAAATCCATGCTGACTTCCTTGGATCACCAAATTGTCCTCCAGATGTTTGCAGATCGCTCCCTTTAATATCTGCTCCATTATCTTCCCCACAACAGAGGTCAGACTCACTGGTCTGTAGTTTCCCGGGTCATCCTTCCTCCCTTTTTTGAAGATCGGAATAACGTTTGCTCTTTTCCAGTCCTCCGGGACATCTCCAGTCCTTAAAGAGGTTCCGAAGATGATGGACAAGGGCTGTGCAAGTTCTCTGGAAAGTTCTTTGAGTACTCTCGGGTGCATTTCATCTGGACCAGGGGATTTGAACTCATCCAGTGCAGCTAAATGCCTCTCGACCACCTCTCTATCCATGTTAACCTGACACCCAGACACTATGCTTTGGCTACAGCCATCTCTAGATGTGCCTAAACACTTTGACCTGTGGGAAAAAACAGATATAAAATAGGCACTAAGCCTTTCTGCTTTCTCTGCATCTTTCGTTAGAGTTTGTCCATCCGCACCCAACAGCGGGCCTATTGCCTCCTTTACTTTACGTTTGCTCCTCACGTAACTGAGAAATCTTTTCTTGTTACAATGGGCTTCCCTGGCCAATCTTAGCTCACTCTCAGCTTTGGCCTTTCTGATGATTGATCTACAGTGCCTAGTAACCTGTAGGTACTCTTCTTTAGAGCTTTGTCCTTCCCTCCATTTCCTGAACATTTTCCTTTTCTTTCTTAGTTCCTCTTGAAGTTCTCTGTTCATCCAAATAGGCTTCTTAGAGCTCCTGCAGTGTTTTTGTCTTTCTGGGATAGTCATTGATTGAGCATGCAATAGCTCTTGTTTGAGTAGCGCCAACCCTTCACATGCTCCCTTCCAGCGTTCTCGTCCATGGTATGACACTCATCATGTCTCTGAGTTTATTAAAGTTTGCCCTACGAAAATCCAACATCCACGTCTGGCTACAAGCTTCCTTGGCTCCCCATCTCAAAAGGAATTCTATGAGGACATGGTCACTTCCCCCTAGGGTCCCCACCTCCTTCACCTCATCCACCAACTCTTGCCTGTTGGTCAGTATTAAGTCCAGTATGGCTGAACCTCTTGTGAGTTCATCTACCATTTGATAAATGAAATTGTCAGCCAGGCAGGTCAGAAACTTGCATGACTGAGGACGCTTCGCAGAGTTTGTTTCCCAGCACACATCTGGGAAATTGAAGTCACCCATGATGACAAGGTCCTGCCGTTTGGATACTTTCTCAAGCTGCTCACAAAGTGCAGCATCCACATCCTCTCGTTGGTCAGGCAGTCGGTAGCAGACACCAACCACCACACTGTTTGTTTTCCCCTCGCTTATTTTCACCCAGATGCTTTCCACTGTAGATATGCTCTCCTTCACTAGAATTTCCTGACAGGTAAGCCCTTTCTTCACATACAGTGCCACTCCTCCACCTCTTCGATCTATTCTGTTTTTTCTGAACAGTTCATATCCATCCACCATTACATTCCAGTCATGAGAATCATTCCACCAAGTTTCTGTGATGCCTACTAGATCATACCTTTCCATCAGCATGAGAAGTTCCAGCTCTTCCTTTTTATTGCCCATGCTTCGGGCGTTAGTATAAAGACATCTGAATCCTTTTACTTTTGGTTCCCTATGAGCTGGCCTTGCCAGTTGGGCTGCCTCCGATAGTTTTCCTTCCATACACTCCCTATGTTGATCGTCTCCTTCCCCTAGTGGCTTTAGTTTAAAGCTCTCCTGATGAATCTCCCCAGGTTCCTGTCAAACACATTCTTCCCCAGTTTCGATAAGTGCAGTCCATCAGGTGCTAGTAGGCCTTCCTCAAGAAAGCCTATCCCATGGTCCCAGAAACCAAATCTCTCCTGCCGGCACCAACTACGCAGCCAGTGATTCACCTCCATTATCTTCCTCTCCTGACGCATTCCTCTTCCCTTGACAGGCAAGATTGAAGAGAATACCACTTATGCCCCCATTTGCTTGAGTGATCAAAGTGATATTAAAGAGACAGCTAAAGGGACCAATTAAAAACCTGGCAGCCATATGTTCTTGTCAGGTCTCTTTGGGCACTAAGAATCAAAGAGTGTGACTTTGTCCAAGACTTTGTCCAAACTGATTTCAGTATTGCATTATAGATATGACCTGCACTTAGTTTAGTCAGGGGAAGTATTGCAAAACCTACTCTGCCTCTATTTCTATCCTTTGGTAGAGTGTGTGTGCTCCCAGGACCGGTTCAGTGTTTTAGCTCTGGCTTCACAAACCTCAAATCAAAGAGGAACCATTCCAACTACAGTGTAAGCTAAAACACTAACCATAGCAGCTGGTTTTCCTTTGCACGTGTGCAGCTGCTAAGCAAAAAACGATGAGAGAGAAGGGGGAAAACCCTAACCTCTTCCCTTCGTCCATGCTTTGCTTCCAAAAAGCCTTGTCTTCTACATAATTGATCAGGTTTATTTGAATTAGTGTGTTTGCACAGCTTTGGCAAGCCCTTCTTTTGAAAAATTGTCGTCTTGAGCTGGAAGGAACAGTTTATTTGGAGAATTCAGCAACCACATAACCTCTTGAGATGCACTACATCCTATAGCTGTGGTATGTGTTCTGCTATGCCTTAAACCATATACTGTGCACCAGTCTCCCTTGGAGGAAACGGCTATGTAAACTATCTTACAGAATCTTTTCCTACACAGTCTAAAGGCCTAGTGTCCGCAGACACAACCCTGGCGATTCCTGTAATTGGAAAAATTGCTACTGCTTGAAAGAATCAACAACAGGAAAAGGAATGAAATGAGTAGGTAATCCAAACACATACCTAAAATTCCTTAGTTAATAATGTAATTGGCACGAATGATCCTGACAATGTACCACTGTTCATTACCTGCAGAGTTGAGATGGTGTTGGGCTGCTTAAAACAATATTTACCATACCTTAAAAATCTTGGAAACTCAAGACATGTTAAGAATAACATTTGGGATACCGACATTAGTTTTCTGTTTTGTACACACGAGGAAGAAATCAGCAATAAGCAAGTAACCAACAGTGCAATTCTGTGCATACTTGCAAGGAAATAAATCCCACTGTGTTCAAGGGGACTGACTGCCTTACTCCCAAGTTCCATCCTAACAGTTCCATCCTAAGCAGAGTTCACAGGACTGTTCCATCCTAAGCAGAGTTATACCCATCTCATCAAAGTAAATGGTCTTAGAAAAGTACAATTCTGCTTTGCAAGTTATGGAAAGCTTTTGGGAAATTTATGTGAAAATAAAAATTGCATATTTATCATCAAGGCAGCTATAATTCATCAAATTTCCACTGCACACATGCTCAGGCAACAAGAACTTATTAACTTAGGTAGATTGTGAGTGGGTGGCCAGGAAAGGATGAGCCAGTATTTGTCTCTCGTGGCCCTTCCTTGCCTAGCCAGAGAATTGCATGGTCTGTGGGGAGGTAGGGTGCCTCTTCCCTTTCCCCGTGATAGCACAAAAGCGCAAATTTCTGGTGGTTTAGGCTTTTGAAAATGGTGAGGGGAAGCTCCTCTCACTGCCATCCTGATCACGATGTGGACCCTGCAACACTTGTAAATAGAGGTGATTTAATCCCTAAAATGATGGAACATCCCTATGGTGAACTTCTAATTGTCCTAAGGAGCTGGGGGGGAACCTTTGGGGGGGAAATGCTTTTCTTCTTTCCTTCTTGTATGTAGGGTCATATTGTGACTTGAGGGGTGTGGGCTGAATGGTCAAAGCCACGTGAATACTACCCTTTTTTTAGTATAAAGAAATTGAACGAATAGGCATTAAAGTGAAAACATGGTTGGGATTTAGAATGAGCTCAGTCCTGACTGTAGTGTCATTTGACAGAGGCAAATCACAAAGGTACAGAAAACAGAAAAAGAAATACATCATGAAGGCTAAACATGTTTCCTAATATTATCTAAAGTTCTTGTGGCCAGTGAAATAGAGTCCAGCCTTCCTCTTCCTTCTGCCAATATGCATAGGGACAGAACAAAGAACCAACAGCTGAGTGGCCCATTTTACTAGTTTATTTGAATTCTGCAGTTCAGTTATTCTAGAGTCCAATTATCGCATTTGCATTTCAAGAGGGAAATGTGGGAGGATCATACCCTCAGGTGAAGTTCCCTGCTCTTTTTGAATTGTGAGCAAGGATCAAGGCAATATTATCAGATGATAGTAAATAGGGAAAGGGCATGGCTCAGTGGTAGGACATCTGCTTGGCATGCAGAAGGTCCCAAGTGCAACCCTGAGTACTTTCAATTAAAAGAACCAGGCAGTAAGTAATGTGAAAGATTTCTACTTTTGGAGAGCTGCTGTCAGTCTAAGTAGACAGTACTGGCTTTGATGCACCAATGGTCTGATGTAGCTTAAGGCAGTTTCATGCATTCATGTGTTCAATGGGCACTGGCACTTATTGACTGGTACATTCAATTTTTCAAACAGCTACTTTGCAGATATCCTGGGGGGCTTTTCGCACGCCTTCAAAATCGCACAATGGTTGCCAATTGAAAACGCTACTGATTTGCCGTTATGCACAACGTCGTTGACAATCTGCCACACACCTGAAACCGATCTGCAAAAAGCGCTTCCTTGTAGCGCTTTCAGGGAAATCCCCAAAAGTGGATTCACCCTCCGGAAAGCGATACACTCCTGCAACCAATCTGCAACACTAGCGAAAAAGACCTGTGCGTTAACATTGTTGCAGTTTCTACAAAGTCCCTCCCCCTGGCTCTCTCCTCTGATCTTCCGGCGAAGCGATCGCCATTTTTTTTTCTCAGAGCGAGCGGGGATAAACGCACCAGCGAGCCTCTTTCTGTTTAGAGGCTTCCCTGGCTTCAGTCCCTCCACAGAGTCACTAAGCACAAACAACAGAAAAGCCCGTTTGCTGATGTATTTTCCCTTTATTTTTTACACATTCATTCAGCCGAAAATCGGGCCCGTGAGAGGAGGGGGGATTTTTTTTTTCACTCAGAGGGAGCGTGGCAACGATCAAACGACAGCTCAAACACACCAGGCAGCTGGATGGGTCTCTCCGTTGCAACGAATCAACACAGATTCGTTGCAATGGGTCTGTTTTTTTTTTTTTTAACTTTCTTAAACGGAAAGGGGCTGTTTGGGAGCATGCTAACGGCTGCCCATTGGCTGCTTGACGGCCAAGGGCGGGACGAGCTCGGCAATAGCGCTTCCTTTCTAGCCGAGACCAGAAGCCTGTGGGAAACGCTACAAAATGCAACTGGATTCCACTACAAAGGCAGGTATGCATAATGATGAATTGCACTATTTTAAATGGCGATTTTTCATTCAGTAACCAATTTGCTACAAATATCCCAGTGCGGAAAGCCCCCCAGTCATGCCCAAACAGACATACCTGGAGAAGCATAAGTGCATTTCTCACATTTTACAAGAAGTGGCTGTGGCGTCAACATTCTTCCATACTGTTTTATTTAGCATTTCTTTTAAAATGGGAGATCCTAATAAGAATAGTTGTGAACTTAATGACCTTAGTTTGACTACACAGATCTAGTCTGATTAAAACTTGCCAACTTCTAATGACTTTAAATTCTTATCAATTGCAAAATTAACTGGAGTCAAGTCCTTTGGAAATTTCAATAACCTTATCTTCACAAAATGAAAACTGTTTGCCAAAATATTAGCCATTGTCCCATCTGTTTCTCCTTTTCTCCTCTTCCTGTTTTTGCAATAAGCTAGATCTCTGGTAACATGCAATGCGTGCAGCACATCTCAATCTATACCAGCTTGAAGGTAATCTCATGGTAATGGAAATGTTCCAATGACAAAAGACTTCTGGAACCCTTAAAGGGCAAAGGTTTTCATACAGGGAAACCTCCCCTGCTTTATTTTCAATTTAGCCTGTGAGAGGAACAAAGACAAGGGACCTGCAGGGTAATTCATCATGTCTGCTGTTTTCCACTGGAGCAAATGTATGTCAAGTGGCTAGAATGCTGCCAAATTCTTATGCTGTTTGTGAGTCGCAGGAAGGCTCTGTGTCATGCTGTTCAGTTATTTCACAGTAAGTATATTCTAAATAGCCAATTTACAGACATGAGTAGGGGGTTTTGTTGTTATAGTTTTTGTGAAATAAAAATTTTCTTCCCATTGTTTCTAATAAGATTGCAGTTAAGAAATTATACATTGCATTGATGGTTTTAGCCTTCCCCCTTCCACTAACGACAGCCAATCTAAACTGCACTGGGAGAAAGAAAATTGAGAAATGGTTTGCAGACTAAATAAAACAGGGAGGTGCATAACATGATTAAAGAGTAGATAAAAAGTTTATTTAGAAATTAATATACATGAGACAGAAAGAGTGCCTAACTACATGTGTAGCAGAGAAAGAGAGAGAAAGAGGCTGAACTGCGGCTTTCAAGAACAAACAGGTAATTGCACCTGGAGTAGCAATCTGAAGACAGGCAAGGAATGATGCTTAACAGGAGAGAAGGTTCTGATCTCACTATCTAATAGTCTTCTTGCCGCCCTCTACTGGATATTCTTCTCTTCTTTGTATACCAGACACAGCCTATTGTAACAGGAATAAGGTTGAGGGATAGCTGGGCAGAACACTTCAGTCTCTTAATAAAGATTGCAGGGAAGGAGGGAGATTGTGCCACTCAGTAAAACTAGCAGGGACCCAGGATTTTTGTCCCACAGATAGCCCTGACAGCATCACTGGTTCCTAAGAGACAAGCAGCTCATTTCATAAGGCTTTTGCTGACCTGGTTAACTTGAGTCTTCGTGTGTAAGGGACCACATTATTGAATACTGCCACTTATACAGATCTCCCTACACATGGAAAACTATTTTCCTATACAATAAAACACTAAAACACTAGTAACAATAGAATCATAGAATAGAATAATAGAGTTGGAATCATAGAATAATAGAGTTGGAAGGGATCTCATGGGTCATCTAGTCCAACCCCCTGCACTATGCAGGACACTCACATCCCTATCGCTCATCCACTGTAATCTGCCACCCCTTTGCCTTCACAGAATCAGCCTCTCCATCAGATGGCTATCTAGCCTCTGTTTAAAAATGTCCAAAGATGGAGAACCCACCATCTCCTGAGGAAGCCTGTTCCACTGAGAAACTGCTCTGTCAGGAACTTCTTCCAGATGTTCAGATGGTATTTCTTTTGAATTAATTTCATCCCATTAGTTCTGGTCTGTCCCTCTGGGGCAAGAGAGAACAACTCCATCCTCCATATGGCACCCTTTTAAATACTTGAAGATGGTTATCAGATCCCCTCTCAGTCGTCTTCTTTCCAGGCTAAACAGACCAAGCTCCCCCAGCCTTTCTTCATACGTCTTGGTCTCCAAACCCCTCACCATCTTTGTTGCCTTCCTCTGGACACGTTCCAGTTTGTCAACATCCCTCTTCAGCTGTGGTGCCCAAAACTGAACACAGTACTCCAAGTGAGGTCGAACCAGAGCAGAGTGAAGCGGTACCATCAACTCTCTTGAGGAATGTGAAGGCGACTGTAAGCCGCTTTGAGCCTCCTTCGGGTAGGGAAAAGCGGCATATAAGAACCAACTCTTCTTCTTCTTCTTGATCTGGACACAATACTCCGTTTCATACAGCCCAAAATCCCATTTGCCTTTTTGGCCACTGAGTCACACTGCTGACTCATGTTCAATGTATAGTCTACTAAGACTCCTAGATCCTTTTTGCACATGCTACTGCCAAGACAAGACTCCCCCAACTTATATTGGTGTATTTGGTTTTTCCTACCTAAATGCAGAATTTTACATTTGTCCCTATTGAACTTCATTTTATTCAGTTTAGCCCACTTCTCGAGCCTATCAAGATCATCCTGTATTCTGTTGCTGTCTTCAGTTGTGTTTGCTACCCCTCCCAGTTTAGTTTCATCTGCAAATTTAATAAGTATCCCCTCTAATCCCTCATCCAAATCATTTATAAATATGTTGAATATTATTATTATTATTATTATTATATCAATTAAAATGCATTGAAAGTAGAACATTAGATTTCATAATTGGCCTATCTGAATTCTGAACTCAAGAAACAGTTTAACCCCATATTTAGTTGTTTATGTTTTCCAAATACAAGTAAGATTTCCAGCCACATGGCCCTTCCTAATGGCTTCTGGCCTGGCCATGGGGTAGAGACAGCACTGATCACCCTAATGGACAACCCCTGCCACCAATTGGACCACAGCGGGTCAGTGCTGCTAATACTAGACTTCTCAGCAGCATTTGACACAGTAGATCATGAGCTGCTAGCTCGCAGCCTTGCTAACACCATGATACAAGGGACAGCCCTTCAATGGTTGATCTCTTTTATTCAGGGTCACAGACAGAGGATAGCAATAGAGGAGAATCAGTCATGTCACTAGCAACTTCCATGTGGGGTGCTGCAAAGAGCAGTTCTCTCCCCAATCCTATTTAAGTACTTTATGCACCCTCTTGACCAGCTGGTATGTGGGTTCGGATGAGGATGCCATCAGTACACCGATGACACCCAGCTGTTCCTCATGATAGATGGCCACCCTGACTCACCCCTAGATTCATTAGCCAGATGAATTAAAGCAGTGACGAGCTGGCTCAAACAAAGCCATCTGAAACTTAATCCTTAAAAGATGCAGGTCCTGTGGGTTGGTAGGAAAGTGCCAAGTGAGGAAGCACAATTGCCCTACCTGGATGGGGTGCAACTGTAAGTTGTGCACTAAGCCAGGAACCTGGGTATGATCTTTGACACCTCCCTCTCCATGGAGGAACTCGGCTGGCATTCTTCCATCTATGTCAAGTTAAGCTACTAGCATTCTACCTGGCCCCAGAACACCTAGCCACAGTGATCCAGGTGATGGTCACCTCTAGGCTGGACTTCTGCAACTCGCTGTACACGGGTCTACTCTTATCCCTGATCTGGAAACTTCAACTGGTGCAAAATGCACCAGCCAGGGTTCTTACAGAAACACCTTGGAGGGCCCACATCCAGCCCACACTCTGACAACTGCACTGGCTACCAGTTGACTACCGGATCAGGTTTAAGTTTCTGGTAATACCTTCAAGGCCATATGTGGTCTGGGTCACATATCTGAGAAACTTCCTCTCTACCTATGGCCCCCAAAGAGTACTATACTAAATTAACACCAACAAACTGGTGATCCCTGACCCCAAGGAAGCTCAGCTGTCATCAACTAGAGCTAAAGCTTTCTCAGTCTTGGCCCCCACCTGCTGGGATGAGCTCCCAGATGATACAGGGCTCTGCTGGAAATAAAACATGTCTGCAGGGCCTGCAAACAAGTGTTCCTCCACCAGGCTTTTGATCAAGACAAGTGAACAAGCCACCAACCACCAACCAAAGCCCAGAGGCCCCTCCCACCATCCACTTCACTCATCAAGAGGGAAAAAAACAGAATCACAGGGCAGGAAAAGCTGAGTTACCAATTGCTGAAAGCTGACAAATTATAAACTGTTTTGTTTGATGCAAGTTGTCATTGTTCTCATGGTTAAAGATGTTATTACATATTTAAGTTAAGATGTTTATTGTATTATGAAAGTTTCCAATGTAAACTGCCATGAGCCAAAAGGAAGTGTAGTATATAAATATAATAATAAAATAAAAATAAAATAAATAAGCTACAACCCACCCTTCAAGATGTGAGGCACATGTGTGTTAGGTTCTTCCATCAAGAAGTACCACAGGAATTTTTACACATAATTGGATTTACACAGGAGCAGCTGCCTAAACAGCAGCAATCATGATAATTAAGGTTCATGCACATTTAAAGGACATATAATGGACATCCAAGCAAAAAAAGAAGACATGGCACATTGTTTAAAAATAAGATATTTTTAATGTTAACCAAATTGTGCTTATTATTACTGTGGAAAGTGATTGCTGTCTGGTCCCTGTGCAAGAAGGTGGCAGACAAAAATGAGAGAGCCAGAAGGTGAGGAATGGCCAGTGGTGCAATAATTTTTAGCCATACACCATTTCACTAACGTAATGCTATGTTTTTCAATGTGCGGAAATCCCCTGAATGTATGACAATTCTTCTTTTATAAGAACAAATTTTGAGTCCAACCTTTAAGACCAACAAAAAGCTCACACCTTAAAAAAACTTTGTTGGTCTTAAAGGTGCCCTTAGATTCAGATTTTGTTCTGCTACTTTAGAGCAACATGGCTACCCATCTGAACCCTGCACTAAAGGGTTTCTTATCATCATCATTAGTAGTAGCTGTAACTTGTATGTGAATTTAAGGCAATCCTCTCTGAAAAAAAATTATTTCACCTAAAGATGTAAATATGATGTTTGAGAAGATATGGGCAGAGTTGGTACCAATGTTGTTAGAGGGCTTAATGTTTGCATTTTTTTTTCCACTGAATGATCATTTGTTCCAACTAAATAGCTACTTCAGATTGGGTGGCTATCTGTGATTCAGGTTATGACTTCCCCCTCTTCAAGAACTATAGGAGAAACCTTGCAAAGAGAGATCATATCATTACAGTACAAAGAGTCAGTAACAACACATTTTCAATTGAGTATATCACCATATGGTCTATGTACTGGTAGTTACTGTATTATCTTGGAAAGTTTACAATTAATCATGATTATCTGTAATTACAGTACTATGGGAAGGACACGTACAGATGTTGTAGCAGTACTGATACTTGCCAAAATTTTCTATAAGAATAACAAACTATATATACAGAATAATCTTTTAATGACTCATACTCTTGGAACTAGCAGTGCTTCTCCAGTCTTTCAGCAACAAAGTATGTCAAACAAAGCATTTTTATCTAATCACAGCCAGGGATTGAAAAACTGGGAATGATCATTATACTGGTGCTGCGATTGCAAATTCATGGACATTAGGTCAGGTTGAGAACTGGCAAGCCATCAGTGCTCTGAAGGGTAGGTCCACGCAACAGTCAAAGCTTGAGGAATCCTAAATGGAGTTATGCCTTTGTGAGTCTGTTGAAGTCAATGGGCTTGGTAGGGTTCGACTACAATTGTTGTTGTTGTTGTTGTTATGTGCGAAGTCGTGTCCGACCCATCGCGACCCCATGGACAATGATCCTCCAGGCCTTCCTGTCCTCTACCATTCCCTGGAGTCCTTTTAAATTTGCACCTACTCCTTCAGTGACTCCATCCATCCACCTCATTCTCTGTCGTCCCCTTCTTCTTTTGCCCTCGATCACTCCCAGCATTAGGCTCTTCTCCAGGGAGTCCTTCCTTCTCATGAGGTGGCCAAAGTATTTGAGTTTCATCTTCAGGATCTGGCCTTCTAAAGAGCAGTCAGGGCTGATCTCCTCTAGGACTGACCGGTTTGTTCGCCTTGCAGTCCAAGGGACTCGCAAGAGTCTTCTCCAGCACCAGAGTTCAAAAGCCTCAATTCTTTGACGCTCGGCCTTCCTTATGGTCCAACTTTCGCAGCCATACATTGCAACTGGGAATACCATAGCCTTGACTAAACGCACTTTTGTTGGCAGGGTGATGTCTCTGCTTTTTAGGATGCTGTCTAGATTTGCCATAGCTTTCCTCCCTAGGAGCAAGCGTCTTTTAATTTCTTTGCTGCAGTCCCCATCTGCAGTGATCTTGGAGCCGAGGAAAATAAAATCTGTCACTATCTCCATTTCTTCCCCATCTATTTGCCAGGAATTGAGAGGGCCGGATGCCGTGATCTTTGTTTTCTTGATGTTGAGTTTCAAGCCAACTTTTGCACTCTCCTCCTTCACCCGCATCAACAGGCTCTTTAGTTCCTCTTCACTTTCTGCCATTAGAGTGATATCATCTGCATATCTGAGGTTGTTGATATTTCTCCCTGCAATCTTGATCCCAATTTGTGACTCCTCTAATCCCGCCTTTCTCATGATGTGCTCCGCATACAAGTTAAATAGGCAAGGCGACAGTATACAGCCTTGCCGAACTCCTTTCTCAATTTTGAACCAATCCGTGATTCCATGTTCAGTTCTCACTGTTGCTTCTTGACCTGCATATAAATTTCTCAAGAGACAAATAAGATGCTCTGGTATTCCCATCTCTTTAAGAACTTGCCACAATTTGTTGTGCTCCACACAATCAAAGGCTTTAGCATAGTCAATGAAGCAGAAGTAGATGTTCTTCTGGAACTCCCTAGCTTTTTCCATGATCCAGCGTATGTTGGCAATTTGATCTCTAGTTCCTCTACCTCTTCGAAATCCTGCCTGTACTTCTGGAAGTTCTCGGTCCACATATTGCTGGAGCCTAGCTTGTAGGATTTTGAGCATAACTTTGCTAGCATGAGAAATGAGTGCAATGGTGCGGTAGTTTGAACATTCTTTGGCATTGCCCTTCTTTGGGATTGGAATGTAAACTGACCTTTTCCAATCCTGTGGCCATTGCTGAGTTTTCCAAATTTGCTGGCATATTGAGTTTAGCACTTTTACTGCATCGTCCTTTAAGATTTTGAATAGTTCAACTGGAATGCTGTCACCACCACTAGCTTTATTGTTGCTCAGACTTCCTAAGGCCCATTTGACTTCACATTCCAGGATGTCTGGCTCCAGGTCAGTAACTACCCCACTGTGGTCATCAGGGATGTTAAGCTCGCTCTTGTATAGTTCTTCTGTATAATTTTGCCACCTTTGCTTAATCTCTTCTGCTTCTGTGAGGTCCCTACCATTTTGGTCCCTTATCATACCCATCTTTGCATGAAACGTTCTCTTCATATCTCCAATTTTCTTGAAAAGATCTCTGGTCCTCCCCATTCTATTGTTTTCTTCTATTTGTTTGCACTGTTCATTTAAGAAGGCATTCTTATCTCTTCTAGCTTTTCTCTGGAATTCTGCATTCAATTGGGTGTATCTTTCTCTTTCTCCCTTGCCTTTCACTTCCCTTCTCTTCTTAGCTATTTGTAAAGCTTCCTCAGACAGCCATTTTGATTTCTTGCATTTCTTTTTCTTTGGGATGGTTTTAGTTGCTACCTCTTGTACAATGTCGCGAACCTCCGTCCATAGTTCTTCAGGCACTCTGTCTATCAGATCTAATTCCTTAAATCTATTTGTCACCTCTACTGTATATTCGTCGGGGATATGATTTAGTTCGTACCTGAGTGGCCTAGTGCTTTTCCCTACTTTCTTCAATTTAAGCCTAAATTTTGCAACAAGAAGCTCATGATCTGAACCACAATCAGCTCCTGGTCTTGTTTTTATTGCCTGTATAGAACTTTTCCATCTTTGGCTGCAGAGTACATAGTCAATCTGATTTCTGTGTTGACCGTCTGGTGATGTCCATGTGTAGAGTCGTCTCTTGGGTTGTTGGAAAAGAGTGTTTGCTATGACCATTGTATTCTCTTGACAAAATTCTACCAGCCTGTGCCCTGCTTCATTTTGTACTCCAAGGCCAAACTTGCCTGTTATCCCAGTTATCTTTTGGCTTCCTACTTTAGCATTCCAATCCCCCATGATGATAAGCACATCATTTTTTGGCGTTGCTTCTATAAGGTGTTGTAGGGCTTCATAGAACTGATCAACTTCATCCTCTTCAGCAGCAGTGGTTGGGGCATAGACCTGGATCACTGTGATGTTGAATGGTTTGCCTTGGATTCGAACTGAGATCATTCTGTCATTTTGGGGATTGTATCCCAAGACTGCTTTTCCTACTCTCTTATTGATTATGAAGGCTACTCCATTTCTTCTGCGAGATTCTTGTCCACAGTAGTATACCTGATGGTCATCTGAATTAAATTCACCCATTCCTGTCCATTTTAGTTCACTGATTCCTAAAATGTCGATGTTCAGTCTTCTCATTTCTTGTTTAACCACGTCCAGCTTGCCTTGATTCATGGATCTGACGTTCCAGGTTCCTATGGAATAAAAATCTTTACAGCATCGGACTGTCTTTTCGCCACCAGTTACTTCCACAACTGAGCGTCCTTTCGGCTTTGGCCCAGCCGCTTCATTCATTCTGGCGCTACTCGTACTAGCCGTCTGCTCATCCCCAGTAGCATATTGGACACCTTCCGACCTGAGGGGCTCATCTTCCAGCGTCATATCGTTATGCCTATTGGAACTGTCCATAGAGTTTTCATGGCAAAGATACTGGAGTGGTTTGCCATTGCCTTCTCCAGTGGATCACCTTTTGTCAGAGCTCTCAGCTATGACCTGTCCGTCTTGGGTGGCCCTGCATGGCATAGCTCATAGCTTCACTGAGCTACGCAAGCCCCCTTGCCACAACAAGGCAGCGATCCTTGAAGGGGGGACTACAATTGTACTGTTGGTCTATCAAATCACTGAAATGAAGAGAGAATCAGAATAATTGCTGGTTTCTGTTTATTCTATTTATATGTCAGCATTCTATTTTCGGCCACACAATAAGGGAGACAAGATGCCAAAATGGTAAAAAGGTGGGATGGCAGGATTTGCTTTAGCTATCTATCTGCTGAGTCTGTGTAAATATACAGATCGGGGTCGGAAACTGGACCCAGTTATCAGACAGTCATTTAGATCTAAAACAAAGGATTATTGAACCATGATGTTACAAGTCCTTTATGTTGCGAATGCCACATACCATAATTAATCACTGAAAGCATCACAGGGCTTCTCCCAGAGACAGCCCTTATGACTCTGATTAAGGTGAAGCAAGATTAGCCATGGGCCAGAAATTATTTAGTCACATTGCAGTTATAAGGAAAAGAGAAACTGGTCCCAGCACCAAGATGGAGAAGGGTGAGTGAAACACAATCGAGAGTTGTTAGTATCCTTCTGATTATCTGTAATTACTTGCTACTGCATTTCGAAGGCAAACCAGATATCTGGCAGAGACAAAAGTCTGCATCAAGCACCTAAAAAGCACTAAATGTTGTATCTCACTTTCATGTATTTAAATTGTATTTCTTTCTATTTGGTTGTATTTTAATTTTTTGTAAGTGGCTTAGGGTCCCATTAATCAGAAAAGCAGTCAATAAATATACTGACTAACAAATTAACAACTCAGAAAGGTATTGGGGAAGTGGGGAAAGCATTTAATACTTCCCTTGTCTGTCAGCTCTTTCACACACCCCTCTCTCTTATCCATCCATCCATCC
Source organism: Paroedura picta (assembly GCF_049243985.1). Lineage (NCBI taxonomy): Eukaryota > Metazoa > Chordata > Lepidosauria > Squamata > Gekkonidae > Paroedura > Paroedura picta. The sequence goes on from NC_135370.1 coordinate 135,180,981, forward strand.
ATCCATTCATCCATCCATCCATTATAGTTATATATTGTCCTCTGTTGTGGCTCAGGGGGGTTTACATTAGAACTGTCTCAGTATAGTACAATGCAATTCTTAGTTTGAATTGCATAACATATTTAACAGTAAAAACTTCCATATTTAATAGTAAAAACTTCCATAAACTTCCATAATACAGTAATAGAACAATTTGTTTTGTCACTCCAGTATAATGTTCACCTGTGGGATTCAGTTTTACTGCACTAAGGTTTAGGTTATTTTTGTATGAGTGCATTTGGTGGAGGGAGGGGCCTTTGGGTGCTGGTTGGTGGTTGGCTAACTGACCTCGATGAAAAGCCTGGTTGAAGAACTCCAATTTGCAGGCCCTGATGAATTGTTTTAGCTCTGCCAGGGCCCTGATGTCATCTGGGAGCTCATTCCACAAGGTGGGGACCAGGACAGAGAAAGCCCTAGCACTGGTCAAGATCAGGCAAGCTTCCCTAGGCACATAATCAATGAATTGATGTTGGTGGAGTGTAATGCTCTGTGTGGGGCATAGGTAAAGAGACAGTTACTCAGGGCCCAGACCACATATGGAAGGTGATTACCAGAACCTTAAGCTTGATCCAGTAGTCAACTGGTAGCCAGTGCAGCTGTTGGTATGTGGGCCAGATATGGGCCCTCCAAGGTGTTCCTATAAGAATCCTGGCTGCTAAATTCTGCATCAGCTGGAGTTTCTGGATCATGAAGACCTGCATGGAGCAAGTTGCAGAAATGCAGCCTAGAGGTGATCGCTGCTTGCATCACTGTTGTTAGGATTCTGGAGCCAGGTAGGGCACAAGTAGCTTGGCTTGACACAGGTGAAAGAACACCAGCTGAGCTACTCTTGTGATCTGTTACTCCATGGAGAGGGAGGTGTCAAAGATCACACCCAAGTTCCTGGCTGAGTGGTCAACTGATAGTTGCACACCATCCAGGTAGGACAATCGTGCTTCCTTGCTTGGACCTTTCCTACCAAATTACAGGAGCTCCATCTTTGAAGGATTAAATCTCAAATGGCTCTGCTTGAGGCAGCCCAGCACTGCCCCCAGACATATGGCTAATGAGTCTGGGGGAGAGTCAGGATGGCTGTGCATCATGATTTATTTATTAATTATTTATTTCTTCAGTTTGTAGCCCGCCACTCCCAGACAAGCTGGCTCATGGTGGGTAACAGTAAAATCCCCACAATAAAACACCAATAAAACAGTTGTCCCTCTTTGGTGGCGAAAAAGGACCCCCATGCTCAATGGGCTACCAAAAACCTTGTGCCATTTTAAGCTACAGCAAACACACATCTGCAAATGGGAAATTTGAGCACAAAAGAGAAGCAAGGGCTGGCAAAAGGAAACCAACAACCACTCTGCCTCCAAATCACCCTCCCTTCCAATTATTTTAAATGTTTGGTGGAGTCCTGGGCTGAATCTGCATGGAGCTTTTATTGCAATCTCAGGTCGATTCAGTCCCTGCTGTCTATGCAGAATGCGATTTTTGGTGATTAAAATGTTTCATCTGCAACAAGAATGATTGATCCGGAGTGACCCTATCTTTTCCCTGCGATATCCTGGAGTGGTTTTAACCCTCAATATTTGAAAAATTGGCATTAGTACAGGTGCAGCTGTCTGCTTTCCCTGAAATAACTTATTATTTCCTCATGGCTCCAGTGGTGTAACAAGGAAGTCTGTCCCTGATTGGCTGGGTGCCAGTTCAAAGAATTCCTAGTTCCTGGTTGCGAGATTTTTTTTTAAACTTTTTAACTTTAATGTGACTGTGCTCCACAATTCACACTTCTCACAGCAGAGATTTGCCTCATTCTGTGAGAGGCTGCTGCTGTCTTGTGTTTGCTCATCTCAGCTCCCCCACCTGCCCGCAGATTCAACCTGTGAGGTAGGAGAGGCTGAAAGATCAGGGAGGAAGTTCTCTTAATTCTGGATCCTCGTCTCTGCTCGTCTCATCCCCCCCCCCCCGCTCGCATACAGCCTCATGCAGATGGGTATCTGTTTCAATCTGGTGGTGGAGGGAGCACAAAGATTCAGGTTCAAATTGATCTGAATTCAGCAGGATCAAAAGCAGGAAAAGAAAAGGCTCCATGCAGATTCAGCCCTAGATTCTCAGATAAATGTCTTATAACATCTTTTTTTCGAGATGTGCCCTTTGCTTCACTTTTGTTTGGGGGTTTGTTTTCCTTCAAAACATTTCATAGTGGGAAGCCACATGATGTGCTTACAAGTGTCCATGAAACCATTGTAGCAGATACAGCATTGTGATATCATTGACAAAACTGAGGATGAGCACATTTGCAGGCCAAGAAAATGCACTGAAACAACATAATTGCATACTGAACCGCACACCATAAGTATTGCCAGAAAGCTGCCAGAAAAGGGAATCACTTTTCAACACTCATGAAGACAAATAAAATTTGAGGAAAATCAATTCAGCTCATCTGTAGCTGGGACACATACCTTTGTGGAAATGTAAGCTGATAGAGTTATAACAGACAGATGTCTGCTAAAAACATTTCCCCACTCAAATTGCTAACTGTATCCCTGCATTATAAAACAAGAACAGGAAATCTTGTGACAGGCTATGATTATGTGAAGTTCTTAGGAAAACAAAATGTCTAACTCTTTTGTGGCTTATTATGATGTCATTAAAAATTCTCAGTTGAGCTTGTGTATGTATACATGTGTATATATATAGCTCCTTAGCCCGAGACCTATCATTTATTCTTTAAGTTAACATTAGGATTTTCCTCCAAGAAATACACAATGTACCTGGTAATTGTGAAGTACCATGACCTCTTGGATAGCATTTTCTGAAGCCTGCACTTCTATTGCTTTTTATTTTGTAAGAAAGCAAATATTTGTCAAAGCAGATCATGAAAAGTGGCTCTCAAGAGGAAACTGTTGACAGATGTTTTAAGATATTACACTACCTGTTATCTTACTCTATTACAAACATGTAAATACTTTCCTACAGTTGTTCCAGATTTCCATGAAATAACACATGAGGTTCTGGTCTATCAAGGTTAGTAGTTGCTCACCCTGACTGGCATTAACTCTCTAGAGTCTTGACTACAGATCTATCACATCATTTAACTTCCTGACTTCCTTTAAGACCATTTATGCACTGGGAACTTCACTGCCCCAGATCCCATGCAGATCTGGGGCAGAGAGATGCTGTGGCAGATCGGGGGCAGATGACGTGCACTGGGTCAAATACTCTCCCATGTGGGTACAGGTGGGACAACCTACTATGACTAAAACTTCAGCCTGCAGCCCGACATGAAACCTCTAGTGCATAAACGTTCTAAGTGGAGATGCCAGGGGCTGAACCAGGGACATTCTGCATGCAGAGCAGATGCTTAGCAACAGCCCCATGACCACTCTTCTTCTCCACCTATGCCATGTAAATACTTGGTTAACTCTGTAAATTACTCCTATTAAGTCATGAAAGATTTGCTCTTCAAACGCAATAATGGTGATGCTAAGGATGCCAAAAGAGTAATGGACTTAGCTGAAGCACTGAGAAAGATACCATAGTGAGACCATCGCTGGTGAGTTGTCCCTAATACAGTAAACTGTTTGTGGTTGATTATTTTGGGAAGTTGTGAAAGCAGAACATTTTAGGAGTGTTATTCAGTTAATATTTATTTTACCATTTAAAATATCCTGCTTAGTGGATTTTCCTTGGAAAGTTTCACTGAAAAGGTTTTTCTTTTCATATTCAATTCATGTTTTCCTAGAAATAAAAAAAAGGTCATACATAGCATACTGTTCTTCCCAGTACCTCTATGGAACATGACCCAGGAGACATAAAATAATATATTGAACACATTTCTAGGGAGTACATCAGGGTCCACAACATAGTCAAGATCTTTAAGCAACACTTCCAAAATTGTTTTGCTTTCTATGACATGCCTGTTCATAACTTGTGACTAATGGAACATAACCATTTCCAGCTGCTGGGGCAGTGTCAGTGACCTATACCTGCACGAAGCATGGCTAGCCATTTCAAGAAGGGCACTAACATGCTTCTAATGGTGAACCTAATAGTCACCAGATACATGGGTCCCATCCTCCTTGGTCACTGGTCAGCAACAATGTATTTTTCTCCATATTACTGCCTTCCAGTGATCCCCACTGATCTCTTATGAAAGAACTCGATGTGGAAAATATATCTTCAAAACAGCTTGAATTAAATACATGTATAATCTTGTATTACTTTCATCTAAACTGTGTGTTGATGCCACCTCCTGGCTGATATTGGTAAGCATTCCTGCATCTAGTCTCAGTTGCAACTATCTATTTGTTGATAAAGGAAGTTAATTTGCATTTGCATCACAGATGCAGCATCAAAAATACATTATTATTATGTTATGTTATCAGGAATACAAAGTTATTCTTCTTCCAGGCCAGAGTAAGGCAAATGTAACTAAGATCCAATAAAATTTTCCCCTCCCTCAGACTAGGTAAATGCACCCAAATTAGATTTTTAAAAGTGCAAAGTGCATAGAGAAATAATTAATAGCAATTAATACCATGCTAGATCTTTTTCATTGTTGTTAACCTTTGGTTGCTTGGTAAATTGATAGTATTACATAGACTCTATCGCTTCTCTGTTACCATTGCAAAACTCTTCCATGTCACTAACTTGAACTGCCCATTTGCCAGCATTTGAACATTTAATACCCCAGTCCTGAGAGATGCTGTGGCAGAAGCAGCTGGTTGTAAATGGTGCCACTGAACTGTTCCTTAAGTAGATACTACACTGGGCAAATGCCCCCATAGCAAGGCAGCATGTGTTGTGACTGCACCAGCATCCCTAACAATTGTTCTCTCATCCCCAAAAGACATCACCGGGGTGCAACAGCATGGCCATTATGGACAGAAGGAAACCAAGTAACCAACCACAGGGCACCAGCCATGGGGATCTGGCCCTGGAGACACATCTCCCATCCCCTTAAAGACACAGCCCTCAGCACAACAGAACAGGAACAGAAACACAAGAGGAAATGGACCCTACCACCCCACACACCATCACTCGAAGAATGTCCACAAATCCTCTGGACCCATTCCATTGTGTTTCATCCCAGGAACATGAAGCCAAATGCAGATACCTTGCAATCACTGGTGAGTGAGCTCTGGAGCCCCCACTGGTGGTGGTGGAGTGGGATTGCAGGGGGGTATTTAAATCACATAGAGTGCTGCCAGCATGTCCATGAGCTCCTCAATATGTAGCTGCCAGCTGTCCACCCAGTGAACCTGAACCTCTGCAAGGCTGTCCAAGCACTGCTGATCCCAGGACAGAGCATCATTCCACTCATGCCTGGTCTCCGACCACTCTTTCTCAATGGCTTCCCATATAGATAAGAGGGTGGGGGAATGTGCTGTGCAGGCCCAGGGGCTAGGTGAGTGGCTCCAAAACCCTAGCGAAGAAGGAGGAGGAGGAGGAGGAAGTTGTTTTTATATGCTGCTTTTCTCTGCCAGGAGTCTCAAAGTGGCTTACATTCGCCTTCCCATTCCTCTCCCCACAACAGACACCCTGTGGGGTGGGGGAGTGGAGAATGAAACCAGGATTGCCAGATTAGAAATCTGCGCTCCTAACCACTACACCAAGCTGGCTCTAAATAAAAAGTGAAGCAACAACAAATTGCTGCTACAGGAATCAAACTGTAATTACCACAGGATGCTTACCATTGGGTATAACTGTCATAACCAAGTAGTATGCTAGCAGAAACAATGAACAGCAACATCAGTGTCATTTCAGAAATGAAGGCCTCTAGAGGGGTGTGCACTGTTATTCATTTTTCCCCCTAAAACCTCTCCGCTGCAAGCCCCAGATAAGTGCTTCTTAAACTATTTTAATGTGGGCTCATACACAGACCCTACACACAGAGGTTTCATATCACCACAGACTCAGTAATGCTTTCCTGAAAATATGCCCTATTGAATAACATGGGGCTTCTTATTATACCTACTTAGGCTTGCTTCCATACTCTTTAAGAATCACTGAGGCATTTAAGAGTGATCATTGAGAAAAAGAGATTGCAGATTGTAATATTTTATGGGCCAAAATATATGTCACATGGGAAGTCTGGGAACAATCACATTTCCATATGTTTTTTGTAACATTAAAAACAGATAGTAGGAGGAGTCAATTTGGATCAGGACTCCAACACAGGAGTTATATGGCACATTTTCCCTCTCCCTGCCATTTTCCTCTCCTGCCATTTGTTCTGTAGAAATTGCCTTGGCATAATATAAACCACACATGGAGGAGGGGGGAATCCACATGGTTATTGTCTTTTCCTTCTTCAACTAATAATAACTCAGGGGAAGGCAGTTTCTATACAAGAGACAACACGGGAGAAATGGTTCAAAACTCTCCCCTTAATCCAAATCACCCTCACACCTTCCTTTTAACTTTAATTTTCATAAATTTTAAAAGAATTACAACATGCTGAATTCCTAAGAACATTTTTCTGGGAATTAGTCCCCTTGACTTAAATGGACCCACTTCTGAATAGGCCTGTTTAGCATTGCACTCATATTTGCATAATTCACATATAAGCGGGTCTTAAACATATTGATGACTGCATATGAGGGGGGCTTCTTGAGACAGAGTTCCCAACCTTTTTGAGGCTTTAGGCATCTTTGATATTCTGACACAAAGAACCTCCGAACTAAGTCAAGAGGTATAATTAAAGGGCCAGCGGCACAAGGAAAAAGAGAGAAAGTGTCAACTGTTCATAAAATGCTACCTGGAAGTAGCAATTACAACAAGAAAGGGGCAGCAAACCCCCCCCCCCCAGGAACAGAAGGTGATTAGACAAAGCTTAACTAACCAGTGGATCTCAACCTTAAACTCAAGGAAGTGCTCCAGAAACCTAAATACATCCCCTATTCAGATCCCTGAAACAAACAACGTTAATCATGGAGAGAACCTAATAAATCCAGACTCCTCCTATGCTTCCAAGGGAGAAAGATCAATTTCTTTTAGTTCAATGCCCCCCTTGGAATCAACCTCCTGCTCACTAATGAATGTGAGTCTGAAGAAACCAGAGACAGCCCAACATCCTGGAGAGGTGAAGGCAGGGGCAAACAAGATGGGAATAGAAGGAAAAGACTGTGAAATAAAAACTCAAGAAGTGAAAACTATGGAACCCCTAACTTCGCCACAGCAATTAGTTATTGGGGGTGATTATGAACTGGACTCACGGGTCCTCCATAACATATTTCCCAGCCAAAAGCTCCAAAATCAACTCAATGCCAAATCTCTGGCCCAGGAATTATTAGAGATGGGAAATATGTATCATGATGTTTCAAAATCAGGAGAAATTCAAGACCCCGCAAATGGCACAGCTAGAGCTCCCACTTGGCCTCTACTTAAAAAACACCCCACGAGGGCAGAGGAATTGAAACCACCGACAGATATGTCTCTAGTCTCCACCACTTATCACACTTCAGATTGCATTGGACCACATATTACTTTGGCGATCTCAGAGGGGATCACAGCACAGGTAGAAGACCCCAAAAATACAGATGATGGCGAGAACAATAGAATTGAGTCAGCAGTAAACCTTCCCCCACCAGAAACAGCCTCCTCTGCATGACTAGTTGAGAGAAAACTTACCATAACTACAAACAACACCTTAGACATCTTATCATGGAATGTTGCAGGGTGGTTCCGTTGCCTTGCTGAGGGCTCGAGTATTCCTTTTTTCAGGAGAAAGTATGACATTATTGCCTTACAGGAGACCTGGACTGATGTGCCCCTAATCCTGAATGGTTATCAGGCCTTCGAATTAGCAGCTCTGCCTGGCTTAGGGCCAGGTAGATTGAAGGGAGGGTTAGGTATTTTAATTTCAACACAATTAAACGTTAAATGCACAGAAGTCGCGCCGCTCAAGCCTTTTGCGATGGCAGTTCATCTTGGTTGGGAGAGAGGGTCTATTCTTTTTATAAATGTTTACTTGCCCCCGGGGAGGAAGAAAAAAGAAGTGAAGGAGGTCTGGGCCAAACTAGAGCATTACGTATCCTATTTGTTATTGGAGCATCCCATGGCTAGAATAGTGCTGGCAGGAGACTTTAATGCACGCTTAGGACCTGATGATCCTTCTCTTGGAAAAAAGTTTCCAGTGGTGCTTGAAGATCCTGAAGATGCATTAGTCTGTCTTCCCCTACCAAGAATTTCTAGGGATCAACATGCGAATTTTGCAGGGTCTTGCCTTATGAGTTTTGCTTTAAAACAAAATCTATACATACTCAATGGTTCGGTACAAGCTGACCATCCAGGGGCCTATACGTATATGGCAGGATCCAGATGTAGCACCATAGACTATATCCTAGTCTGCTCATCCCTATTAGTACAAGTTAAGAACTTTCAAATTCTTCCTTATTTAGAAGGAGATCATTTCCCTCTATTTCTGCAGATTTCCAGCCCCTCAACACCATCTCACCTAGAAACACGGTGGCCAGTAGAACTGGATGTGTTCTCTAGGACAAGGTGTAGAGTGAAGTGGTCCCCGCATCTACAGTCCTCGGTAAAGGAAGCTCTGGAAAACTATGATCTGCAGCCGTTTAGGTCGGCCTGTGCCAATCCTGCAGGAAGTCACAATCCAGTAACAGACCTTGAAGAGCTCATCTTAAAGTTGGGATCCATTTTGTTTAAACCAGTTCAGGAAAGGGATAACAGAAAAAAGGGCTCCAGGATCTCTAAACCCTGGTTCGATAGCGAATGTATGACTGCAAAAAAAACCCTTACTAAGGCTTATACAAACTTTGTTAAAGCTCTAGGGAACCCAAGTCAGGAAGTCCGGGACAGCTTGCTAAATCATAAAAAAAGCTATAAAAAATTAGTTATCCGAAAGAAAAAAGAGTTCACAGGGATGCAGTGGAGAGTCTTAATTCAGGCAACTAGAGACAAAAACCCATCCTTATTTTGGAAGATGATCACTAAACGTGATAGAACAGAGCCTACCCCACTCGACTCAATCATCCCAGCGGACAGATGGGTTACCTATTTTAAAAGCATGTATGGTGATGATCCCCTCCATCCTATGCTAACTCCAGATCCTGCTGACCTACCCAAATGGCTTCCCGTTTCCCCGAGCGAGATAACTGCCCACATTGAGAGACTAAGGAAAGGGAAAGCCCCCGGGTGGGATGGCATCTCTCCAGAACTTCTTAAAGAATTCAAGGACTGGTGGGCTCCCTATCTAGCATCTGTTTTCACATTCATTGACTCCACTGGAAAGATACCTAGAGACTGGGAAATGGCCGTTGTAATCCCTTTCTTCAAAAAAGGGAAGAGAGATGACCCTGCCAATTATAGGCCAATTAGCTTACTAAGTGTTGTTAGCAAACTGTATACCAGACATCTGCTGGATAAATTTATCTTATGGCTGGAACAGGAAAGGATCATTGTACCCGCGCAAGCAGGGTTTAGGGAGGGCAGAGGTACTCTAGAGCACTGTCTAACAATACAACATCTGGTTGAAAAATATTCCTCCCGGAGTGTGACCTTATTATATGCAGCCTTTGTAGATTTCAAGGCGGCATTTGATTCCATCTCAAGACCCAGACTATGGGAGAAACTGGAAGCTTCCACAATTGATAAAAGACTCAGTTTTTTGATACGCTCTCTGTACGAGCAGACCACACTCAGAGTCAGATGCAGTAGGAAAGGTCACCTAACAGAGCAGATTAAAACTCATAAAGGGGTCAGACAAGGCTGTTTATTGGCCCCTTTACTCTTTATTTTTTACATCAATGACTTAGAGAGCCACCTTGAGTCCATAGATTGTCACCCACCTAAATTAGCAGGGCAGCACATTCCTGCTCTCCTTTATGCTGATGATGTGGTCTTACTGTCCAGAACCCCTGTCGGTCTGAACAGAGCCCTGGCAGGGCTGGAGAAATACAGTGAGAAAGAAGCCCTGATAATAAATGATTTAAAAACTAAGGTAATGGCCTTTGGCAATCGCCCCAGAGTTAGGACCTGGCGCTTAGCTGGAAAGAGGTTAGAACAGGTGAAGTCCTTCAAATACCTGGGAGTTACCTTTCAGGCTTCAGGATCAAGGCACGAACACTGTAGACAGCTTGCGAACATAGGGGAGAGAAGTGCCCTCAATATACTCAAATTCCATCGCTCCAATGGAGCCTATTTTGTTCCAGCAGCACTCAAACTCTTCCAAGCTAAGACAATAGCTCAAATGGCATACGGGACCTTTTTAGGGCCACCAACCTCTTGCTTTGCCCCACTTGAGCGGGTTCAAACAAAATTTCTTAGAGCGTTACTTCAGGTTCCAAACTGTGTTTCGAACTCATGGATACGCCTAGAGACAGGGTTTCCAAAATTCAAAGCGAAAGCAGTAACTTCATCCATCTCCCTATGGTTAAAGGCACACTGGGCCACAGCTGGTTTACTTCCTTCAATCCTCTGTGACAATTTTAAATCCCAGTGGCTGTTGGCCACCGAGAGGGAAATTATAAAATTAGGCTTTTCCCCGCTTTCACTACTTGGGTTGGGGTACGATCAGGCGAAAATTGTAGTGAAACAAAGGATTGAGGACACAGAGCGTCAAACTGACCTTTCTCGCTCCCCTAGGTATGGTGCACCACCGTGTTCCAGATATATTCAAGCCTCTGCAGACTATCTCTCCTATTTGGAAACAAAATACTATAGGAGAGCATTCACACTAGCTAGATGCTCTGCATTACCTTCTGCCATGCTGGTGGGTCGCTTCAAGAAAACCCCATTAGCTGAAAGACTCTGCCCCTGTAATTCCGGGGAGATAGAGTCAATTGAACACGTCCTCTTAAGGTGCCCTACTTTTAGCTCTGTGAGAAATAAATTCATCCTCCCATTACTCAGGAATTCCTCCACCAGTTCAAACAAAGAAAAAGTAAAATTCCTCCTGTGGAATAGTAGGGGCCATATTATTAAGCAGGTTGCCAAATTTTGTGCGCATGTGCTGAGCACAAGGGAAAGACAACTTAAGCTTAAGTGAAGATTTTTAGAGGTATTTTACTATGCATTTTTTTATACTGTTTGCATCAACTATACAATTTTATATATTTTAAATTTTGTACTGGCTCCCTGATTTTGCAATCTTTTACTGTGAAATGTTTTTTCTCGTTATCTGTTTTATCTGGCCACAGTGCTGTATCAAATAAATTTGATTTGATTTGATTTGACACAAAGTGGTGGGAGCAACTGCAAAATGGCTGTCACAAGAGGTGGAGGCAACCACAAAATGGTGGGGAGTGAGTTTATGATAACTCTAATAATAATAATAATAATTGTGTAGAGTGGCACCTTTAATACCAACACGACTTTTATTCAAGGTATAAGCTTTCATGTGTGTGCATGCTTCTTCAGATACAATAAAACAAACTTCTTCAGCCATTTCATATAGGTAGGGGGAGAGAGTCAGGTGCCAGGAAAGGCCAGTTAGAGTCAAAATGCAGAAGTAACTGGGCAATTATAGACGAGATTGGATTAAGGGTAGGTGGTAAGATCTGGAAATAGCAGTAAATGAGGATACTAATACAAGAGTTTACAAACAGATATGAGAACTGAATTTGGGTCCAGTGGTACCTCCGAGACCGACAAAATCCAATCCTGGATACTAGTGAGAACTGAGAGACATAGCATGTGTAGAGGCATACTCCTTCAGATACAATAAAACAAAACTTCTTCAGCCATTACATATAGGTGTGGGGAGAGGTTAATTGACAGGAAGGGCTAATTAGAATCAAGATGCATAAGTAACTGAGAAAAAGTAGTTTATGCATATTGACTCTAACTAGCCCTTCCCACCAACTAGTGCCCCCTGCCACACATACACCTATATGTAATGGCTGAAGAAGTTTTATTTTAATGTACCTGAAGAAGTGTATATGCACTTGAAAGCTTATACCTTGAATAAAACTGTGGTGGTTTTAAAGGTGCTACTGGACCCAAACGTTGTTCTGCAGCTTCAGATCAATACAGCTACCCTCCTGAATCTGTCTAATAATAACAATTCAACATTTCAGGCAGAAGCTCTGTGTGACAGCATGTCTTTTAAAATAAACATACGGTTGGGGGGAAAATTGCATACACATGGCTTGCCTTTAATGACATATTGATGTATGTATTTGCATGCATTTATTTATTTACATTGTGTTTTTCTTCCCAGTTGGGTAAAGGGGGCTTAGAACATCATTCTCCTCTCCTCCATTTTCTCACACGAACAACCCTGTGCTGTAGGCTAGGTTGAAAGTTTGTGATGGGCCCAAGGTTACTCAGCAAGCTTCCATGGTAGAAATGGGGTTTTGAATCCTGGTCAACAAGGCTCCTAGACTACCACTCTGTTTACTGTACCACACCAGCTGAAGTGAGGATCCTTGTGCTGTGGTGACTGTTGCTGATGTAGCAGACTTAAGGTCCAATCACGGGCCTCCATTAACGGCCAATCGCACATCTTGGTGGGAGTCGTGAATGTGTATATAAGTTCCCCAGTTCTGTTTATCTATGTTCAGTATCTTCTGGTTCCAGTAAAGTTGCTAGTCTTTGGAGCTGAGTATCTGTGTCTTACCAAACCAACAGAGTTAATACCCACCTTAAAGGTTTCCAAGTCATCTTTGCCCATTCATGCCCACTATGACAAATGTGATTAATGAAAGCATGAAATCACATCAGTCCTTCAAAAACCAGCTTGGAAGCCTAAGGCAAAGAGTTCTTTTTAAAAGACCTAGGGGAAAATGCCAGACAAGAAACAGCTGCAATTTTCCTTGGAGTCAAGGAGTTTAATTTTCAGTCTGTTACCATTTATACGTTTTACCGTTATTTTATTTTCAAAGTAATGCTGACCAAAACAAACACACAAAAGACATCCGCAAATACCAAAGATCCACATTTTTGCACACATTGAATTTCTTGTATAAATATTATGAAGATTACTCTTCCGATTATAATGGCTTCTAACCAAAGGGAAGGTATTATAGAAATTAATGTGATAAGTGAGGTACCAGGACTGTTGTCTTAAGTCACATCCTTCCACAAGCTCCCAAAAGGGAGCTGGAGAGCCTCATGTTTTTCCCCCAAGATTCCATATTCTATTTTTCTCTTGCTTTAATTGGCAAGTAAAAGTAGTTTAGAATGAATTTTTTATTACGGAGGAAAAATGATTATTTCATGAAGATTACATTGGAGATACATTTCATACCTCTAATAGCATGTTATTTGCTGACAACAATATTTATTCAGCTGTTCTTACTGAACTTCCACAGAAGCTCATGCCCGTGACAGCAAGGGAAATGGCACCCACATGGGACAGTACAGAAAGTCCGATAGGCAAGGCCATTCTGTGCAGAATTTCTTCCATTGAAACCAGTGGGCTTAGACTGGAGTAAGGCCCATTCTACACACATTGCATAAGGCACTTTCTTAGCAAAAGCACACTGAAGTCTGCCTAGGGATGCACTCTTGGAGGCCTCTGGAACGTAGGACAGAACAAGGGACAACTTCATATGTTGAGTGCAATATGTCTTGTATGTCTAATGAGAAGTGAACTCTAGCTGTAATGGGATGGGAGGACAGATTAATGGGGGCTGAACTTGACCTGTATGCAAAGTTGAGAACCCTGGAGTTGTTAAGCTATCCATAACCTGAAGACAAAGTCCAGATAGGCCTATGTGTCTGCAATGCATGACATCGACAAGGGGTTTTTCTCCATTTTGACTTGAAGACTCTCATTTTCATGATTCGTACTTCCATAGAAGTCTCTTATTTGGACTCTTGTTTGAGCCACAACATAGCATGAGCAGAGAAGACAATTGATGTCTATCATGAATGCACCAGAGACATTGACTAGATGTCCATAACATTCATACAACCACATTTCAGGAAGTGTCCCAAAAAACAATGGCCTTGCTTGGTGGGAAAAGAATCTAATTTTCCCAACACCAATAGCCTGTATGGTTCCTCCACAAATCCTTTAACCTTCCTTTGAAGAAGAAGAGAGTTGGTTCTTATACTGCTTTTTCTCTACCAGGAGGAGTCTCAAAGCAGCTTACAATTGCCTTCCCTTTCCTCTCCCCACAACAGACACCCTGTGGGGTAGGTGAGGCTGAGAGAGCCCTGATATTACTGCTCAGTCAGAACAGCTTTATCAGTGTTGTGGCAATCCCAAGGTCACCCAGCTGGTTGCATATGAGGAAGTACAGAATCAAACCCGGCTCGCCAGATTAGAAATCTGCACTCCTAACCACTACACCAAGCTGGCTCTTCTTCTCTGGCTCTCTCTGCTTGTTGTAACAGACAAGCCTCTTCAGAGCTTCATTCTTTGGCCACATATGGAATCTTATAATTCAGAAATATGTAGTTCTTGTCATTAGAGTATATCTTAATGTATAAACATTATTACTAGGGAATTGAAATATTGGTGTGGAGAGTGTGAGATGATGACATCTATCAGTTGGTGGATCCAAGTTACATCTACTTCTAAGAAATATTTACCTTGCATCCATAAAATATTAACATTGGCAACACCTAACATTAAAAATACTTTTGTACTTGGAAAGAAAAGATTAAGAGAAGTCGTGAAAATCTGCACCACCAGTATCTCTGAAATGTTTTGATGTGAATATGCAAACGAATACTGTGATTTTCAACAAATGCAATGTATACATTTGGAGGCCCGTCAGAACAAAAAGGTGCCAAGGGAGTTATTTTATTCTGTTCCTCTTGCCCTGAGGATAAATCCTAGTCTACAATCCAGGACTTGTCTTTCATGCTCTTTAAAAGTGGCACACAGAATCAAACCTAACATTATTGCATACCTAAAATCTGTGAATTGGATAAATGTTTCTATATAAATAATTCCAGGGGAATAAATAATAATTCCAGGGATGTTATACATATGTTGAATTATCTCCTGTACTTCTGGCCTTTTAAGGGTCCTTGACACGGCTGTTTACTGTCTTCCTTACCTCTGCGTAAAACATTGCATCCCTTCTATCCATCCTAAAAAGTTGGCTGCAGTCTGACAAAAACTAATACTATAACAAGTCTTTAAAATGCCATAAAACTGTTGGGAATATTTTTGGTTTGTTGTTTTGCTATAGAAGGGAATGGGTAATTTGGATCTAGTGGAGGACTTTTGTGGGTGGTAAACATTGCTCCCCCCTTTCCAATTTCCCCTTGTCAAATCTCAAACCCACATCCAGTGCTGTTCCTGGGGTTCTCTGACACCCAGGAGAAGCAGTTTGGAGAATAATTTGGGCTGCAGTGGAAGAGGGAGGTTAGTAAGTCATGCTCTGCAAAAAGAAATTCCTTTTGGTCCACCAGAATCCTCTGTAGGACTAAACCCCTTTGGGGTGCTTTTATGTCCTAATTTTTTGCCTGGGAGCATTCAATTGCAAGGTTATATCATTTTTGATTTGCCCTTTAAAAGTGGCAACATTTTCATCCATTTCCACACTACAGTCCATCTTTCCAGGCACAGACCTGAATTGCCCTGTTGCCACGCAGTTAAAAAGTTCTTGATTATAGCTTTCACTTGTTTTTTTCCCCATCCATGATTTTGAGCCATTTGTGCCCACCCTCTTCCTCATCGCCATCCTTCCCCCCCCCTTCCCTTCATCCTTCTTCACCCCTTCCTGAAACATCTGTCTTTTTTTAAAGGGGCTATTGCATTACAACACTGTCTCTAAATATAAAAAATGGTTGCAGTCTTGTTCATTAGCTATAACAGTATTATAATGTGATAACCTATGTTTAGAAAAAAATCACATCAAGCATACTAGAGAGAAGGGAGAGAATTAGGCGCAAGCAGGCAACATTTTGCAAAAAAAATTGGAAAAGGGGACGGTAGCAAAGCATGATGAGAAGCTACCTCGTTCCAACTCAGATGCAGAAAACATATGCAAATTTCAGCCTGGGAAATGAGGAGAGGACAGCTGAAATGCAGAAAGCAAAGTGTTGACTCACAGCATTCAAAGACAAATCCAAGGCAAGGCTAAAACAAGGTAAGTCTCAAATGCAGAAACAGTTAGGGTATGTGCATGGAGCTCACAATTAAGCTCACGATTAGAATATACTGGACACTTGTATGTCCAGCTGAGATTGCCTAGCCATGCACCACTCCTCAGACCATTGTTGTAATATAGGATTAGCTGAGATGAATAAATTCACGAGTGTATGAAAACATCATAACATTCATTTATTGGGAATGACATCTCTCCTTTTTGAGCCTTCCTGCCTCTACCCAACATGGATACTTCAGGTTCACTCTATGGCCTGTTATGGATTTCATTAGGATGCCTGGTTCAGAACCAAGAAGAATTATGTTAGATCTCTATACTCGTAACAGAGACCCACTCTGGTTTTGATTTCTTCACAGTAGACCCTTATTTCCCATATTCAGATTTGGAGACATTTCTGTTTGTTAATGTTACAACTACCATTTTTGTTGTGGGCTGGAACTATGCATTAACGGTGGGTGGGTGGGTGTAGTTTATATACTGCACAGTTGTCCCAAAAAGGACACTTCAGGTGCAGTAAATCAGTATAACCATTTGAATAGGGTTTGGCTGCACAGGATTGGCCACCTCCCAGTGAGGTGTGGAGTTCAATTGCAATTACAACTGATATCCAGAATGCAGAGATCAGTTTCCCCAGAGAAAAGGGCCACTTCAGAACTGTTTGGGTTAGCACAGACTCTAGGTTGAATTCACACACACACCCCAAACTCCCCTCACTTCAGGAACTTCCCCAAATGTCCAAGAATTTCCAAAGTCAGGGTCTGCAATCCTCAGGGCAATTGAGCCTTTGTTTCACTCCTGCCACCTTACCTGCCTAATAATTTGGCAGGGCCACTCCTGGCTGAGAAATTTCTGAAAATTTTGGGATGGAACCCAAAAAAACATAATCCCAGAAAATAAACCTTTTAATATCTGGATGCAGACTTTGTTCCTGTATACATTCAGGTGTGAAGTAGGGAGGCTTCAGTTTCAGGGACTGCATGTGCCACCACTGACTGGTTATAAGCACAGCCAGAGGAGAAACATTGTTGGGCCAATGTAGGTAGAGCACCCTTCCCCATCCCTAAGCTGATAAATAGACTGGTGGGTGAAGAGGATGATAGATCAGATGCCCCTTACTACTAAGGAAGCAGCAGGACAGCTGGTCTTAATGCAGGAGAATCAAGGAGAACCTCCGATGCTGGCTGAACCTCTCCCAGGCAAGGTGAAACCACAAGGACAGCCATTTCCACACCTGGGGAAAGGAGCATTTAAAGGGACAGATCACCTTGAATGTCCAGCATCCTTGACACAGAATAAATATGTACATGAGCTAATGATGAGAGTGGGGCAGGGGAAGGTAATCAGCTATGGGCAATCCATCCCATTGAGGTTTGAACAGGAGGGAATCTCGTGATTTCCAACATCAGGCAGACAATATATGGCTGGAATTAATAAAGCTGAAGCGTGTTGTTCACCCAGATCAGTGTACCAGCTCCTTTTAAAAACCTTGGTTCATATATCCTGGCCTTATAACCACAAAATGGATCTTCACAGAGGGTTACCATAAGAACAAACCCATCAGCCAGTAAATAGCATATAATTCTCTTTTTTAACCATACTATAAAATCAACAATATTATAATTACCATCCATTAAAACCAACATCAGTTTAAAGATATAGAAACAGCCCAACAATCAGGGAGGAACAGAAACAACTATGGCCTTATCAAAAACAAAAAGAAAAGGAAAAGTGCCATCTTAAGAGTGGTGGTAAGATTTGTGAAACTCTACCTTCCCTTAAGGCATTCTCTTCTTCTCTCTCTCTGCAAACATAATTGTTTCAGCTTGCATCATTTAAAGCATACAGACAGGAGATGGTTTCTTAATGTACATTCAACATCTGGAATCAAGTTCCAGCCTGCATAGTATCTGAGACGACATTGCAAATTTCTATTGGCAGAAAAGCTTTATTGGCCAATTTCAAAGCATTATGAACGTAACGGCTTCTGTATTCTGTATCTCCACTGAAGCTAATTATGTGGACAGAAAATTTTTATGGTATTTAAATTGAAGACTTTAGGGGAAGATCAACAATAAATGCTGACTAACTACATGGCTGTGGACATGGCTTCATTCCAGCATACCGTACAGTATATCCTTTTGATCCTTAAGAATCTGAAGTTTGCATTACTGAAAAGAGCATTTTTCTAGCATTTACAGGACTGGAAGTGCTGCTAAAACTCTGACTCCAGAAAGCTGCTAGAACAGGCAAGCAGATCTGGCAACAAAATAGATCCCTCCTACCTCCCTGCTTTTCTTTCTAAGCTCTTGTATAATGCCTCTTTCTTCATACATGCCAATGCCCCCATTTTTTATTTTAGCTACTATATTCCCCTGCCTGTTTTGTTATTTCCTACATAAATCAAATGAAAATCTACATTGACTAGGGCTGATTCCACATAAAATACCCCCCCACACATTGGCCATGTTGCATTTATATCAGTGACTCCATATAGCATGAAGTAATCCAGATTTTCACCCTTGTTAGTCATGGTTTCCCTTTCACTCCAGAAGCAAACTTCATCTGCCCCCCCATGCTCAATGCTGTTACATTGCTGTCATGATTCTCCTAGTGGCGTACCTATGGCATGTGTGCTAGAGGGCACTCAGAGCCCTCTCAGTGGGTACGGTCAACATTGCCCCAGTACAGAGTGTTCCAGAGTTTGTTACTAGAAAGCCAGAGGGACATGGGGCTGCGCTGCTCCCCTCCTCCCCTCCACGCATGCCTGAGACATTTCTCACATAACCCGCCCCTATGCCCAGCAGCCCATTGGAAGTGCTTCCTCCCTCCCCTGTCTGTGGTAAGGTGGGTGGCTCATCTCTGGCATGAGGGTACAGCACAGACGGCTTTCCTTCCCAGGAGCAAGCGTCTTTTAATTTCTTTGCTGCAGTCCCCATCTGCAGTGTCTTGGAGCCCAGGAAAATAAAATCTGTCACTACCTCCATTTCTCCCCCTTCTATTTGCCAGGATTTGAGAGGGCCGGATGCCATGACCTTCGTTTTCTTGATGTTGAGTTTCAAGCCAACTTTTGCACTCTCCTCCTTCACCCGCATCAACAGGCTCTTTAGTTCCTCTTCACTTTCTGCCATTAGAGTAGCATCATCTGCATATCTGAGGTTGTTGATATTTCTCCCTGCAATCTTGATCCCAATTTGTGACTCATCTAACCCCGCCTTTCTCATGATGTGCTCCACATACAAGTTAAATAGGCAAGGCGACAGTATACAGCCTTGCCGAACTCCTTTCTTAATTTTGAACCAGTCAGTGGTTCCATGCCCGGTTCTCACTGTTGCTTCTTGACCTGCATATAGATTTCTCAAGAGACAAATAAGATGTTCTGGTATTCCCATCTCTTTAAGAACTTGCCACAATTTGTTGTGCTCCACACAATCAAAGGCTTTAGCATAGTCAATGAAGCAGAAGTAGATGTTCTTCTGGAACTCCCTAGCTTTCTCCATGATCCAGCGTATGTTGGCAATTTGATCTCTAGTTCCTCTGCCTCTTCAAAATCCTGCCTGTATTTCTGGAAGTTCTCGGTCCACATATTGCTGGAATCTAGCTTGTAGGATTTTGAGCATAACTATGCTAGCATGAGAAATGAGTGCAATGGTGCGGTAGTTTGAACATTCTTTGGCATTGGAATGCAAACTGACTTTTTCCAATCCTGTGGCCACTGTTGAGTTTTCCAAATTTGCTGGCATATTGAGTGTAGCACTTTTACTGCATCGTCTTTTAATATTTTGAATACTTCAACTGGAATGCTGTCATCTCCACTAGCTTTATTGTTGCTCAGACTTCCTAAGGCCCATTTGACTACTGTGTGCAGTTCTGGAGGCTGTCTGGCTCCAGGTCAGTAACTACCCCATCGTGGTTATCAGGGATGTTAAGATCGCTCTTGTATAGTTGTTCTGTATAATTTTGTCACCTTTTTAAATCTCTTCTGCTTCTGTTAGGTCCCTACCATTTTGGTCCTTTATCATATCCATCTTTGCATGAAATGTTCTCTTCATATCTCCAATTTTTTTGAAGAGATCTCTGGTCCTCCCTATTCTATTGTTTTCTTCTATTTGTTTGCACTGTTCATTTAAGAAGGCATTCTTATCTCTTCTAGCTATTCTCTGGAATTCTGCATTCAATTGGGTGTATCTTTCTCTTTCTCCCTTGCCTTTCACCTCCCTTCTCTCCTCAGCTATTTGTAAAGCTTCCTCAGACAGCCATTTTGCTTTCTTGCATTTCTTTTTCTTTGGGATGGTTTTAGTTGCTACCTCTTGTACAATGTTGCGAACCTTCGTCCATAGTTCTTCAGCTACTCTGTCTATCATATCTAATTCCTTAAATCTATTTGTTACCTCTACTGTATATTCGTCGGGGATATGATTTAGTTCATACCTGAGTGGCCTAGTGCTTTTCCTTTGTTGTTGTTGTTGTTGTTGTTGTTGTTGTTAGGTGCGAAGTCATGTCTGACCCATCGCGACTCCATGGACAATGATCCTCCATTTTCCCTACTTTCTTCAATTTGAGCCTAAATTTTGTAACAAGAAGCTGATGATCTGAACCACAATCGGCTCCTGGTTTTTACTGACTGTATAGAACTTCTCCATCTTTGGCTGCAGAGCACATAGTCAATCTGATTTCTGTGTTGACTGTCTGGTGTTGTCCATGTGTAGATTTGTCTCTTGGGTTGTTGGAAAAGAGTGTTTGCTATGACCATTGTATTCTCTTGACAAAATTCTACCAGCCTTCATTTTGTTCTCCAAGGCCAAACTTGGCTGTTATCCTGGTAAACTTCTGGCTTCCTACTTTAGCATTCCAATCCCCCATGATGATAAGCATGTGATTTTTTGGCGTTGTTTCTAGAAGGTGTTGTAGGGCTTCATAGAACTAACTAACTATGATACTGCTGAATTAATAAATAAGATTAATGCAATCTTGCACAGTATCCCTATTATTGACAGTATTTATATTTCAGTTTTCTAACTGTTCCCTGTCCCTAAGGGGCTCATAGTATAAAAAGAAGCAAAAGAACACTAGCAGACAGCTGCCAGAAAGGATACTGCTGGGGTGCAGAGAATCAGTTACTCTCTCCCTGCTCAATAAAAGAAGAATACTCACTTACCCAGCATGTAATAGCCCAGCATGTACACAGTGAGGACAATTACCCAGCATGTAATTAACTTGTAGAACTCCTTGCCACAGGATGTGGTGATGGCATCTGGCCAAGATGCCTTTAAGAGGTGATTGGACAAATTTCTGGAGGAAATGTCCATCGCAGGTTACTAACCCTGATGGGTATGTGCTACCTCTTTATTACTGATATGGGCCACTGTGAGATACAGGAGCTGGACTAGATGGGCCATTGGCTTGATCCAGTGGGCTCGTCTTATGTTCTTATGTTCCTATGTTCCAGCCATTCATACAGCCAGCCAGCCCCTCCAGCCAGTACTCTACACTGCATAGCACGGGCTGAGGGAAGCAGCACAGGAGAAGCAGCACCCCCCCCCCTTCTGAGCCTCCCTAACCACGTGCAGAAGACTTTCCTGTTTCAATGGGGAGGGGGGGAAAGGAAGATCCGAGTTCAAAGCGATCAGAATTCAAGAGGATTGACAATGAAATAAACAAAGTAAGTGCAGACTCTGCCCTGGGCTTCTGCAAATGGGAAAATGACAGCATGATTGGAGGAGTCATTTTGCAGTATGCTGTTGATTGATATCATGAGAGAAGAGCTGGTGAAACTGGTGTCTTTGCCTGAAAGAACACAGGGGATAGATATCTACCATGCTGTGGTGGAGGTTTTTTTGTCACAAGATATAAGACCAGAAAAAGTGGTTTCAATTACTAATGATGGGGCACCTTCTATGGCGGTGGTTCTCAACCTGGGAGTTGGGACTCCTTTGGGGGTCAAATGACCCTTTCACAGGGATCATGGCAGGGCAAGCAGCTTGACCAGGGGGCGCCATCCACACAACAGCCTTGCGAGGTAGATTGAGATACAGTGCTCGTCTGGAGCAGCGCAAAAGAGCTAGATCAGCATGGTGGGACAAGAGGTAGAGCTGAACTGAGAAACCCTAGGAAAAAAATTATATATAATCATGAACAATGGATCTTCACACCATTGGTCAGTTTTGGTTTAATTTCTGTGAAAGAACACTTGCATAATTTTATGGTTGAGGGTTATCACAACATGAGGAACAGTATTAAAGGGTTGAGGCATTAGGAAGGTTGAGAACCACTGTTGTATGGTGAGGACAACTTCTGGTTTCATACAGTTCTTTGTTAAAGAAACAAAACAACAAGTTCCATTTATTATATATCAAGAAGCTCTTTGTGCCAGGGAAAGCAGCAAAAACATTGATGATGTCCTCAAAGATGTCACAAAAATGGTGAATCTCATATCATGGCTTGTGCTCTGAATTTTTGACAGTTTCAAGCACTTCTTGAGAAGGTTCAGGCACAGTATAATTGTTTACTTATGTACAATAATGTCTGGTGGCTGAGCAGAGGACGAGTCCTGGAGAGATTTGTAGCCTGCTAGGATGAAATTAGGCTGTTTATGAATGAAAAAGGGCAGGAATATCCACAGCTCACTGATATGGCCTGGCTTACCAACCTCATGTTTTTACAGATTTTACATTTCAATACTTCAATATAATGAACAAACAACTACAATGTGTAGGGAAAACAGCAGAAAGGATATTTTGTGATATCAAAACATTTGAAAGATAACTGCAGGTTGAGACCTTGAAAGTGGGCAGCTGAAATATTTCCAAATCTAAAACGCATTTAGAAAATTCCACAACATTTGCAGACAATCCTACAAGCCATCAAGAAATCTACAAGGAATTTTCCAGCATTGTAGCAGTGGCAAAGGTGAATTTCGTAACAGATTTTTACAGTTCTGTAAGATGGAGACAAGCCTGTGTTTTCTTATTTCTCCAGATAAAGCCAAATTTGAAGAACCTGATCTTTCCTGATTATATTGGTTAGAATTAAGAAATCTGGAAATGGAGCTATTGGAATTTCAAGAAAGCTCTGTCTGGAAAAATAAATTCTGTCCTGCATGAAACACTTGAGAAGTTAGAAGGGATGACAAGGACAGCGCAGTTAATTCTGAAAATGAAATCTCTGCCAAATAATTTTAAGTCAATGAAAGTACTCTGGACTGCTTTGTTTGGATCATCTTATGCTTGTGAGCAGCTGTTTTCAGCTTTGAATTATATCAAATCTGACACCAGAAACAGACTAACAGATGACCTGAGTGTTGCATGTGTTGCTCTCAACCTTACAAAGTATGAGCCAAGATTAGACGAATTATCAGCATGCTTACAACAACAAAAATCACGTTAATTGTTCAAAACCATGCCAAATGCAAACTTCTATTTTTCAATAAAAAGTTCTTTGTATCACTGAAAGCTCTGTTGTTGTGTATTGTTTTTAAGACGATAAATGTCAATGTATGAGTTATTTTTTTCTAAACTAAAACCTCAATATGCAGGTTAAATTGCCGTCTTGGCACTTGGCGATAAATAAGTAGGTTTGGGTTGCAGTTTGGGCACTCGGCCTCTAAAAGGTTCACCATCACTGTCCTAGGAGGACTACTTTGTTTGGGACGGGTGTGCATAACACTCCTCATGTAGAATGCAATATTGCACTTTTTTAAAGCATTCACATTTGTACAGTAATGCTCCAGAATAATGCAATACCTGAATTCTTTCGTAATGCTAATTGCCAGAAGGTATTGGGTGTCCTGTTGTTATTATCTACATTGAAAAGATTAATTAGCCTCCTGCTGCTTGAGGGAAGGCGAGGTGGTACTGCAAGAACTTTTCAAATGCTAATCAAGAGAAGGGGGGCATGCCACTTCTGTTGTCATAATATAGAAACAGTGCTATGATGTTGCCCTGACTCTTCCCCCCCCCCATTTAAAAAAACAGGAAAAAATGCAGAGGAAGCAGGAGAAAGGGGAGTTTCCTCTCTTCAAACATAATGCATATCTTCACTTTCCTATCCATGAAAAAGATTGTCCCAAAAATGACCAGGTCAATTAATTGATTTAATTATTTATTTTATTTATTAACTTCTTTCTGCACCCAGTATAGGGACAGCGCATAACATACGCTTTATCAACAGTAATAAAACCTTTACAATGCAGGATCAGTCTAAAGTAGCGGTCCCCAACCTTTCTCAGGTCAGGGACCGCCTCTGGGGTGAGGGGAGAGCCAATGGCCCGGGTGCTGCGCAAACGCGCACACGCAGTTGCCGCACATGTGCGTTTTCGCCACCAGGTGGCGCTAATGCACATGCACGCAGTTGCTGCGCATGCGCGTTTTCAGTCTGTTCTGAAAGCAGAAATGTTTCCAACACATCATTACTGGGCAATGTTTGCAACTAGCTTATACAGTCTAGGTTCTCTTGTGGGCATTATAATGTAGTCAACAAGCACGAGGAATTTGTTCTCAATCTGTTGTGACAGTCCATTATGGGCAGTTCTGAGCCCAGGAAACAAGACAGTACAGGATAGAGCGTATTCAACTCATCCACTCTGTTTATGGGAAGCTGCAACATGTTATAAGAATAGTTGCACCCTATCGTGTATTACTGCACTCCTGCGCCTGCCTCTTTCCTTCCTTCTCACTGTGGGCGGGGGGAGGCAGGCGCGGCTGCCAGCAGCCCGGTACTGTGGCCTTCGCAGCCCGGCACCAGGCCGAAGACCGGGGGTTGATGACCCCCAGTCTAAAGCATCCAGGATAAGTATTCATACAGCTGCTACTTAAAGTCCACCAGTGAGGAGGAGTTCATTACCTCCTTAGTCAGCTGATTCCACTGCTGAACTACTCTGATTGTGAATTTTTTCCTGATATCTAGCCATTACCATTCTACATGTAGCTTCAAGCCATTACTGTGGGTCCTATCCTCTGATGACAACAGGAATCTTCCCTGCCCTCCTCCAAATGACAAACTTTCAAATACTTAAAGACTGCAATCATATCCCCTCTCAACCTTCTTGTCTTCACACTGAACATTCCCAGGTCTCTCAGCCTTTCCTCAGAGGGATCATCCTTGTTGCTCTCCTCTGACCCTCTCAATTTTGTCCATGTCCTTTTTGAAGTGAGGCCTCCAGAACTGCATACAGTACTCCAGGTACTCCTGCAGAACTATGTCAACATGCAATTTTGATGTGATATCCCTGTTGATATAGCCCAAGACTGCATTTACCTTCTTTACCACTGCATCACACAGTTTGCTCATATTTAGCTCATATTCACACACACTGCTATCAAGAACTGTATCTCCCAGACAGCTTTGTATAGTGGTTAAGAGTGGTGGTTTCTACTCTGGAGAGCCAGGTTGGATTCTCTGCACCCCGACATGCAGCCAAACTGGGTGACTTGGGGCTCATCACAGTACTGATAAAGCTGTTTTGACCAAGCAGTAAGATCAGGGCTCTGTGAGCCTCACCTACATCACAGAGTGTCTCTTGGGCTTTATGTTGCTCCAGCTATAGCAAAGTGCTTTAGGTCTTTGTCACATAGATCTGATAGTGCTAAAATTTGAAACATAATTACCTTCAAGCATGAGTTATTATTACTTACATAATGTACACTTGGATTTATATACCAATACGAGGAAACACTTGTCTTTCCTTAGGAAAAAAAAAGTTTGGAGGAAAGCATTGCAAAATGAAGATACTTAATATAAAATTAAATCCAAAGAAATTGTATGGCCAAAATATAATTAGATTCATGCTGTCTTCATAATCCACTAGGATTAGTTGACAACGTGTTTTGGAGGAAACAACTTTTACTAAAGGATTATGTTTTATACAAGATTGATGACTAGTCACATTTTTCTTTTCATTTAAATGCAAAATAAAAATCTTCCTGCAAATTTTCTTTATTTTCTGTATTATAAATCAAATTAGCACTTTTCACAATATAAATTGCTCTCTCCTTCTAAATTCATATATATATTTCAAATTTGAAAGTAATGTCTATTTTTATTAATTATTTATTTATGTATTTATTTGATTTCTATACTGCCCTTCCATATGGCTCAGGGTGGTTATCAAAGGTTGCAATTTAAATTCATCCTTCAGCTTGCATTTAGGATTTTTTTGATACATATTTGTCCTGGGAGGAATTTGTGAAAGTGAAGCGTCCATACTCCAAATCAAGTAACCCTAGACTCAGCTAATGGTGGTGGCTTGGAGGATGCAAAACAATAAGCCTGTCTCTATAAATTGGCCCACACAGTCTTGGATAATCCTGATATGCTTAGGGTTACTCATCACATCATCTGGTGCCAGTGGTGGCCAGGGATCTCAGACCCTTCTGGTGAGGGCAGGGGTCCCCCATTACTAGGCCTCACCTCTCCACCACTAATCAGTTGGCCGTGGGGGGGGGGTTACTGTGGAAAAAGAGAGTCTCACCTGAAGTTGTAGCAATACCCCCAGTATGATATCATCATGGCCCGGTAGGCACGCCAAGGATATTGGGGCCATAGTCTGGCTTTGGGACAAAAACTCTGTGGTAGAAGCTAATTTGATCATAGAAATTTTGCCCCCAAACCAGAATGTCGCCTCAATATTACTTATGTGCCTATATCACTTCTGTGTCATGTTGGAAGCCACATCTGGGACCTGTGATGAGGATGATTCAGGATCTGGGGATCAAGTCCTATAAGGAAAGACTGAGAGACCTGGGAATGTCCAGTCTGGAGAAGAGGGGGTTGGGAGGGGACATGATTACTGTCTAAGTATCTGAATGGTTGTCACTGGGAGGAGGGCAGAGAGCAGTTCCTGTTGGCAGTATAGGATACAACCTGCAGTAATGGCTTTAAATTACGTATAGAATGGTACCAGCTAGATGGTCACCTGAAGTTTGGAAGCTGTGACAGTTTGACTCAAGAAAAGCTGGCAGAAATTCAACCCCTCCAAGATGGAGGTACTGTGGTTTGGTAGGAAGGGCATGGAGTTGGGAGCATGTCTACCAGTCCTGGATGGAATGCAGTTAAAGACCTCGTGCTCTGCCAGGAACTTGGGAGTGACTCTGGACTCCTCTTTGTCTTTGGAGGTCCAGGTCACTAAGGTAGCCCAGCTGGAGTTTTTCCACCTGTGCCAAGATAGGCTACTAGCACCCAATCTGTCACACCTTGCCATAGTGATTCATGCAACAGTCATCTCCAGACTAGATTTCTGTAATTTGCTTTGTATGGGCTTTCCCTTGTCCTTGACCTCGAAACTCCAGATGGTACAGAATGCAGCTGCTAGGGTCCTCAAAGGAACACCATGGAGGACACACATCCAGACAGCACTGTGGCATCTACATTGGTTACCAATTGAATACTGGATCAAGTTCAAGGTTCTGGTTTTGATCTTCAAGGCCATCCAAAGTCTGGGCACAATGTATTTGAGGGACAGTATAACCCCCTACCTACATAGCTTTGTGTTCTGAAGGTGTGAACAGCTTGGAGGTCTCTGGTCTAGGCTTGTGTGCTTTGGAGCACTTCAGCCACTTCGGCACCCATTCAAGCCTAAGGCGCACTCACGCAGGTGCAGAGCACTGCACCTGAGTGTGGGCGCCGGGTTGCATGCCTCCACTGGCGCCGCCCCTCCCCCCATGGTGTGACGCTGGCTGCCTTGGCCTTGAAGCAGCCGAAGTGCACCAAAGCGCGCCTGCCTACTCTGGTCCTTGTGAAGTTCGCCCCGCCTTGTGGAATGAGCTTTTGGGTGAGCTGTGGCACCCTGATGGAACATTTACAGTTTCACAGGGCCTGCAAGATGGAGCTCTTCTACCAGGCATTGTGGTGAGGCCATGTTACAGAAGATTTGGCCCTTCCTCCAGTGCTTTTTCCAGCTTTGGTGCTGATGTCTGCCTTGTTACACCTCCTGGGTGCATGTGTCAGTTGTTGTTGGCTGGTTTGAGTTTTATATTGGGATTGAGGTGGCGTGGTTAGGGAGGATGGGAGGAGGGGTTTAAGTTATTATTATTATTATTATTATTATTATTATTATTATTATTATTATTATTATTATATTTATATTTATACCCCGCCTCCCCCCGAAGGCTCGAGGCGGCTTACATAAACCCGTCCCCTAAAACCATAAAATGACAATAAAAACTAATGATTTACAATAATTGTAACAGCGATGGCGTAGCCTACTCATTTGCTCTCCGCATCCTCATCTACGGTGGGGGGTGACGCTCTCTACCACCAGTTTGTGAGGGGGGGGCTGATCTTCTTTCCGCCCGGCCTCAGTTATAAGCCTGGCGGAAGAGCTCCGTCTTACAGGCCCTGCGGAATGCTGGTAATTCCCGCAGGGCCCTCAGCTCTTCCGGGAGCTCATTCCACCAGGTTGGGGCCAGGACCGAAAAGGCCCTGGCCCTAGTCGAGGCCAGGCGGGCTTCCTTGGGGCCGGGAATGACCAGTAGGTTAGCCCCCGCAGAGCGTAAAGCCCTCAATATAATTGTGTATTTTTGTTTTTTACTGTATTTTATACTTTTTGTAAACCACCGCAGGCTGGCTGGACTGGGAGCAGTGGCATAAAAATGCAAGTAATAAACAAATAAATGAATCAGTAGGAAAATTTTCACAGTCAGAGTAGTTCAGAATTGGCTGCCTAAGGTGGCAGCGAGCTCCCCCTCACTGGCAGTATTTAAGCAGCAGCTGGACATATACTTAATATGGATGTTTTAGGTTGGTCCTGCATTGATTATGGGGCTGGACTAGATGGCTTCTACAGCCTCTTTCAGCTCTATAGTTCTATGATTCTATGATCATTGATATGTCAGGTGAGATTCCTTGCTCCCACAAAGCCCATTCCCCATCACCCACCAGCTGCCCAGATGACCCTGGAAACCCTGGTGCTGGCTGGGTACATCAAATATCTTTGTAATCTAGCCCATGATGGTGTTGGAAGAGGCATCAATACTGGCCATGTCTAAGCCAAGTGGCCCTGGTTCTAGCTGACAGTGGCATAGAAAGAGATGTTGCCTCCAACAAGGTCCAAGTCCAGTGGTGAATGTAAGCCCTCCTGAACACCATCCCACCAGGCATTTACATTGCAGACCTGCTCTGTGGAACCATTTCAGAATCAGTACTGTAACTATAGATCAGAGGATGGAACATATGCTTTCCTTTAACTATTTCACATACCTAGCAGAAAGCCTCTCAAGGCAGCAATAAAAGCTGAACCATGCTGTTCTCACTACTAAACCTGCAATGTTCCCCCCCCTTTTTTTCTCCATAACACTCAATACTAGCCTTTTCAGAGTTACTGTGTATGTAATGGCAGGCATGAGGTTCTACATTTTCCTCTTACAGCATCTATTAAAAGCATCAACCTGTCTGGAAATATTTATCTGCCTCAGTACAACAAATAATGATACTATGGAGCAAATGAACTATCCAAAAATATACCATATAACCTAACCCTGCTGAAGTTCAGCGATAAACATACACTCTTTTGGCATTAAAGATTCAGACTTTTAAGAAGGAGTAATCTTTTTTTTAACTGAGATGTTTTTAACATGTTAAATACTTATTCATCCAGTTTATGACAAGAATGTTTGAAAGTTGTCAGTTTCTCCATTTGCCAATTCAGTGATGCTGCTTGTGAGGAAGAGACAGGTTGAAAATTGATAATGACACTCAGACCACTAGAGCACATTAGCCCAAACAGAGTCCATAGCTATTGAGCTAATTTTATTTTGCACATCCTACTTGAAAGAATAATTCCAATGAACAAACATTTCACATTTTACTTCATCCTTCAAATGGAATCACACTTTAAGGCAACAGGTAAAGACTCCCACATTCAAAGCTGAACTTTCATACTAAAAATGGCATCTTTGCAAAAATTTGCTTTAGTTATTTTAGTAGTATAAAGGTTTGACCTATTTTGAGCATTAAAAAGCTTCTTGAGACAGCATAAACTAACAGCGTAGCTTCAGATGCCAACATTTTTAATATCCTACTATGATGATAGATGGAGGCAAATCAAACATTCAAAAGGGCAAATAGTACAGTAACATTACTACATGTCAGATTACTAGCTAATGTTCAAGCATCCTACAAGAAAGTGGGGAAAACTGATAACACTTGTAATACCTGCTTATATATTTCAATTCTCAGAACTAAGTAGAGAGACTCATGTTCCAAAGGACAAAGTAATAAAGAGGACCAGGATGTCGTGGACATGAAGGCTCACTGATAAGTCCCTCCCATGCTGATAGTACAGAATATAAGATCTTTTACCTAATCTGTTGTGCGCAAATACTTTTTCTTACATAGCTATTGGAATTATATTTTGGTTTCCAAATGGAGCAGATTAGCTCTGTTATGTATGCAGACATTGAGACTTGTACAGACTATATGCAGATGAAGGACTGTAAATCAGTTAATAACTAACCATACCTGGAGTATGAGAATGGACCTATTACAGGCCCCCATTAAGGGACAATCAGGTTCCTTGGCAGACACCCTTGAACGTATATAAGTTCCAGTGTTTCAGTGTTAGCTGTTCAGTGTTTTTTGTTGGAATTGGTATTAATAAAGAGCTGATTGTTCTAGAAGATATCTGCCTCTGTGTTGACCAAAACCACACACTTAACACATTCTGAATTTTCATACAACTTAGTTGTGCCTCAGTTTTCCTTCTGCTATTTACACTTGCATTTTCTGTGATCATTTTGGCAGTGCATTAAGTAATGCAAAATTTTCTGCATAAAACTTTGCCTCTTCAGGTGTAGATCTGAATTGCACCCCTACTTAGTTTGTGTTTTGCGAATATTGCAATTGTGTTTTGTGGCTTTTAGCGATTTTTTGGTTTTCTTTGGATTTTGACTCACAGTTTCTAAGTGAGGAATTTATTAATTCAAAGTTGTTTTCTTGCCCTGCCTGTTTTGCATCATCATTTTTGTGTCATTTTCCTGTATTCATCCCTCCTATTGCCCTCCCTCCTCCTCCAAATTTCTCCCCAAGACATCCACTTCCACCACTGATGGGGGTGGGTTACAGGCTTTCCCTAAAGCATTTTCTCCCAAAATAAAATGCATTGCTACATTAGAAACACATACAAGCAAATCCTGCTCATGCAGTTCAAGGGAGATTTACTTTTGAGTAAAGGAGCCCTAAGGAGCCACTCTGATTGGGGAGAGAGTGCAGCTGGGGCGGGAAGAAGGGAATGTTTTTAGTGTAGAAATATTTTGTTTACATTGGGGTAGGCAGGATACAAAGCCAGGGGGAAGTGAATTGATGCATGGTAGTCACTTTTGGGAAGGTGGGAGGCAAATTCCAATCCCACATCCACTTTTCACTAGAACCAGAAGGGTCTCTGGACCCAGCAGCCTGTGAATTTCACAGCCAGCTGTCGTGGTAGAAACTGAAGCTGGAAAAATCTCCTTAGAAAAAGGACTGAGGAGCTATTAGAGGGGAAGGCAAGACGTGCTTGAGGTTGAATAGCTGTGACGTGCACAATTGCACCATGGCGAGGATTATATCAAACCATGCTTGGGAATTATTAGAGCAAAATAAGGGGAAACTTGTAAACTAGACTATAAGCAGTGTGATGTCATATCTACTCCAGTTTGGATGCCAATCCAGAACAAATCCTCTGTGTGAAAGCAACCAATGGTGGATACTGTGCATCTGTATTCTAAGATGATTGGCTGTTATAGAAATCATCCAAAATCTTATTTATAGCATGCAAATCCAGTGGTAAATAACTTAGTGATAGTGTTTGTTATGTACCAGGAGTTCTTCAGAACTTCACTGGTCAGGCATTTCTAGTGGGCTGCTACTGACACATGGCTTCTGTCTTTCGCTATGTTCCTGTTTTTGCAAGGCCTTTCCTTTGGCCTTGGTCTTGACTCCAGCACTTTTTGCCTATCCAAAATATGTAGACAGTAAACTTAAATCACTCATTTTGTTTATGCGGCAACAAGTTCAGAGTCTTGGTTGAAAAAAATGTTCTTGGCCTTGTACAAAGCAGGCCTGGAAATGCCTCCATCTGTTTTAAATATGCCACAAATTGTAGTATGGTAATCATTATTCTCAAATAGTAGCCAATGTGCTATATTAAAAATATGCAAGGGCAATCCAATTGCAAGCTGTTTTTTAAATGTTCGCATGTAGATTACCTTGAAGAAGTTTAGTCCTTTAAGGAAGGTATTTTAATTTGTGCTTGAAATATCCTACTGATGAGAAAATATCTGGATTTGTAAAGATTCAGTGGACTAAATCATCATATAGTGCCAAATAAAATAAATATTGTAAAATGCACATTTTTTTGTAAATTAGTAAGGATATAATTAGGTAACAAAGAAGTATATTTAAATAGCTTGTAATTACTCAGCTGAGTTTTTAATGATGGTTTAAGCTTCATTTAATGACACATGTCATACGTCATGAAAAGCGGCTAAGTAGATTTAAATGGGTGTAATTCTGCAAAGATGAGTCCTACTGAACAACACAAATAATCTTAGAAAGGTTGCTCTTGCTGTTATGATTTATTCCTAATAATGAATTAACAGCATGTGAGACAAATAGATGAGATTGAATGTTGGTATCAGAAACTTAGGCCACTCTTGTGTATGGTCTTATGTGACCACTGAGTTTGTTTATTTCACTGCTTCTCCAGTATGCTCCAAATTAAGTTCAAATGTCTCACTTGCTGGGGCAAAAGGTATGGCTGGAGTGATGACACAAATCATCTACAAATTGGGCCCTTGCTCAGCTTGGCAGGAAAAAGGCCATTTGGAAGAGCATAGTGCCTCATTCAGGGAGAGCATGGTGCCAGACAGATGTTCAAAAGACTCTAATTTTCCCAGATTCAGTAGATTTCCAAAGTTTCCCATTTTGGGAAAGGTTGTTGTCCAATGTTTGCCCTCAAATTGCAGACATACTAGAATTTTCTTGATAACTGCTAGTTTTTTGACCTAGTCTGCACACAATAGAAAATGCACTTTCAATGCACTTTTGAAGTAGATTTTCCTGTTCCGCACAGGAAAATCCAGCTGTCAAAACACATTGAAAGTGCATTATCCTATGTGTGTGGAATGGGCCCAGGATAGTATTGACATTGTGTTCACTGGTCATATTTATATATTATTTAAGGTATTTTGGCCCACCTTTGTTTTAAAAAGGATTCAAGGCTTGTTACAATGAATTAAAAGTACAAATAACAATAAAATAAATCTAAAAAATAAAATCATAGTAATAATCCACAAACAATAGATATGATCTCTGACATCCACAATCTATCAAATGAGGTTCTAGCCATATATCATAGGATAGTGTACTATCATCAAAGCCAGATTTTCCTAAGCAGACAAGACAGCTCAGCTGTAAATAATTGCAGTGATAGTGTCATATTCAACAGTGCATGGCTGCTGCCCAAATATTGCTAGGCACAGGGGTGAGCTCAGCACTCCAAGAACACTCACACACAGATAAAAATTTGGTATGGCATGAACAGGGCCACAGCATATCAATTTATATTTATTGACATATCAATGAGTGTAGGCAAAATTCCAAACCAGAGGGGGTGGATCCCACAAACTGCTCCTCCCCTGCTGCAGCCAGCAGACCACAGCCCCATGGGGAGGAGAACCCTCAGCAGGCCCACCCACAGGGACAAGCAACTATCCAGTCAAGCTCCCCCTAACCATCAGGCCTGCTGGACCCATGGAAGGTACCTGATAGAGCCCCATGAGCATTAGCCTCTATTGGAGCTCTTCCGGCTATCCCACCATGTGAGGTTGGCAATTCCCCAGCTGGGGAATTGCTGCCCTATCAAATGTGCTGCTTCCTAAGGAAGCTCCCCAAAACTGGCCCAACCTCGCGCACAGGACCAGTTTGTGGCCAATAGGATCTGTTGTTATTGTTAGGTGGAAATTGTGTCCGACCCATCGCGACCCCATGGACAATGATCCTTCAGGCCTTCCTATCCTCTACCATTCCCCGGAGTCCATTTAAGTTTGCACCTACTGCTTCAGTGACTCCATCCAGCCACCTCATTCTCTGTTGTCCCCTTCTTCTTTTGCCCTCAATCGCTCCCAGCATTAGGCTCTTCTCCAGGGAGTCTTCCTTCTCATGAGGTGGCCAAAGTATTTGAGCTTCATCTTAAGGATCTGGCCTTCTAAGGAGCAGTCAGGGCTGATCTCCTCTAGGACTGACCAGTTTGTTCGCCTTGCAGTCCAAGGGACTCGCAAGAATCTTCTCCAGCACCAGAGTTCAAAAGCCTCAATTCTTTGACGCTCGGACTTCCTTATGGTCCAACTTTCGCAACCATACATTGCAACTGGGAATACCATAGCCTTGACTAAACGCACTTTCGTTGGCAGGGTGATGTCTCTGCTTTTTAGGATGCTGTCTAGATTTGCCATAGCTTTCCTCCCCAGGAGCAAGTGTCTTTTAATTTCTTTGCTGCAGTCCCCATCTGCAGTGATCTTGGAGCCCAGGAAAATAAAATCTGTCACTATCTCCATTTCTTCCCCATCTATTTGCCAGGAATTGAGAGGGCCGGATGCCATGATCGTTTAGAAGGCCAGATCCTGAAGATGAAACTCAAATACTTTGGCCACCTCATGAGAAGGAAGGACTCCTTGGAGAAGAACCTAATGCTGGGAGCGATCGAGAGCAAAAGAAGAAGGGGATGGCAGAGAATGAGGTGGCTGGATGGAGTCACTGAAGCAGTAGGTGCAAACTTAAATGGACTCTGAGGAATGGTAGAGGACAGGAAGGCCTAGAGGATCATTGTCCATGGGGTCGTGATGGGTCAGACACGACTTCGCACCTAACAACAACAACAAGTTATCCTCATTTTTTCAGAGGGTTTAAAAATATTATTCAGAGATCCCACATCTTCAGAGAAGAAAAATATAAGCCACTTTGGGCTGGCACTGGGAAGAAAGGTGAGGTATAAATGAAGCCAACAAGT
The DNA here is from genome assembly GCF_049243985.1 of Paroedura picta. NCBI lineage: Eukaryota > Metazoa > Chordata > Lepidosauria > Squamata > Gekkonidae > Paroedura > Paroedura picta. The sequence continues at coordinate 135,216,015 of NC_135370.1, forward strand.
AAAGAAAGAAATAAGTCTGCCCATCCTGGCTGGGACTTTACCTGAGCAACAAGCATTCCCTGCCTCTACATTCAGGCTCCACAATGCCTGCAGTTCACGTTAACAGTCCTCTTCATCAAGGTATTTTATATGCTTCTGAATCCTATATAACAGGGGTAGTCAACCTGTGGTCCTCCAGATGTTCATGGACTACACTTCCCATGAGCCCCTGACAGCGTTTGCTCATGGGAATTGTAGTCCATGAACATCTGGAGGACCACAGGTTGACTACCCCTGCTCTATAACCATAGTGTCTACTGAAATGTCAGGCTGTTTTCACTGGCAGGAAGAAGAATCTGGGAACAAGACTGCCATATGTACAAACTAAGACTCAGTTTTTCTTTTCCTTCCTGTCTAGCTTCAGTTTTCATATGTAGGAGCTGTTGTATTAGGGAGGGGAGTTGGTTGGTGTTTTGTTTTTCATGTGGAAGGTGACATTCAAATTTGTGATTCCCTTGTCTGTATTTCTGGAGTGAAGTAATCTAAAAGATCTCCTTTTTCTGGACTGAATAATTGTACTGGCTGGTCTATATCACCAGCCATATGTATTACATAATGTTACATAATATTAAAAAGAGATTCATCACTACTATCTTACTATTTGCAGTGTTTCTCAAAGTACAGACAGGATGAAAGCTTCATAAGTGCACATTACCGGTTCTATTTGTGCCTTTTCATTACTTATATTATTCTCTTCGATTTTCCTCAGCTTCATCTCTTGCACCGCTCTCTCATTATGCATGCCAGGTGGCAATGTTGTGATTCTGACCAATAAGGCCCATAAAAACCTGCAGACCAGACATAAATGTCAGAGTTCATGTCTAAAAAACATTTGGCGAGTTTAATAAAACTCATGGCAATAGAGTTATTACAGTACGTTCTTGGATGAAATGTCATGAAAAAGTGCTATTTTCATTACCAAAATATTTCTTTACAGCCATGAGGCTGGATATTTTGTCAAAACTTTTACTTCACCAGAGCGGTATTTGTCTGAATTCATAACTCTCCCTTTACTATAATATTTTTCTCTCTTCCATCCTTAAAGCAAGGCTGGAATTCTCAAATGTTACCACAATGATTGTTTCTAAAATAAACCACCAACTAGGAGATCAGTCTTTCATGATCACACAGATTATGCAGCTAAATATCTCAGCTCTTCCCACCAGTAATGGCTAGATTAGAAACAGCCACTGGCACAGAAAATGCTAATGGGATTAAGATGTGTCTTTTTCATCTCTTCGCCCACACTGCCCAACAAAAAAACCTGTGGATTACACAGGGTGGGGCTCATATTGTCACAACTAGTAATTATATTGGACCTTATATACATTAAACTTAAAATACTTTTAATTCCATCTTTCATCACAAGTTTAAGGCATGATTCACACACTGGTGTAGTAAGTACCTGAAAAGCAACCAGGCTGTGATTGCTCCATGCTGCCATTTGCTTAAAATAAATTATTTCTACTTTGGGTTAATGGTATAATACTCCAGCACCTGCAGCTGATCCTGGATACACTGGCCAAGTTCACTCAGGGCCACAGGTAAACAGGCCTAGACTTCTTTCTTTATTAATTATATATTTATACACTGCCCTCCCCATATGAAAGGCCTCTGCCCACATCCTGGCTTACATACCTGTACTGCCATCTTATTTTATTGTACTTCATTGTTATGTGTATTTTATTGGGGTAATATTTGGGGATTTTATCTTTGTAAGATTTTCCTGCTATCATGTTTTTATATGTATGCTGTAAGTCACGAGCCAGTTCGCTGGGAGTGGCAGTCTAGGAACCAAATTATAAATAAAAATAATAAATAAACATAGGAGGAAAAAGAAGCTCAGCCCAGATCTCACTCAGCTGGCAGAGGCATTCCCTGCCTTCCTCCTCTTTCCCCCCATATCTCTGCAACCCACTACCCTGGTGTTAATTGTGTTCCCCTTAGACCGTTTATGCACTGGAGGTTTCATGCTGGGTTACAGGCTGGAGTTTTAGTCATGGCAGGTGGCCCCACCTCATCCTGCACTCACACAGGGGAGCATTTGGCCCAGTGCATCTCATCTGCCCTCTATTTGTGCTCCTGCACGAGAACTGGGGCAGTAAAGTGCCCAGTGCATAAACGGTCTTAGAGAAGGTTAATCTAGCCTCACTTCCTGCCTACGAACATCAAAGGCTGGTGCAAATTTCCTGCCAGTGCATTTAAAATTGCTTAATTTAGCCTCAATCATTCCAATTTTATTTTCCAAATATTACCAGATTGAAGCTGCCAGTAGATCTCTGATGCCTTTCATATCCTGAAAGCTCCTCTGTAGGGCTACCACCCTCAGAGAAACCTCATGCCATTCTTTAAGATCACCAGCATGACAAATTCCTTGGCTACCAGAAGGGGGGATCCACTAGGCTTCAATGTTATTCAATGCTATTTGACATTTGCCACAATGAAAGGAGTGTTAGTTCTCAAAAGTTCATACCTCAAAAATCTTCATCTCTAAGGTGGTGGTGAACTCAAATCTAGCTCTTTGACTGCAGACCAAGACCTCTGAAATGACATTTGTTATGTTACTATTGGTTGGTTGCATTTCCTGGGAGACAAAGCAATCTTGCATATGGGCAAAAGCTGTTAGATAAAAGACTACACACATACCTTCTGTGGATTTTTGGCTTCTAAACTTCTATTAAACATGATTCTCTTCCAAAACGCAATTTCAGCCCTTGGGAGTTTTCTTTTTCTGAGAAGTGAATGAACAGAAGCTATGTTTCATATGAATTCTGTAGCCTCTGCTGTCTGGCTCGTATTAACTTTTCCATTACCAGTCCTTCTCAAACCTTTTCATAACAATGCTGTCTGCATCTGGAGGGAGGAGAGCAAGGATATTTTTTCCTATGGGTGATTCTGACCAGTTATGCTGCTTTCAGACATCATGATGTGCTATCCTGGAGACAACTTCTACTTATAGCATAAAATTTGAGTCAAAAGGCACCCTTAAAACCAGCAACATTTTATTCAAGGTGTGAACTTTCATGTGCATGCACCCTTCCTCAGACCACATGAAACTTCACAACTTGAATAAAACTTAGTTGGTCTTAAAGGTGCCTATTTCTCAAATTTTGGTCTGCTATTTCAGACCAGCAGAAATCATGCCTGTGCTTGCAAATATGCAGAAAGCTTGCATGTTATTTATTAAGCCTTTTGATTCTTGAGATATATCATCCTTAATGTACAGGCACAAGTTCAAGAGTGTATAGAATATACCCTGCGTAAGCTAGAGATAACTTGGACCCTGTAAATCCTATCTTCAGATAGAAGAGAATCAGCCAGAAATCCCCTGAGAGTTTGATGTCTCCAGCATGCTGTGGGGGCATTCCGTGTCACAGACCTCAAGAAATGAACCTGTTCATTTGGTGTCTAATCAGTTTACTGCTCACAAACTGGACACGTTCTGAACCACAGACCAAAACAAACTACATTTTCCTGGTTTGCACCCATCCCCGTTCTCCAGTTTTTGAGCTTTTATTAAGAAGTTGCTTATGCTTTTTCATGTTTTTTTTAATAACCAAAAGCATTAGAAATGTTGCTTTTAAAAAAAACTGTGATTGTCTACTTGTCTCTGTTCCAGATTGTCAGCTCACATGTTGAAGCCATAGGTGTACTTCAGTGTATCTGGATATTACAAAAATTATGTTGATAATCTATATCCATCCATGCGTTACCATTTGAGCTGTGTGGTACATTACTAGAGTCAGAGTGTAGCCAAATTACTTCCTTCTGCATTTCTTTTCTACAATAGTTTACAATGGTAATGACTGCTTGGTTAATGCCTCAGCAACTATATCATCTGTATCACCAAGGCAAGCATATTCCCAATCATTACAGCTCTACCTTGTCAAGACTATTGTCATCATTCCTCCATTGCATTGCTTTCAACTCCCCTGTAAAGCAAGAAGACTGTTTGGCTCTATCTGGTGGAGAGAGAATGCTAAAGGGCAGTTATGTTAACAGCCCAGGCCATTTTCCTCTCCCAGGGAGCAGCCAGGGCCTCAAAAGAATCGTACACAATCAAAGTGGGAAAATCCCCAAGGACAGTCAGAAAACCATCAGGATCCAATAAGCACCTATGGTAGATTATCTTAATGGGGCCATCATTCCTGCAGAGGAAGAGGAAGCAGTGAGTCTAAACTCAATCAGGTAATGATCTGCCCATGTCAAGGGAATAAACATTAATTGCTTCACCTCCAGATCACCCTCTCCATCAGCGCAGCAAACCAAATCTTATGTCTGCCCTTATGTGGGGCCAGTAATTACTTGGGAAGGGTTATTTGGCCTGTGTTTTAGATATTTTTCAGTGAACTTCACTACATTGGGCCCTGGGAAAATTCTTCTTCATACTGTCTCCTAGCATCATAAACCCCTATAGAATGTGGTCTTTAGAATGCCAGTGTATACACTGATCCTTCACATGATGGTGTGATGCTGCAGAGAAGGTTGTTATGATCACAGAGACCTAAAGCATCTCATATGGGATATGTTGGAGACTATGTCAAGAGAAAGAGCATACATTGGCCAACAATAGGGGGAAAGTAGGGTGATTAGAGGATACCAAAAGTGATGGATGGGGAAATGAGTAGACCAGTGGGAATGGATGTCACCCTCAAGTCCTGGCAGAGTACTGAAATCAAAAAGCAAAAGGAGATACAGTAGCCTTTTTCTTCCATTTGAGACTCATTTCCCCATGACTCATACTAATGTACAACTAGGGTCAGGAATCATAGGACACACAAAGATGCATCATATCTAGTCAGACTATCACACTATCCAGTACTGTCTACTCGAACTGGCAGCAGCTCTCCAGGGTCTCAAGCTCAGGAAGGTTTTTCCAAGTATCTGTTACCTTTGGTCCTTTCAACTGGGGACTGAATCTGGGATGTTTTGCTTGATGATCACATGTTCCATCACTGAGCTACAGACCCTCACACACTGTATATGGTTGTCAGTTCTCATGATCACTTTGCCATAGTTAATGGAAGTCAACATGTGCAAGGCTTTTCAAGGGTTGTCATTCTAGACATGATAAAATGACTTCACTTAAGGATATATACTGCTTAAGAGGCACAGAGAAAGGAAAAGCAAACATACCATCCCAAAGCAATGTGATTTAAACATAAACCTGTAGCAGAAGAAAGATGGCAAGATTACTCATATGTGTTCCAACCACCTGAAAAAAATGGCAATTATAAACAGCCACCAGATTTTTAACAAGCTGCTAAATTTCTACTGACCAGAGACCAGAAAAAGCCTTCCACTGCTGCAAGCTTCACAAAACAACTTCTGCTAAAATAATCAAGCTGCAGACAAGTCATTGAAAAGATTTGTTTTTAAGTCAAAAAGTTTAACTCCCAAATAAGGGCATGATAGGTTAAATAAAGCATTGGCTGGACCAAATAGAGGATGCCAAATGGTCTAGTAATTCCCTTGAAGGAAATTCTTAGCCACTTTGTAGTTTTCCGCAAAGACACATGCTTCAAAAGAATAAGTTTTCTTGTTCCTTCCAATAGGTGAGTTAGTAAAACTTTCTGCCTGATACAATCACATGATCAGTGCTAATTTTAGTTTCTTCTTTTTTTCAAACCATTGCTATGTTTAGCTTACTAGGTCACATATCTTTGCTAATACATTTCTAAAAATATATTTGTACAATTTCACCTCTTTAAAATTTTATTTAAATCTCATATTTTTAAAACTCATCTTTCAAAAACTGTATACAATGAATGCTTCATCAATACCTGAGAATATAGGTCTGTAGTTTTCTGGAGGCCCACTAAATTCATCCCAGGATTTAAGTTGAAGCAACAGCCTGGACTGATTTCCATCCACTTCACAATTGGCACAGACTTTCCAGCTGTTCATGGCAGTTCATGAACGTACACATTTCCAGACAGACTGTCTCTGCTCAATCTAAATGTTTATCAAACTTCAAAAGAATTGGGGGGGGGGGGGGTAGAATTTCAAGGTTAAGTAGAGGAGCATCTGGGAGAGTTCCCCTGTGACTCTGGTGTTTCTAGCTTCCATAGGATCCATACTGCACCTGTCATTTCCCTAGAAAGCACTTTCCTTCTTGGGCCTAGTCTGCATACAATAGATAATGCACTTTCAATGTGCTTTCGTGGCTGGGTTTTCCTGTGCAGAACAGGAAAATCTACTTCTAAAGTGCATTGAAAGTGCATTATCTCATGTGTGCAGACTAGGCCCTGGAAGAGACCTAACTCGGACTCCCTAAACCCAATCCTCACCAAACTTGGAGGACAGGTAGGGAAGAGCAAGCCAGCAACACCCTAAGAGTTTGGTGTGTCTAGCCTGCACATATTATTTTTATATACTTCTGAACCTGTACCTGAATTTCCCTAGAAAGCATTTTATTAGGGAGCACCACCTTTGGGAGTCCATAATTCAAACCTCATAAATCCAATCTACAACAAACTTGAATAGCAGTTAAAGGAGAATCAGCCAGAGATCTCTGCAATCTTGGTGTCTCTAGCACATGGGGGGGGGGCTGTTCTTTCACATCATGAACCTCACTGGTTCATTTGGCAGCTACAAATACATGAACTAGGCATGCCACAAACCTCAAACCGAACTGCATTTTCCCAGTTAATACCCATCCCTAGTTGTCAGAAGGCTAGAACATTTGTTATCTGATCAATTCCTGGATCCCAAAAAATCAGCTGACATATTCTACATACTACATACTTGTTCTACATTCTTGGTAGCATGGGCCATTCCACACAAGGACCAATGTTGCCGATTGTTCACAGAATGCAGAAACGCTATATTAAATAGTGGAATTTCGTCATTCGGCGTACCTTTTTTGTTAGTGGAATACTGAAGTCCCAGTAGCGTTTCATTCATTCCCCACAGGTTTCCGGTCTTGCTGGAATTGCAACAAAGGAAGCGATTTTTTTCAATCAAACGGAACAGCCAATGGGCTGTTGGGTTCATACTCCCGAAAAGCCCCTTTCCCTTTAAGAACTGTTTTTTTAAGAACCAAACACATCCGTTGCAACAAATCTGTGTTCAATCGTTGCATCGGAAAGACCTTTTTGCTGGCATAGGAGCTGGCAATTAATTGTTTACATGCTCAAGCAGGGAAAAAATCCCCCCCCCCGCAGGCGCAATTTGTGGCTGAAATTACGGGCAATGCCGAACAGGGGGACTGTGTTGTGCTTGGGAACTTAGGGAGCTTTGTTTTACTTTAAATCACTTATGTGGAGGGACTTTAGCCAGAGAAGCCTCGCTCGTTCATTGCTTTCGCAGGTCTAAGGAAAAAAAATCGCGATCGCTTCTCCGGAAGTTCAGGACAAGAGCAGGGGAGGGACTTTCTTTCTACCACATGTCTTTCGCTTGTTTGTTGCAGCTTGTGCGCAGAAGTGTAGCGTTCTTTTCGGGGGGAATCTACTTTTCCCATTTCCCAAAAAGCGCTACAATGAAGCGCTTTTTGTGGGATTGTTGCAGGTTGTGTGCAACATCTTGCAGAACCTTGAATTTGTAGCATTTACCAAAGGTAAGACTTCTGCTATATTTAAGTCATGCGGAATGGACCCTGGTATAGAAAGGCTGGCTCTAGAAAGGCTAGAAACTTGTTCTTGCTCTTTCCTTCAACTTGCTGTGCTTCTCTCTACCTGTGACTTCTCAGAAAACCAGCTTCCTCCACTTTTCTCACCTTGTCCCTTTAACTTACTGGTCAGTCTCCCTAAAAAATCCTTTTAGGCTATTTTTGTGATTCAGTTAGAATTGTGATCTTTATCAGTAAATATTCTTTCTTTCAGCTTGACAAAAAGGCATGACCAGTTTGTTTGTTTTAAGTAATGACACACCACCTGGTTTTGATCATGTATTGATTTCTCTCAATGACTTAGGCTGAGGCTCAAACAACCTATCAGACTCACTACTTTAAACTTAGATCCACCACAGTTGATATAAAGCAGGGATTTTAAGAGTACAGTGGGTGTATGGAAGGGCACAGGCATACAGCTAGGAAAGAGCCAGATACAGAGTGCCAGCAGAAAAGGGAAGAAGCTGGAAGCCCCTGGAAGTGACATCACTATGCCAATATGATGCTTTGGGATTCACTAAAACTCTATAGCAGAACCACAGAGGTGTTGTTAGCAAATCCTACAGCATCACTTTGAGTGCACTGATGTCACTTCTGGTTGCCTACCAGAGCGATGTTGTGCTGTGGAATTCTGTATTTTTATCTTGCCACCATGCCTAATGACAGTGGGCAGAGAAGAGGGATGCTCAAAGGTCTCCCAGCCAATTAGAGAAACCCCCAAATTGGCATGATATGGCTTGAAAGTACATTCCCATTCATGGCCTCTCCCCTTCAAACCCCTTCCAGGCCCATCATTGACCATTTTGGAAGGGGGGAGGGCAGGTCAACGTGACCATATAAGGTCATATCACCTGATCAATATTTAACAATATTTAACAATTTAAAATTAATTAGCACCTACCAATTCACGAAACCCTTCCAGGGCCATCAAGAAAACCTAGTTGAAAAATTCTGAGCTTCAGTTACCAGGCCACAGCAGTTAGGAGCAGTTAGAGGTGAGTCTTAGTTTGTGAAATGTTATTTCCAGTTTAAACTGGAAACGACATAGGCACTCTAGTGCGGCACATTCCTCCAACTGCTCCCAGGGATTGCAGGCCTAGCAGCCTAGTCCATTCACTCACAGAGATGTAAGGGAAAGAGCCTATCTCCACAAGGAAGGAAGATCAAGATATACTTTAAAAAAAGAAGAAATCTGGGAATTCAAAGACCCTGCTAAGCCTACTGTCTAGTACAATGGTATAATGATATTTGATTCTTTAGTTCAGTGGTTCTCAGACTTGGGGTTCCAACCCCAAGTGGGGTCGCCTGGCCCCTTTCATGGGGTTGGCAGGTTGGTGGCCATGGGCGGCGGTAGCAGGTGGTGGCGGGCCGCAGTGGGTGGTGGCAGCAGAGCCATGGCACTGGCCGCCTCAACACTGCCTCCAGATTGCTGTGTGCCTGTGCCCATGTGCGTGCTGCCCCCGCCGCCACCACACTTGGGGTTGCAGTGTTATGGCAGTTGAGAAATGCTGCTATAGTTCCTTTTTTAATACATGAAAATGAACTCATTCCTCTTCAGAACAGGGGGAGAGGGTAGGGTTTGATGGTGATGACAGGCCAATAATTTAAATAATGAGTGGGACAAATAATCAAACTTACAGAAACATTAGGTACAAGGGGAAAAGGCTATTCAGAATCAGCTTCAAAGAAAATATATTAGTAAAAGTGTCAAAAGAACCAGAAAAAAAACAGGGGAAAACAACAAAAAAGCAGAAACTAAAGGCACAAAAATACATGCAGAAATCATGGGATAAACCAAAGCACTATGGGGCCAGGAATCAACAACACTACCAAAGTGGAAAAGGCCCCAATCGATTCTATAGCGGCCCTTGTTGGAACTCTTGTTTTCTTCTGTGAGTACTCTGAGGTTTGTTTTCAGAGTCCTTTCTCAAGCTATCAGAATCCACAGTCAAGCCACAGAGTACCTGATATCAGTGAGGAAATATGCAAATCGGAAACTGTTCTGGAATACTCCTTACAAGATTCCACTGAATTTGATGTTCCTGCTAAGAAAATAATTTAAGTTGCTGGCGTATAAGACGACTGGGCATATAAGACGACCCCCCAACATTTCCACTCAAAATATGGAGTTTGTTACATTACAGTACAGTACTATGGGCCACTATGGGCAGCTATATCTATCCCAACTGAAGTGCACCTGGCGTATAAGACGACCCCCCCCCCACTTGGAGGCATGTTTTTCAGGGGGGAAAAGTAGTCTTATACGCCAGCAAATACTGTATGTTCTGATATCCTGATCCCAAATTACTCTCTATACAATCACTAACATTTTAATTATAAGTGGAGAGTATTTAAAGTTTCAGGAAAATGTATTTGCAAAGATAAAATAGGTCTGGGTGTATGCATATGTCTGTGTATATAGGGTGACTGCAAGACTTGCTGGGCAGAAAAAAATTAATCTCCTTGCTAACCTCCAATTTCTCCCCATTCATTCATCACCATTACTATCCTCCTACAGCTTTTTACTCCAGTGTACATAGTTACTGCCAGGGCTGTCAACTCCTGATTGGGAGATTCCTGGATATTTATGGTGGAGCCTAAGTAGGGCAGTACTTGGGGAGGGACCTCAGTGAGGTAAAAGTGAGGTAAAATGCCATCAATGCCCACCCCACCCAGCAGTCATTTTCTCCAGGGGAACTGATCTCTGTAGTCTGGAGATACTTGTCATTCCAGGAGATCACCAAGCCCCATACAGAGCTGAGGAAACTTAGGTGCTACTTCCCTCTTCACATCATCTCCCATCAACAACTTTGACACATATGACTGCATAATTCATATCCACTTTCTTTTCTCACTGTCACTTTCTCCCCTCTTTCCTGTTGATTTCATCTCCTCAGATGATCCTTAGGGGGAAGAAAAAGAAGAGTTGGTTCATATATGTCACGTTTCTCTACCCAAAGGAGGCTCAAAGTGGCTTACAGTCGCCTTCCCTTTCCTCTCCCCACAACAGACACCCTGTGAGGTGGTGAGGCTGAGAGAGCCCTGGTATTACTGCTTGGTGAGAACAGCTTTATCAGTGCCGTGGAGAGCCCAGGGTCACCCAGCTGGCTGCATGTGGAGGAGTGCAGAATCAAACCTGGCATGCCAGATTAGAAGTCCGCATTCCTAACCACTACACCAAACTGGCTCTTGGAGGGAGAGGTTTACAACCATAAATGTTAACCAAGATCTGGGTCAGGATTGTCCATTAAGGGGGTAGGGAGTTAGAACCTCCCATTTCTATTTTGAGATTTTTCAGCAAACCCCCCAGATTTGAGAAACTTCTCCCATGTCTTTTCCTGGCCCCACTGTGCAAAAACCTTTATTCATACTTTGGGACCATTTTCATAGTTATGTATAAGCAAAAGAAAAAAACATTTATGCCTTGGGAGATCTATTTTTCCTTATATGTCCAATATTTACTGAGTGCATGAACTAATTCTTAAGAGACTCATCTGTTAGCTGTATTGCTTTCTTGGGAATAAAGCATCTTCCACCAGATGTCCAAAATCAAACATTTTTTTTTAATTGTTGAATGAGGTGTTTGTGGAACTTTCTAAAGGAGGTGAACACAGCTTGCGTCTGGCTGTTTTCTCCCAAGTCTTAAACTGGAGACACCAAAGCTGACAATGGAAAATGTTAGACTCAGATCCATCCACATCGTTGTTTTGATGGACTTCAGTCATGCACGTGTTATACAACTATTGCCATGAGAATTCTTTGGATAAAAAATATCTTTCTTATTTTTGCTAAAATCCCCACCAATGGCTTTTTGCCCTGTAAGGGAAAAGGCAGGCATTTCCTGCCAAAGTTCAATTTTGTTAAAAACAAAAACTGTCAAGAAAAAAACAGTCATATGTAATTTGACCCTAATACCAATCCTTGAAATTGTCTTTTTTTGTTTGTTTCAGTGGCTTGTTTTCCCTAATACTGATTCCACATTAGCAAACTCTTAAAATGAATACTTACTGCATACATGTTTGAACAAAATGTAACAAAATCAACCCTAGTAGCATTCAAATAAGTATTGTTTTCAGTTAAGCAAGCTGAAGGAAGACAGGAGCTATTGAAAGAGTAACTAAAATATATTAAATGTTATTGATGTTAACATTTCAGAATCTCCATTACAACTATTGTAGCACATGAAAGGTCAAGCATTCCCATTCTTGACATTTTCTCATTGCATTCTTCTGAGCAGTCTGTAAATTGAGGTTTCCCATAAAACCACTGGTTTAAATGAGAGTTGCTCCTGAATTTCATCACCTCACCACCTCAGTTTGATAATCCCCCATTTATGCTCTTTTTGTCTGATTGCAAAGGCTTTCGGCTATATGCAATAAATTCTATTTGTATCTTTTTACCCACTTTGCTTATGTGCTTCTCATAAGGGGACAGAAAGCACTACATTTTTATTTTTGTGCAATTTTCTGTTGCTTTGTTGCAGGTTCTTAAAATTGATAAAATTTCTGCAAATGTATAAATTATAATAAATCATATATTGCATGTAAATGACATGAAAGAAACAACTACATGAACTTGGAATACCAACAGTGAAAATGGGAGAAATGAAAAAGGTTCAGAACAACCCCCACTGTATAAAACACTAAGGTCCATTATGGTGGCGGTGAAAATCACCAATTATGCACGCTGCAGGGGGCAACCGGGTGCAGAGTCAACGTATGCCGCTGAAAAAGCCACATTAGCGAGATGCGGAAGAAAGTGGAGCTTCCTGGGACCAGGGCGCAACCAGAAGCGGCTCCAGAGTAGCCACATGCATAATCGGATACTCTGGGTTTTGCCGCCATTCTGTCCCGTGCGTAAGCAGTTTGCTTTGCTTCTTCCTCCTCTGAGTTCTCCATGCCACCATTTTAGCGGCCGTGCATAATAGGCCTAAACCCAGGAATTTGTCCACTTTGGGTGAAGAAAGCCACCTGAAGCCATCAAACATAATCCCCCGTGATAGCTATGGAGCTTCCAGTTCACATTCTGTATCAACCCTGGCAGTACGTTCGCAGCAGAGCAACAAGACTTTATCTGCAAAAAAGCCCACTAAAGCCTCACAGCCTAACTCACTACGATTTTGATGCCCTTTTTCAACTGCAGTGAGAGACCCTAAACCATTGGGCTGGGCGAGAGCTAGCAGACATGTTTTCTGCAGCGAAGTAATCATTCTTTGCCACTTTCATTGCCATCTCATTCTCTCATAAGCATGCAATGAGATGTCCTTATAGAATCACACAATCATAGAGTTGGAAGGGCTCAATGCAGGATCAGCCCAAAGCATCCTTGCCACCTTGTTGCGAGTCTTCTGCCACACTCTAGCCATCTAACCTCCCTCTTCCTCTTCCAAAGCTCTGAGAAAAACCAGGGAGCCCGTTTCAGGCGAGGGCGAAAAGGGCGCTCGGGAGCAACCTCGTTAATGGCAGCTAACAGGTGAGACTGCCAGTCCTCTACCATGGCCTCCGACGAGATGCCGAAGGACATCGGGTCCCAAAGAGCATTCAGCAATCTCTCAGATTCCACAAGTCTCTGTGGGCGGACTAAAATACATCCATCAACCAAACAGGGAAGGGGTGATAGTGTTATAATTTGGCATTCTTTCAGGGATCCTGGATCCCTTCTCCTGCCCAAAGTTTTAATTGCTGTTTTTTAATATATTTATATATGTATTTTAGCTCTAGTTTTAATTATTTTTGTTGGTTTTAATGTTTTTAAGATGTGATTTTATTAGTATGTTTTTAATTTGTTAGCCCCCTATTTTAGAGCAGAAAGGCAGGGTATAATTTTTTAAAAATAAATAACCACTGCAAATTGTACAACAGTTGCCAAATGTATAAACACACACAAAAAAAATAATAGCAATCACCAAATCAAAAGTAATTTCATTAAGTATCTGGGACAGAATATATACCTACCAAGCATATTTTAAGTCTAGTGGTATTTCCCGAACTACAATACATTTACCTTTTCTTTCTTTTGATTTTTTAATATCAGAAATGAAATACCCAGAAAATAAAAATACAAACATGTCTTGGAGAAGAAATAAGAAGACAGCTAAACAAAAAGTGTAAGTCTACTTCCTTAGGTTTCATATAAGCAACAGGAAAAACCATTTGGCATTTTGATACTGAAATACTGAAATCAATCCACTGAAACATGGAAATTAAAATGGTCTGTAACTTCTCTTTCACTTATGCTACTGAACCAAACTGCATTCTTTAAAGACCACCCAAGGGAAAAGGAATCCAGCAAATCATCGGCTATACATCTATTATGCATAGATTTTTGAGTGAAACCAATCCTTACAAATTTCATTTACTAACCTAATTCAGATTATGGGCATAGTTTGTCATGGTTCACTTACCTTGTACTTCCTTTACAGTGACTACTCTTTTTAGAAAGAGACTACCAGGGAAATCCAACTATTTTCAAATATTGTTGATGAGCAAATATTTTATTTTATATACATACATGTAATTCTCTTGTGAGTTGGCATTATTTCCATAATTTCAATATGAAATGCAGACATTTAAAAGCTTGTAAGCTTCATAAACTGAGTTTTATTATATCCAAATTATAGAGATTTCAAATAGAAATTGGAAGTACTACTCAGGGATTAAGTTCGAAAAGCTTCATTTTTCAGTACAGAAGGTATGGGGGCCTACCTTTATGAAATATACAGTTTTCCTATTTGTAATAAGCCATGAAGATTACTTCCACTGAAGTACCTTCAAACGTGAGCTGCACTCCAGACGTGGGTTATGTATATCTGCAGCTGCAGATATGGGCTGTACTCCAAAAACCACGTAGTGAGCAAGATATTCACAGCAGGGTTTTTGAGTCTGTTTTTCTCTACCATGCCACATAGCATATTGCTCTTGAAACTAAGGAGAGTTTTTAGAGTGACTTCTGTGACACATGGAGACAAGTGAAATGGTTTTATGTACATGCACGAGCTATTGTACCTCTTCAAACGGGCTCTTTGACATAGCATATACTAACAGAAAATAAAGTGCACACAAATGGGCTGTGTGTGCACGTCCCCAAGGTGAAAGCTTGTCTAAGAAAGTGCAAGTTGTCATGTACAAAGGGAGAAGAAGGATGGATTTAATCCTGCTCCCTCTTAGATATATGATCAGTATGGAGCACAAATCTATCAGAGTCTGAACTGGACTTTTAGTCCAGGAATAAAAACCCATAATCCCTTAGCATATCCCTTCTAGCTGGTGAAGTCCTTCACTAGGATCTATTCTTCTTGACAAAATTGAAACAATATATATATTGGCCTTTGGCTCAGTCGAAAGAATAATATTTGGGGAACAGTCTTTCAACTAAAACTTCCCCATAACTGTGAGCCAAAGGCCAATATATATATTGTTTCAATTTTGTCAAAAAGAATAGATCCTAGTGAAGGACTTCACCAGCAAACATTAAGTTGGAAAAACAATCCCTGATAACAACCACTGATGAAAATACCTTTGAAAGTTTAAATCTGGAGGCCGTTTTGGTTGTTCTATTAAAAGAAGAGATAAGACATTTCTATTTACATGTATTGTTAAATTGTTTAAATGTTTATTATAGAACTGTTTAGGTTCCATCAGGGACCTGATCTCCTCTGGGCGCTCGTTCCACCAGGTGGGGGCCAGAATGGAGAAAGCTCTGGCCCTGCTTGAGATCAAACTAGCTTCCCTGGGGCCAGAGACCACTAGGAGGTTGGAGGTAGTAGAGCGCAAGGGTGTAGGCAGAGAGGCGATCCCTCAGGTATACTGGTCCCAGACCACATATGGCCTTAAAGGTGATAACCAGAACCTTAAACCTGATCTGGAATTCAACCAGGAGCCCGCACAGCTGCTGGAGAATGGGCTGGATGTGGGACCTCTGAGGAGTTTCTGTGAGGATCCTAGCAGCCGCGTTCTGGACTAGTTGCAGTTTCTGCATCAAGGATAAGGGCAGGCCAGCATAGAGCGATTTACAGAAGTCCAGCCTAGAGATGACTGTTGCATGGATCACTATGGCAAGGTATTCCGGAGCCAAGTAGGGCGCTAGTAGTTTGGCTTGGCGAAGGTGGTAGAACACCAGCCATGCTACTGTCATGATCTGAGCCTCCATTGAAAGGGAGGCATTAAGTATTACTCCCAGGTTCCTGGTGGAGTGGGTCACTGTTAGCTGCACTCCATCCAGATTTGGTAGGCATGCTTCCTCGCTTGGGCCTTGCTTGAGCCCAGCAACAGAACCTCTATCTTTGAAGGGTTGAGCTTCAGATGACTCTGTTTGAGCCACCCAGTCAATTTGTCATTTCTTCAGTGTCAGTCTTGGAAAATGTCATTTCATTTGGATAGGGGAATTAAAAGTTATACAGTATGCTATTTTTAACTGCCTGAGGATCCCTGAAAACCTCTTCCTAGTTAGGTGGAAATAAAAAGTTAACAGCTGGAAATGAGCTTCCCACTTAAATCAATGGAAGCAAATAAGGAATAGAATTGTAAAAGCTAAAGAAAAGTATTATAAAGGAATACACTGAAAACAAGTACAAATAAAATGTTGATTTACATGCTGAATCTTCTTTAGTAATAATCAGTTAATTATAGACATTTGTGAAACCTGTATTCTAGGATATACATTTTTGTTCAATGAAATTAGTCGCAAGCTTTCTATTCAGGAAATAATTTGTCAAGAGTGAAATAAAACTGGCAGTTCCTAATCCTTCCTGGTATATACCATTGTAGGTGCCAGTGGCACTCATTCTATTGCCCTCTAATATTTACTGACAACACCTTGAAGTTCTAGTTCAGCTATAGCCAAAATACACAAAATACTATGAAACTGGCAATGCTTTAAAATACACTTCTGTATGTAATGGAATATAAATATTTCTAAAGGAATTATTTTGACACAATAGCGCTACATTGTCTGAAGTATCAAGTAACTTATTTTTTTGTCTGAGAGCAAACTTGTCTCAGATGGCCTCAGCTGCCATATCCATGACATCCTAAGAAGTGGGTGGAAATTGTTGGAACATGCAAGATCTGCAGTTTGCATGATTCAACAGCATACAAAGAATATCCTACAAGAGGTATCAGAGGATATATATAGCCAACATATATAGAACAGGAACTTCATGATGTTTTTTAAAATACTCTCCTCTGTGTCCTGAATGACTCAATTGGAGACTTCCGGCTCCTTTGAGTATACTTCCTCCCTGCTTGCCTTCTGAACAGACAGAATGCAGAACAAGAGTTAGTTATAAATCCACTCTTCTTTCTATACAAACTTGTTTCTCTTCAAAATAAAAGTATTCTATTCTTTTAAGCAGTTGGGTGCTGAGATCCTCTTTGCATATTTAAACTTTGACAAGAGAAATATATCTTATTACTTGGGTATGGTTACTATACATTTGAGAATGTCCTGCAAGTGGTTCATGATGCTCTCTCATGATCACTTCCTGGCTAATATTATATTTCTCATCCTATGGAATTATATTTCTCATCCTATAGAAACCACACCTTGCGAGCTGTCATTCCTCACACAAATTATCAGCTATGCAAATCTTCACCTGGGCCATTTTGCTAGTAGTGATCTGGACTCACCTTCCACTTGGCCTAACCCAGTACTTTTGGTTTAAAAAATATTCTTACCTGCTGGTCCATCAGATCATGCTCCCCAGCTGTCAGTGGGCCTCCCTACCTCCTCTCTACCATCTCAGCAGCCAGTGGCCTCCTCCCTATCCCTCATACATCTGCTGTTCAAGATGCATCGCCTCCCCAGTTTCTTTCCCAAGACTGGGATCTAACAGGGGCTTGGCCCATCTTTACCCATGCTATCCATCACAGTGTTATACAGAGATACTATATCAGCTGCTGCAGGCAGATGCAGTCCTCCTCCAGCTCACTTTTTGTCTTCACCATTGCCGGCCTCTGGACTGAAGACCTGACCTCCCTAACTTATAGGGCTGCCAACTCTGGGTTGGGAAATAGCAGGAGACTTTGGAGGTAGAATCAGGAGTAGGCAGAATTTGGGGCAGGGGGGAGACCTATGGTAAGGTGACTAGACCTTAAAATTGGTAAAATGGGACACCATTGACCGGGGGGGGGGGGGGTTCTTGATTAAAAATTAGGTCTATGTGGAGCAACAAAAAGTTTCATAGAATGCAAAAATAGTACTGCAATATATATATATATATATATATATATATATATATATATATTTAATTTCAGCATAAGTACAATTTGCCAGGTACCCCCAGATGTCCTTCCAAAAGTGGGACAATCTGGTCACCTTAACCTATGGAGTCTGGTCTATTTTCTCTAGAGGAACTGATCTCTTTAGTATGGAGATCAACTATAGTTTCAGGGGATCCCCAGATCTCACCAGGGGACTGGCATCCCTATTAACTTCTGCTAGCCCAAAAAGTACCAATATGGTGTAGCAGTGCATAATGGCACAAAGAAAACTCTAGCCCAACCAAAGGGCCGTCATGAGTAGTTGGTTCCTGAAAGTAACAGTCCTAAAGGGCATGGAAAGAGAAGAGGCTGCACCTTAGGGGCTGCACCTTAGAAACAGGGTATATATCTAGACCAAATTAACCAATTAAACATTTTAAAGAAAATACTGCAACCAGGATAGTACCTTTTGCAAAATAAAATCATTAAGCTGCTTTATGATAAGAAAAACTAATAATTTCATGAACCAGCTGCAATTCCTAGAGATATTTTGTATTCTTTGATATAACAGCAGCCTATGAGTTCTTGCAGCTGCTGTAGAAGCCATATATTTATTTGAACAAGCTCCTACAAGTGCCATAAAACCCATGACAGATATTCTGTACTGGGATAGATTGACTAAGGTATCTGTGGTTACCATACAGAGAAACAGTTACTGGTTTTTACTAAGACCAGATGGGATTGTGCAGAGCCCTACTAATCAATTCAATGTGGCGTTTTCAAGTCATGTTAGATTTGTTATAATGATTTAACATATCATATGAAATTCCTACATACTTCATTTTCCATATAGATTTATCAATAAGCTGTTTTTACATATCATATTAGGACAGTTATTTTTATCAAAACCAGAAGAGGAGAAAACAAGTTTGAAATGCTTGGTGTAATTTTCTTACTTTATAAAGGATCTCTGGAAATCAGTCAATTCTGTCATAAAGATTGTTCTCTGGGAAAGTTATCAATTTAAATTCAGCATAATGTTACAAACTTTGAGTGTTAGTAAGAGCTTCACATCTTCTGCTTGGCAGGAAACTGTAACCAAATGCTTGGAATTCTTTGTCAGAAAATACATCTTTAATATGACAGTAATTGCCCAAACTGCTTATTTGAGTGGGTAGTATTAAGGAACACTTAGGGAATTAAGGAAATGATATTTATCTGAAGAAGAAAAAATTGAATTGACAACCAAACATAGGGAAAGCTTCAGATTTCCCCTCCCCTTACAATCATTGCCTTAATTTAAATGATACAAATGAAAAAGTAATTCAAATATATTTTGTACATTTTTCAAATACTTAAATCCATTTGTAAACTGTTGTTTTGTAAATGTAGCTCAGAAGATTCAGGCCAACTTCTTGCTGGAGTGCAATCCATTGTCTTAGAGGCAACCCAGACACAAGATAACTTGGTCCTTGGCAGTGCAATCCTAACTCTTCCAGTAAGATATGGTAAATCAACATTTCCACTGGCCATAAAAGTCGCTTTCTTTTCTCTGTTAAAAGTGTGCCACCTACGCTGATAAAAACCACCTAGGATAATTATACTGTTCACTGACTAGGAATATTTATGTTTCCTGACAAAGGACTTCAAATTGAATCTCGTCAAGCTCCAGCCTAAGATCAAACTCCCTTTTTATTTCTTTGAGTGGGGGGAATTAGGACTGAGTTCATGGTCACTGAGACCTTTCATGAGAAGAAATAGGAAGAGCAGCTACAATCCTGTATTTCTCCTGCCTGAGATGTTGTAAACTGTTTTTGCCTGGTAGAAAACTTGATCAGCTGTAACCTTAAACTCCGTTCACAAGACTAGCATCTTTATATTTATTTTCACTGGGCTCTGTTCTCACATTCACCAGTTCAGAAAGTCATTATAACAACATATATTGAGTGAGGAAAAGACTATTCTTTTTCAAGTCTTTAGCTAGATGGCTGTGATCAGGGAACATCCAGAGAATGATCCTCTACATATGACTGCAAAAGACTGTATGGATAGAAATAATGTAGGCTGGATGGTAAATGCCTGCATCAGCTCTTTGCCATAAATATCCATCTGCAGGGCCTTATATAATGCAACCCTTGTGAAGCACCTGAATTGACACCATCATTACTGACTACCATTGTAAGAAGTGACCACATATTCTTCCAATGACCTGTGACACAGACACATTGTACCTGGCAACTGTTGGAGGAAGGAAAGTTATATAACTGGACTGCTGTTCCAGACATTTGCCAACTGTGAATCTAATTTGTATATGCAATTTATCTCCTAGAAATTAAAGTCAAATACATGGCTTTTACAGGATAAAAATAACTTGATAGAACACTAATATGAAGCATTTGTGGGCTACAAAATGTGCTTAATGCAATAATCCAGCAGCAGAGTGGAACAGAAATTATTTCACTTAAGGTGTGTGTGTTCATATTTTTGAAAAAAAATATACTTTCTAATTTTAAAAAGGCAACATTTACAAAAGTGGAAGATGACTAGTTCTAGATAATAGTGAACCTTTCCTGAACAATGATAGTTATCCATAAGATTTTAAAGAGAAAAGTATGTGTAGATAATAGAAAACAATACATCTTCTATGGTGAGCATTCAGTGTACATGCAGAACTATGGGACAATTCAGTTACAGGGCAGAACCTTGGATGAAAAATAGGTTCCCCACCGCAACCCAGGTACACTTCAACTCACATTAAGCCTTGAAGTTTCCTGAACCTCACATTCTCTCCAGGCAAATGGTTAATTTCTTTCTACTTAAAATAACTGGTGAAAAGGCAGTCTTGCTGTGCCACCCTAAAGAGGTCTGCTCTGACCTCTCCTCACATCTATTCAATGGGGCTATCTCCCAGAGAAATGTCCTTAGGGTTGTACTGCAAGTATCCATCCATCAGGGGACCGTTTAAGCCAGTCACATTTCAGGGTTTGGAATCTCTCAAGAAGCAAGCAGCTGTTAAGATCAGCATTTGAGAAAAGATTTGCATCTATTAGACTGAAGGGGGTTTGTCATCAGCCTATTAAAAAAAAAGAGCTGCTGCCTAATTAACATATTATGAAACTAACTAAAATATGTTGAAAGGGAAGTGAGTAAACCTGTTATTTTGTTTGCCAATGCCTTTCTTTTCAATTGATTTAACTGTGACTAGTCCAGGATTCAGGAACAAACAAAACGGGACAGCAGATCATGACGTTCTTTGCCTTAAAAACAGATTTTTACTCCAGAATCAAGCAAATGAAAAACACGAATTCTGCTGGCACGACAGGAAAAAAAATTGGTCCTGAAAATTAATGTTTATATGGACACAGAAACCCTGTGTCATTCACCTTAAACTAAGGTCTTCCAACACCTTTCCAACATGCAAGGAATGAGTATGAGAAATAAAGAGCTCAAACTCCAGACTCAAATGTATCATTACTGCTTAGAATTAGTACTGCTTGGAATTACAACAAATGAGAGACGCATCTAACTGCTTAGGAATTTTTCAAGCACTTCAGACAGAGGATCAAGCACAGGTAAAATGAGACTGGGAAGCTCAGCTTCCAAGTTCTTCTCTGGCATATCTCCTCTTGAGTATATTTGACAAGCAGAAAACCAGCATGTGATTCAGTCCAATCACTCGCTCTTAGTATTGAGAATTCTTGCACTATTGAATTTCTGCCTTTTGGAAAACTGTTAATGCACTGAAGTCCTACCTAGGCTGGCAGTTCTATCTATAAGAATAACGACTGCACTGTTTAACAATAAAACAGTATTTCGTTTTCAGAGACGTATCTTCTTTCCGTGCTGCAGGTCACTATGTAAATAACATTTTATTGGGGTTCTATTGTATTTACAGAGCCTCTTGTGGCGCAGAGTGGTAAGGCAGCCGTCTGAAAGTTTTGCCCATGAGGATGGGAGTTCAATCCCAGCAGCCAGCTCAAGGTTGACTCCATCCTTCCGAGGTCGGTAAAATGAGTATCCAGCTTGCTGGGGGGTAAACGGTAATGACTGGGGAAGGGAATGGCAAATCACCCCGTATTGAGTCTGCCATGAAAACACTAGAGGGCGTCACCCCAAGGGTCAGACATGACTCGGTGCTTGCACAAGGGATACCTTTATCTTTACCTATTGTATTTATGTAATGGAACAGTCTGATGCTTCCCTAATATCTGTGGGATTTAGTTTGGTGCTACTGGGTGGCACTCTTATTTCAGTTTCCAGTTTTCTATGTTAACTGAAGTTGTTGGTTGTTGGAGTAGTCTCCTTCTAAATAAATGGCTGATGTTTTGAGCCAGCTTGTCTCTGTTGAATAGACCTGATGTTTCTGAAAATGACTGGTCACTGTGGAGCACGTGAGGAGAGTGTTCCCCTGGCAGCCAGGAGGCCGGGGGGGGGGGGTAGCCACAAACCATGGCTGAAGGGGATTCCCCACCCTGACTGGCAGCCAGGAAGAGCAGTGCTGCTGCTGCAGCAGAGTATATGGCTGGCCACTCCCAGGCTTCCCTAATGATCAGGAGGACAGCATAACAATCACACACCTGGGAGCATGTACAGCCAGGATTCCTCGGGGTCCATTGGCAACAAGGAGGTGAGCACGAGTGGGTGGATTAGAGGTGGGCCCTCTCCACCTTCTTCTGGCAGCCAGGAGACCAGGGAGGGGGGTGGCCACTGAGCATATGTGGAGGAGATACCCAACCTTTACCCAATAGCCAGGAAGAACAATATGGCAGCAGTTTTGGAACATGCAGCCATCCATCCCCAGGCTTCTCAGTGGCCAGGAGTGTGGTGCAGCCAGCATGCAGGGGGTGGGCAACCAGCCAAAGCTGAGTGCTGACCTCCTGCCAGCTCCTCTAGAGGAGGATGGGCTCAGGGAAGAGCCTCTGAGTCCTCCCACTGAGGGCCTATCAGAGGACTTAGATCCATGCTTCCAAGGGCATGCAACACTTCTGATTGTCCCCTAGTGGGAGGGCCCTTCCCCGAGGGCCAGTACATCATCGGACGTGCGGTCACAATTTTATGTGTTATGATTCAGGTTGTTAGCACCCCAGGAGAATAATATTTGAAAGGGCATAGTTGATCCCCCTTGCTTAAAAAAACATAACAAAATTGCCTATGTGGGGGTGAATATTCAATCTGGAAATATCTGGGAGACAGATTATGATATTTCCCATCTAGGATTTCAATAGCTGTCATTTGAAAACTCTAGTTTTTCAATGTTCATTTTCAGTACATATAATTATAAGAAATTATATGGCTGGTGACAGCTGGAAGTAGGATTTTTAACTTGTTTATAACAGACTATCTTTTTATTAGTCTAATTTCTTGGAAACCTTTTTGATTTTTTAAAAATCAAAATACACTCTCTTCTATGGTTTAAGACTGAATCATGCTAGACTACTGAAACTGTAAACAAGAGACATTCTTTTAAAAGTGTGTTGTTCTGCCATATTAAGGTTATGCAACCCTGGGTGGATCAGTCACTGGATTTTACTACAAAATCTTCACAATAGCTGTTGTCTTTGTTAGAATTTCCCCCTCAGTTAGC
Source organism: Paroedura picta (assembly GCF_049243985.1). Classification (NCBI taxonomy): domain Eukaryota; kingdom Metazoa; phylum Chordata; class Lepidosauria; order Squamata; family Gekkonidae; genus Paroedura; species Paroedura picta. The sequence goes on from NC_135370.1 coordinate 135,239,446, forward strand.
AATAAATATACATCATATAGACTTTCATTTGATTCACCATATTGATGCAACCTTTCCCATTGCTTTGGTGACATATTTTTCCTATATGATTTCAGTTTATTTATTTTCTCTATATGATGTGATTTTACAGTCAGGGACCATATGGTGGCATTCAGATTTGGCTGTGTGGTGACATCAATGCAGACAAGCAAAATTACATTGCCCACAATCTGGATGGATAGTTTGAGGTACCTTAAAATATCCTTTCCCACAGCTCTTTTTCTTCCTGAGAGACAGCAGATATAAGAATAGTTTCAAAGGATTTTGTGTTGGTCTGCAGATTTGAGTTAGATTTGAGTCCTATAGCACCTTAAAAATCAACACAATTTTCAGGGTCTGTGTTTGTGAGAGTTAAAGCTCTCTTTATCTGACAAATGGAGCTCTGACTCTCAAAGGCTCATACCCTGAAAATCTTGTGATTCATAACTTGCTAGTGGACTCAAATCTAGTCAATATAGGGATTTATACATACTAAAAAGTTCCATACCTTTAGTGTAGAAAAGCTTGGGGAGATGAATGGGATTAGTCAAAAGCCTGGGAAGAACAGAATTAACCAATCCTGATCCTGCGTTGAGCAGGGGGTTGGACTAGATGGCCTGTATGGCCCCTTCCAACTCTATGATTCTGTGATTCATGTCAGTCCTGTGGTCACTCTGAAGACAGAATTATGATTAAACAGATTTCAAAGATTTGAATTCCCTTACCTCTATGAACACTTCTCATTCACCTTTCCAGTCCTCAGCATACTTCATAGCATATTCTGACCTAGAGTTACCAACCTCTGTATGAGGGCTTATGACATTATAACTGCCATTCATACAATAGAGACTGATTCCACTGAAGGAAATTACAGCAGTTAGATTTAACCCATAAGTACAGAGAGGACAGACTTTACGGTATCCTACGGAGTCGAGAAGCAGAATCCCTAGACTGGCACTACTGTCACCAGACTGGTTTCCTTCCCTTCCCCTATTCTGTTTTCTCAGGTACTGCCCTCAAATCTCCAGGAATTTTGCAAACTGAATTTGGCAACCCTATTCTAAGGCTGGCCTGAGATTTTAAGCCAGCAAAACCAACAAGTTTGCTTCCTCCTATTGAGACCAGACTATGGTTAATTTGGCTGGTCCTGGAGTTGCTGGAATTTTCGCCGATATTCTGTGCTATCACACTATCGTACCCTACTCCATGTAAGAGCTTTTACTACCATAAACAAAACATAAAAAAGAGGTAACTCAATTGATTTTCAAAACACTAAATGCTGATTGGATTGTAAGTCTGGCTTTTCTTGCCTTCTTCTTCTTCTTCTTCTTCTACTTCTCAGAAGACAGAGGCAACCAATGCTCGTAAATCTGTATCTGTGATACATCTCTGAGCAAAATTCTTTTTCTGAATCTATTACTTAAATTTTTAAAATATTTTAATGCCAAAAGTTGAGTCAGAATGAAAATATCATGAAATGCTGTTTGATGTCATTAAATGTAATGAAACAAAAAAACATGAAGAATGAAATTCTCTTCCAAACTTTGAAGAAGCACTTGTTCCCATTAGTAAGCTGAAATGTCTTTCTTTTGGATCATGCCAAACTCGTAATACATTTGGTTATAACAAACTTACTCTATGAATGGCTTGATTTCTGCCCTAGTAGCCAAATGAGGTCATTTATAAGTAGAAATTTAATTTTGCCATATCTAGCTCAAAATAAATCAATTAAAATTTAAGCTAAAGAACCAGCTGTAAAAAAAAAAACAAGTCTCCCTGTAATATGAGCTAGTGGACACTGGAGAATGGACAACTAGTGCTTTCAGCTCTTTTAATTTATAATTGTAGAGAATTTTAAAACGTCATAAATAAAAAGACTCTTTTTTTCCTGCAGATCTTAAAGAAAGGTGCTTAAAGCAGCCTTTGCAGCCAATGCCCCATTGCCATGCTTTAGTATTTTTCTCTATATTTGTGAGTTAAATCTAAATGCAAGTAACAGTGTATAAATATACCCTGAGGAAAAGACAAACTGCTTTGCATAATGTAATAAATAAATAAACTGTTTAACTGCAGAGATATTGTTTGTAAGAACTTTCACGTTACCTTCTGTGTGACACTATACAAACGGTTGTTGTCATTAATAGGATACCTATATTATTAGTCAGGAGAGTGATATTATTAGTTGGGAGGGAGATATAAAAAGAAGCCATAAGGAAATTCCAGATTGCCCACAAACATTTCAGGAGTCTTGGAAATTTTACCAGTACACTAATGGGGGGGGGGGGGGGGAGGAGGAATCCAGCATACCTAAAAGGCTGTCACTCCTAAAAGGCTGTCACTTCATAGCAGCTTCATATTGTTTGTGTTTCAGATATCTTTCACCACTTTAATAACCCCCAGGCATTCCTTCTCTGGGTCAAAAGAGCAAGGTTGCCCAGGAAAAGCATTCCGTAAAATACAGAGGAAAATACTAAACTAATCTTTTGGATGGCTTCTTTACAGCATATACTTAGGGATAAGCATCAGGTTTCTGCTTCTGTTGGGCTTTGCTGTCACCACAAGAAACTGTAGAGTTTCCCTTCACCCACATATTTATTCAAGGGTCATAGAACAACAGCAGTGTTTTACATAGGAGGCACAAGATGTGTTCCTTATTACCTGGAAAACAGCAACATATAATACAGGCTTGAGCTATAAAATGCATAGCAACAGGTTATACATAGATGACTAAATAAGAAAAATGAAGTAGACTAGAAAGTAAAGATTCAAGAACAAAAATACCATTTGGAAAAATTAGCAGGAAAAATCAATCGTCCTGGGATGAGGCTTGTGTTAAAGAAAAAATGCCCAGTAGCAGGATAAGGTATTGTTTGCTGCACGTATACCCAGAGCTCAACCTGAGCTATAGTCCAAAATTCTGATTACAGAGACCTTAGACTGGAAGCCACACACTCCAGGTATGGTTTCTGCTACAAATCCTCAGAGACCCAGGCTGTATTGGTGAGGGATACTGAATCTCAGCCAGTATCCTCTATATATCCATGGACTCTTTCATTCTTCTGTTGTTATACTTGGCAGAATACACATGATGCAGAAGAGCTTTTATTTCATTCTTTGACTAATATAAACTATTGAACAAATAGCACAGCATAATATCCCCATTTCCTCTTATAGTGTGAATCACCTTTTCAAAATTCTTTCCTTTGATTAGTGAATAACCATTTGAAGAAATGTCAATATCAATCAGGAAAGTAAGTAAAAGTCCTTACAGAATAGCCAGCAATGACATAGGAAAAGACTCATTCGCTGTATGAACTTCTTGTCCGCAATGTATGCATTCAATGTAATCTTGCTGGGTTTTTTAAATCATGATTTTTAAAGTAAAACAGCTTCAGGTTCAGAGCAGGGCACAAAACAGTCCACATATGAATATGTGAGCAAAATCAATTAAAAGAAATTCTACAGAAAAGTGTAAGCAAAGCCTACTAGTGCTTCGCTATGGCGGTTTTGTGATAAAGGAAGCCATCTTGTGGAAGGTGACTGTATAGCACAGTAACCAAGCTAAGGTCAATGCAGGTGGTTAGTGGTGTTGGTCTGAAGCATCAGAACAAGATCTGAGTCCAGTGGCACCTTTGTTCTTCAAATTAAAGTCATTTACACATGTGTCATTTGGCTCAGCTTGGAAACAACTGGGAAGCAGGGTTTCCCCACACTTAAACATATTCTCACAGCATCATGGTGTTGTTATGGATTTTCCATGATCTTTTCCCAAAAATGCTTGTTACAATGCTTTAGGAAAGGTCACAGCAAAACTAGGATGGCTGCTGGGCAGGAAAGTCTGATTTTTGGCTAGTTTTCCTCCACCACAGGTGCCATTTCCTTTTCCCCAGTCCCCATGGTGACTGTTTCCTGCCCATGTGTCTGCACATGCATACACACATACACCTCCAGAGGACTTGGGGGCCATGTTTTTAAAAATCAGAAATTGTCATAGCAATTGGTTCCAATATTAATGTGTTAATTACCAGCTTAAAAGAAAATTTCAAAAAAGCACCTTTGGTGGAACTGGGAAGTGTTCACCACAGGGGAAATACAGGGGAAGTCACTACATATAATTCCCACTATATCAGCAGCTGCAGCAGTACTGAGGCTTCCACAGGAAAACTGTGATGTGGAAATGTTCTAAAAAGCATGTGTATCAATGTGTCTCATTTGCTTAAGAAAGAATCAGTCTCCATACTTGGGAAATGGGAGAGGGTAACTTCTCACATCTTCTCACAATCTGTTTACATGACATAATCTACTGGATACTTTCACATTTCCAATACTAACCAAAGATTGGCCTGAACCATTTAAAGGTTATTAAATAAAGACAGAACAAACAATAGAGTTGGAAGGGACTTCCTGGGTCATCTAGTCCAACCCCCTGCAATATGCAGGACATATTTTATATTCTAAAGGCAAATGACAAATTCAGTATATCTTTGGATACTTAAACCCAGTGACTGGAGCTGTGAAGAGGCAAGACAGATCTTTCCACAAACCTGAAAAGGGCTCAAGGGTTGCAGAAAAAAGTTAAATCTTAAAAAAAAAATGCAGGGTGAATATATTAATAAAATTGTCACAGCTATTTTCACAGAGATTGTCTGAATTTGTTCATCAGAAACATTTACCAAATGCTAAATAAATATTTGGTATCCAGACTCGACTGTAAAGCTTATAGAGTCTCCAAAATATGGAAAGAGACAAGAATATTTATATGATGTATATCTCTAACAGCAAAAGTCTGGCACCACATGCAGGTACCTAATTCCACAGACACGGGGCCACACTTACCCAAGACAGATAGTTCTTCAAACTGGGGAGAGTGTGTGCAGAAAAATCCCAAAAAGTGAAAAAATACCTTGGGGAAGGTTTAAATACCCCAAACTCCCCCCCCCCCCCGAAAGGTGTATGTGCATGTGCAGATTCTTACCTACAGCAAGTCCAGCAGCTTCCAGGGATCCTGCAGCTAATTTAGTGGCTCCCAGAGGGAGGCTCTTGGGGGCCCTGCCACAACCACTGCAGCTCCCAGGGGTTCTGCTGCCACCATGGTGGCTCCTGGTGGCCCTGTAGCTGGTGCAGACGCTCATGATGCTCAGGCCACTGTGGTAGTTCCTGGAGATCCTGCCACAGGTGTAATGGCTCCTGGGATCTGCCACACTGGCCACAAGGCCCACAGGGTGAGTGTAGCATTTCAGCCCCTCTGATGAAGCTTAAAAGAAGAGAATGAAGTAAGCTCCTTTGATCCCCACTGTGGAGAAAGGCAAGGTATATAAATTAAATAATTAAGTAGTAAATTTAACTGAAGATAGGAATCAGATAATAGGTAGTCTGCTGAATGGCTGAGGAGTGAATGAAGGCAGGGAAACAAGACAGGATATGGGGTTTGCCAGGAGGAAAAAGGAAATAGTGCAGGAAGGTATACGTTTCCTACCTGCACTTGAGCCTGGCCCAGCAGCCATCACCATACAACTGGACCATAATTTTCCTAGATAGTCTGCTGGCTGGGGCAGGGAAAGAAAGCAGAAGACAGAAGAGCAAATAAAGGTAGATTGGCTGTTGAGTGGGAAAGAGAGAATGAAGCAGGAAAAGAGGAGAGGCTATGCGGGCTTTCAGGAAAGGAAAAGAGGAAATACTGGGTTTCCCTCCCCCCCCCCCAAATCCTTGCTGATTCCCATTTGCTCATACTAAAAAAAACTCACCACACAAATTATTAGCAACAATAGTATAATTCCTGTTCATACTGATTTTTTACCAAACTACAGAAGATATTTATTCCATATGTTTTATAGTATCCTAAGCTTCCTTGCAAAGCCTACACGGGAAGATAGTTTCCTATATTTACTCTTTCTACAGAGATAAAATAAACTGATTCCTTCTCCTTCCAAGAAACAAGCAAGTTTCTAAAGCCATCTAGCAAAGAGAGGGATCTATAAGTCTTCCAGGCTGCTTAAAAACCTACATCTGTTGTTGTTGTTCTTTTTAACAGGGAAAATCCCTACATCATTTCCGCAGCATCTGTCGCAGAGAAACAATATTTTCATAAAGAATTGAAAGGAAAATGTATTGCAGCTGCCCTGAGTTGAGCAGAGAAGGGTGGGATACAAATAAAATTTTATTATTATCATCATCATCTCCCCCCCCCCCCCAGCCAGCCTAGCCACCTCTACTGTCAGTGCTGTGCAGATGCCAATTGCATAATACCCAGCAGGACATTTTAATGAGAAGAATAAACCTCTCCTTGTTGTTATACTATTAAAGGTAAAGGTATCCCCTGTGCAAGCACCGAGTCACGTCTGACCCTTGGGGTGACGCCCTCTAGCATTTTCATGGCAGACTCAATACGGGGTGGTTTGCCAGTGCCTTCCCCAGTCATTACCGTTTACCCCCCAGCAGCAAGCTGGGTACTCATTTTACTGACCTCGGAAAGATGGAAGGCTGAGTCAACCTTGAGCTGGCTGCTGGGATCGAACTCCCAGCCTCATGGACAGAGCTTCAGACTGCATGTCTGCTGCCTTACCAATCTGTGCCACAAGAGGCTCTTGTTATACTATTACCTGCCCTTTAAAATTTATTTCTCCTGTTTTTAACAGTTAGAAATTGTCCTTAGGATTACCTTGGTGGCTGAGTTCATTCCTTATACCATGACTTGAGAGTATCATTCCTGAAGGACCACCTGCCCCCTTATGAACATACCTGTTTGCTATGGTCATTGCTATGGTCTACTTTGGATGCCCCCACCTTCTGAGATTAGGCAGCCCAGGAAAGGGCTGAGTCAGTCGAGGTATTGAAATGCTGACATTCTCTCCCCGAGAGACTTGCCTGTCCCCTTCAGTTGCCGTCACTGATCAGCAAGTGAAGACTTTTTTTGTTTTGTCTGACATTCCCACCTCCCTGCCATTTTTAATTGTTTTTAGGACTGTGTATTTTATTGTGCTGTATGTGTATTTTACATTTTTTAAATGTTGGAATGATATGTTTTTGTTATGCCGTGATGGTCTTTAACATGTTTTAATAGCATGTGTTTTGAATTTGTTAGCTGCCTCGGTGGCCTTGATGAGGGCAGAAATGTGGGGTATACATTTTCTAAAACAAATATATCATTGAAGAAAGGAACGGCAGCCTGGAATACACATTAGCAAAATGGACAAAACCAGTAAGGCCGCCCTTTCCTTTCATGATAGTTACCATTTTAGTCTTCTGAGTGAGGATTCCAAGAGAAAAAAATTAGAGGTTTGATTTTTTTTTCTAAGAAAGCCTCCCCTTGCTATTGTCCCCAGAAGTTACCAGCTCTGAACATAGAAACTCTATTTAGTCACTGTGTTTAATTCATGAAACTGCATTTTTCATCCTTTACTTTTGGTGAAGCTCCTTGACCAGAGGAACCTCTGCTTCAAGAAAAAATGGTCAAAGAGGAAATTTGTGGAGGAGAAAGGTATGTTTGAGGGGAGGACTCATCTCTTCAACTCAATCCAATGCTATATTATTTTTAAAATATTCATACACTTTGTATCCTATGAAATCTACTGTGGTCAGTTTGCCATCGTGTCTAATTTCTCCTAATATTTCCTCATTGTCCTTCCTAGTGAAATACAGAGAACAAAGGTATACATAACCAACTATGGACGAAACTGGTGATACAATCAAAAGCCAGCTTGGTGTAGTAGTTAAGAACAGCAGCCTCTAATCCAGAGAGCTGGGTTTGATTCCCCACTCCTCTTCCACATGCAGCCAGCTGGGTGACCTTGGGCCAGTCACAGTTCTCTCAGAGCTCTCTCAGCCTTACCTGCCTCACAAGGTGCCTGTTGTGGGGAGAAGGGTAGGTGGTTGTAAGCCACTTTGAGACTCCTTCAGGTAGTAAAAAGCAGGATACAAAAACATATCTTTCTCTCTCTGCAATGTTATGCATTGGGTCTAACTTTCCTTGAGCTGAGTGGGGGAAAGTAAAAGCAAATGGCTGAAAGAAGCACAGATATATCATATCAGCATACATTAGTGCCACCTTGTGGCTAACTATAGAAAAGGAAAAGAACAGTAGGAGGATTGGTACACTACGTATTTGAAACTAGTTTTATTGCCACAGCTGGAGGAAACAGCAGTGTCTCAGAATTCTTTGTTATGGATCCTTAGACTGTCACTGTTACTTAAATAGTATAAGAAGTAGAAGAAGAGTGTTGGCTCTTATATGCCACTTTTCTCTTCCTTTTTTTTTTTTTTTTTTTTTGAAATTACATGTTTATTGATCATGTCAGCATTTCTATAATTGCATGAAAATCATAGCATGTTTTACAATATTGTTTTTTTTATGATAATTTTATTGTTTATTATTATATAAAGCATTTACAGAGAAGTTGTAAAGAAAAAGCGACCAGTTTATATGGTTTGCCATCTCTTTTAACATAGATATTTAGTTCTCATCACATATTATTCCTAGTCTAAAAGTTTTTACCATTTTTCTTAGTCAAGTGATTGTTAATACATATGAGATCTGTTATAGGAATACATTCTGTTATTATCTTAAATGATATTAGGTCAGTCTCCTTCACTACTGTTGTCTTGTTAATGCCTATAAAATATGGTTTGTCATCCTCTTTTGGCATACATATTAACATACATATTCAATTCCCATCGCATATTAATCCTGATCTAGGAGTTATTACCATCTTTCTTAACAAAGTAGTTGTTGATACATAGGAAGGTATAATCTATTATAAGGATATATTCTATTATTGTCTTAAGTGATATAAAGTCAGTTCCCTTCATATATTAGACCTGTCCTAAAGGTTGCTACTGCTTTTTTTTTTCTCACAAGAAGCCAGGAGAGTACTCCATTGTTCAGCTCATCTTTCAGGTGGTCGCAGAAAATGAAATTGTATTTTTTTCCATAGTAGAGTGTTTCTGATTGTCCTTCTGTCAGGGCCAGAGAAATCTCTTGCTTGATTCTTGCTTGTAATCGCCTTTGAGGGGGCTCTGAATCCTTTGTCAATCTGGATCTCTTCCTCTGGTCGCACAGAAATATCTCCTGATAGCTTCCTAGTTGCTGTCGCTTTTGAATAGACTCTTTTTATTTTGCTGATCCAAGTCATTTCCTGCTCTGAATAGACTTCCAGGTTTTTGGTACTTTCCTTCCATGAATCTGTTTTCCCAGGTTCTTTAAAGATACTTTGGGTTTTTACATCTCTGGCACTCTCTCCCTCCAGTTGGTTAACTTCCAGACATTGAAGTTTCACTTGATTTACTGTTAGCTGAGCTGCGTCATCAGCTGGTCTCTCCGGATCTTGGGCTCCATCCAAAAGCTCCCCCTTAGTCCCACGAATTTCCTTTTCCAGCTTATTGACTGCTTTCAGTATCTCTGAGTTTCCTTTGCATAACAGATAGAGAAGCTGTGCCTTTGTTAATTCTCCAGTTGTTAATTCTTCCATAGTTCTAGGCAGACACAAACTATAAACAGAAAGTCTCGTGAGGTCTCGCGGGAGCACGAGCGATCCCAAATTATCAGTTTGTCGATCTCCGTATCAAGTCAAATTCTCCCACTGAACGTTCACCCATAAATCTTCAAAGCACTCTCTTTGTTTGGTTAATGGGTGTAATTAGCTGGGAGTCTCTCACTCGGGGAAAGAAGGAATTCGCTTGTAAATTGGTTGAGGGGGGGGAGGGAAGAGCTTGTGAGAGGAGAGAGAGAAAAGCCAGAAAGCTTTCAATTCTTACTGTTGTAGGTTCCAGCTTCTGTCAGCTTCTGCTCCTATCGATCTGGTAAATGATGGTCTGGGAAGAATGTGAGGTCGGCTGGTCGTTTCAAGCTTGTAAAGTTGTTTGCGACAAAGACGCCATCTTGACCTTGAGCTCAAGCCGCTATTAATCCAGGGAGGTCTTGCTTCTCCCTACGGATCTGTAGGACCCTCAGGTCACCGTTCCCGGTTCCTGGGGCGACCGGTGAGCAGATTTGCGTATCTGTTCAGGTCTGCCAGGTGCATAAGCCCCTGACCCTCGGCATGGCTTAAGAGCTGAACTGAAGTCCAGCTTTCTTATGGCGCCATCTTGAGGTCTCCCCACTTTTCTCTTCCTGAAGGACTCTCAAAGCGGCTTACATTTGCCTTCCCTTTCCTCTCCCCACAACAGGTACCCTGTGAGGTGGGTGAGGCTGAGAGAGCCCTGATATCACTGCTAGGTGGGAATAGCTTTATCAGCGTGTGGCCAGCCCAAGATCACCCACCTGGCTGCAAGTGGGGGAGCGCAGAATCAACCCCAGCTCGCCAGATTAGAAGTTCACACTCCTAACCACTACACCAAGATTATGTCTTTGATAAAGTACTTATTTTTTAAGCACTGTAAGAAATGTAGCACCATGTGGTGATGGACTTTAACAAGGAGGCTTTAAAAGGGATTAGATGCATTCATCAATAGCCAGCCCAGCAGCTGAATGGGACCTTAATGTTTGAAGACACTATATGCAGAGAAGGATTGGGACTCAATCAGAAAGCATTGGCTTTGCATACACATGGTCTCGAGTTCAATTCCTAACTTCTTCATATAATTAAAAGTTTTCCTTCCCTCTGGAGATTCCTACAAGAAGCGGGTGCTCTTTCCTTTACTTAGTAGGATAAAGAGCATACCTGCTGCCATACTATCTTTTGACATGTCTTCTGTGACAGATGTAACCACAAATACTCTATGCTAAACAAAAGATCTTATCCAGAAACATTATAATTCAACCCATTTTTATCTGAAATAGTGTGAGTATCCTGAAAACAATTTCCAGCATATCCCTTATTGGTGAAATATGTTTTCATTTTAAACTCTACCACCCCACCACAACTCATAGATGCTATTTCATTTAGACAGTTTTACTCTGGGCAGCAGATTACATACTTTGAATAATAGTTCATGTGAGAGACCATGTTTTATAAAGAAAAATTCACCCACTTTATTTCTTTGAGTATATCTTCTTAATTAATAATAACAGATAACTTGGGGGGCGGGGGCAGAATCCCTCATTGTGACTTAACATACAAGATTTCCAGCTATTTTAACTTGATAATATGGATTTTAAAATGATTTTGCAAAAATTGCTAGCCTGGTGAAATACGCACAGGATATCAGATAGATACATTAGTGCCTTATTCCCCATCTCTATTCTAAATTCCCTGAGATACATGTATCAAAAGACAGCTACTTCCACAACCAGGGAGAACCTTTAAAAGGGGAGGGAAGCAGAAGAGGACTATAGCTTATTTCTTAAGCAGTAGCCATTTTGTGAAATATATTTAAAAATATGTCTGGATAGATTTTATAAATTCTACTATACAGACCATTAGAGCTGTATAAAGGCCTTATCTGGTTATCCTCAGTATTTTTTCCATCTGTAAAGTGTCAAACCGCACTAGGCACCTGCCTGCTGGAAACTGGAGGGAAACCACAATTTATTCTACGTAGGTCATTATACACATAACAGATGGCTAATATTCTGTCTCCATTAATCTAGGCTGGAGTTCAATTTGCAATTTAGAGGTGAATGACTTTATCCTATTAGTAGTCTCTTGAGCCACCTTGTCTCCAACTGGCGAGCTAAAGATTATCAGATAAGCATGGCGGCTCTTATAGTTCCCTCAGATAACTAACTTTATGTCACATTTGAGAGTACAGTTTGATCTTAACAGGAGTTTTATTGCGTAAATGCCAAGACATTACTTACAGGATCAGACACCTATCTCCAAAAAGAAAAAGAAAGAAAAAAGAAAATGAAGTCATACTAGAAATGTGCTGGCCTAATATTGCATTATGAAGATAAATAATGAATGCAAATTTTAAAATTTTTCAGGAGGAGTGGAAAATGCAACAAGCTATGCTTCTTTTTTTAAGCCATCAAAAATATAGAAAGACTGATAAGAAACAAAGTTTATTATGAAGATGCTAGGAGATTTTTTAAATAAATGGTAACATCATCCTGCATCCAAAATAAATTCATTGTTTCATATTGTTATAGAAGAGCTTTTTACTTCTTGGTAAAATTGCCTCCTTTGATGTTTCCCGAAATAATGAGGGCCATTCCGCACAACGGGCAATGTCGCTAAATCTGAGCGCTATTGAAAAGCGCTGCAAGCAAAATCGGCAGGTCTCGGTAACACACACAGCTGGTTCTATCGAAAAAGGCTGTCCCACTAGCGGTTTTCTCGTAACGCACAAGTTTCCGGTCACGCTGAAATCGCAACAAAAGAGGTGATATTTTTCCGTGTTTCCTCCTGCCCCTGACCGTCAATCAAACAGAACACCCAATTAACTGTTGTGTTCGTACTTCCCTTTAAAAACTGTTTTTTAAAAACCCGAAAACACCAGTAGCAACGCATATTCGGTCATTCGATGTATTAGAAAGACCTTTTTCACTGGCTTAAGAGCTGGCGCTTATCCGTTTACATGCTCTTATAGTAAAATAAAAAATCCTCCCCCCCCCCCCGTGCTATTTCTGGCTGAAATTAAGGGCAGTGTTGAACAGGGGGCTGTATTGTGCTTGGAAACTTTACAGACAATTGCTTCTGGAGGGATTTCAGCCAAAGAAGCATCGCTTATTCATTGCTTTTGCCGGTTTAAGGGGGGGGGGGAATGGCGATTGCGACACTGGAAGCTCGGGTGCGAGAGATTAGGGAGGGACATGTTTGCTACCGCTATACTGATGTGGTGGATGTGTTTTGGATGTGTTGCAGGTTGTTTCTGATTACAGATGACATTGTTGTTAGGTGCGAAGTCGTGTCCGACCCATCGCGACCCCATGGACAATGATCCTCCAAGCCCTCCTGTCCACCATTCCCCGGAGTCCATTCAAGTCCGCACCCTCTCAAGTCCGCCTCAGTGACTCCATCCAGCTACCTCATTCTCTGTCGTCCCCTTCTTCTTTTGCCCTCGATCGCTCCCAGCATTAGGCTCTTCTCCAGGGAGTCCTTCCTTCTCATGAGGTGGCCAAAGTATTTGAGTTTCATCTTCAGGATCTGGCCTTCTAAGGAGCAGTCTAAGGAACAGATGATATTGGAGAGTCACAACTGTTAGTCCATCTAGCACTAAAATCATTAGCAAACTCTTGTGTTTGCTTTCACCCCCACAATAAATGCTACTGGAGGCTGACTCTTGAGCCAGCTTGGTATAGTGGCTAGGAGTGTTGACTTCTAACGTGGTGAGCTGGGTTTGATTCCCCGCTCCTCTCCACAAGCAACCAGCTGGGTGATCTTGGGCTCACCACAGCTCTGATAAAGCTGTTCTGACCAAGTAGTAATATCAGGGCTCTCTCCGCCTCACCTACCTCACAGGGTGTCTCTTGTGGGGAGAGGGAAGAGAAAGCGGTTGTAAGCCATTGAGACTCTTTCAATAGAGAAAAGCAGCATATACGAACCAACTCTTTTTCAATTCAGGCTGCCATAAGAACATGCAGCCCTTGAGTCCTTAAATGCCACCATTTTCTACATTATATGGACAGATTGCCAAGGTAACCAAAGAAATTACCAGTCCTCCCCCCACCCCCCAAAAAGAAACATCATTCCTAATGAGTACAATGCCAACCTAAGCAGAATTAGACTAAGGTGGCCAGATTTTAACATTGGTAAAGCGGGACACTATTGACCGGGCTGGGGGGGGGGGTTCTTGATTTAAGATGTGGTCTATATGGCGCAACAAAAAGTTTCATAGAATGCATAGAATGCAAAAATAGTATTGTAATATATATATTTTTAAATTTCAACATAAGTACAATTTGCCAGCTACCCCCAGATGTCCCTCCAAAAGTGGGACAATCTGGTCACCTTAAGTTATACCCTTCTAAATCAGTGGGCTTAGAATAGTGTGGTTCTGCTTAGAATGGCACTCTTAAGCAGTGAATCTGGCCAGCTATTCATTCACAAAGAAAAAGAAAGAATTAACTTTCCGAATATAGCTGGTAATTGCAAGGCTGTTATATGCACATGTCATATGCTAAAATCCCTGACGTGGATAGCCCAAACAAGCCCAATTTTGTCAGATCTTGAAAGCTAAACAGGGCTGATCCTGGGTAGTATTTGGATGGGAGACCTTCAATAATTTGGGTGGTAGCTCCTTTAAGGAGCACTAGGAGTCATGATGTAGAGGCAGGCAATGGCAAACCACCCCAAAACATCCCTTGACTGCCAGATAATACTCAGATCTCCTGAATATACTATATATACCATATGATTATCTTTAACCATTCCTCGCAGAGCGGAATAAATAAAGCCGAAGGGCCCCGAAGGCGGGCCCTGTCAGGGATGAGGAAGGGTGCCGATAGGCCCCTTCCCCTGGACTGACAAGCGGATGGCACAATCGAGAGGCGCTTCGCGCCTCCCGATTGGCCCCTCCGCTTGTCAGTCCACCGGCAGCTCATTGGCTGCTTGCCCGGCCAACAACCAATTGGAAGGCGTGAAGCGCCTCCCAACCCGCGCCACCCCAACCAGAGCTTTGCTTCGCTCCACAGCGGCCATTACTTTGCTGGCCGCCGAGATTGAATGTAGGCTCCCTGGCCCCCGCCCCGACAACGTCTCCCCAGACCCCGGGGAGCCCGCTGGCCAGCTCACTGAGCCGCCCAGCGCCCTCCCCGGGGCCTGGGGAGCGTTTTTCCAACTCGCCCAGAGAGCCAAAACGCTCCCCAGGCCCCTTCCTCAGGGCCTGGGGAGCGTTTTCCTACCTCGCACGCTGCCAAAAAACGCTCCCCAGGCCCCGGGGAAGGCGATCCGCGACTTTGGGAGCCGCGGATTGCCTTCCCCAGGGCCTCGGGAGCGTTTACAAAGCTCCAACGCCGCCGCATTTTGCTACATGGGGGGGAGGCAAACCGTTCCCTAGGGCCCGCTGTATTTTTTTAAACAGTGGGCTCTACTGCTATTGTGTGTGTGTGTGTGTGTGTGTGTGTGTGTGTGTATATATATGTATATGTATATGTATATGTATATGTATATGTATATGTATATGTATATGTATTTGTATATGTATATGTATATGTATATGTATATGTATATGTATATGTATATGTATATGTATATGTATATGTATACACACACACACACACACGCATACGCATATACATACGTACGTACGTACGTACATACATACATACATACATACATACATACATACATACATACATACATATATATATACACTAGTAAATAAGCCTGCTGCAGGCGGAATACAGCGGGCCCTAGCGGGGCGAGGGAGTCTTGCAGAGCGTGGCGGGACAGGGCCGGGAGGCGAGGGCGCGGTGTCGGGCCTGGCGCTGTCCCTTGGCGTGGCGTGGGCTACCGTCTTGTTCGGCAAGGAGGCGATGGCACAGGTGAGGGGTCCGTCGGTTTGCGTTGGGTGCAGGCGGCGAAGCTCCAAGGCACCATGTTCGCAACGGGCGGAGGATGGGCGGAGCGTGTTCGTACAGCGGCAGGGGGCATGGTCATGGGCAGCAGCGCTGCAGCGTGCAGCAATGGGGGGTGGCTGTGTGGGCCGGGGACCGGTGTTTTAGAGGCTGTCGGGGCTGGAGGAGGCGGCAGGAAGACAGCAGGCGTCCCTTGCTGTCTGGATGAGGAGGCGGCGCGAGGAGGATGGGGGGCGGCCTCGCGAAGTCTGGAGGCGACGCGAGTCAGCATGAGGAGGACGGCGGTTGGGCTTTCCTGAGCGGGCGGCGCTGCAGCGGACATCTACCCTGAAACCAAAGGAGGTAATGGAGGCATGGGGGCGCGTTTGTCCAAGGTGGAATGGCAGCGCCTCCCGATTAGTTAGTCCGTCGGCAAGGGACCAATTGCGCAATCGGAGGGTCCAATCCTATTGTAAGTCTGGGGTAAGGGGCCTATCGGCACCCTTCCTCATCACGGCAGGGCCCGTCATCAGGGCCCTTACCGAACTATTTAATCCGCTCCGCTATATATATAATTAAATTATGTATACACATTCAGTCATGCACACTTAAAGTCTGAGTGCATGAGTGTAACATACAAGGGATTTTAATATTATGTTTTATTTTCAGTCCCTTTCTTCACAATCCCCAGCAAGAATTTGCTTTCTGGGAAATTTCTGAAATAAAGGGGGAATTTCTGAGGAGAGAGGGTGATCGAAATAATCTATGGAGTGTCCTGTAAAGACAGCAGTATATTTTGATGAATCTGAAGCAGAGCTGCAACTTTGAGAGATACACAGTTGCAACAAGTGCTGTGAGAAGAACAGCAGCACAATGGACAGCCAGTCAAGTGGCAGGAAATTGTAAGACTTGTAGAAGACCTCAGAAAGTACATGACTACCACCTTTGTTGTTCCAACTTTTAAATTATGTTGCCTATGTTTGGGTTTCATATATTGTGTGCTATTTTAATTGTTCATCTCTTGTCGAATAAACCCATTTGTATATTCATTTATGAAACATTTATGGACAGAAAATAGGATCTACAGAGTCGTTTTGAAATTGTTTTTCTTTATTTTGCTTACTGGCAGCTCCCTCTCTGGTTAAGAACAATGGATGCCAGCAACCTGGAGGCACATATACTTTTTTTTTTTTTTTTACTTCTGCTTCCATGAACCAACCCAGGTCCATACTTTATTTCCTTATTTGTAGCAGGAGAAATTGGGGTTATTTGTAGTGGGAGAAACTGGGGATACAAATGCATGACAGGACATGAAAAATGTGTGATTTGTGCAATTGGACTGGCCCTAATGTGACTAGACAGCTTCCTTCAGCCAAGGAGTTTTCCTAGTCTATCAAGAACTGCTCTTGGAAGAGGTGTTATGTTTTATGTTTTTTTCACTGTCTGTTCTCATTTATAATGATACTAGCAAGAAAACCTATTGCAAGCAGGAATACAATGGGCGCTAAGACCCAGGGGACACCGGGAGGTGCAGATCTTTCTCTGTGTCTCTCCCTCTATGTGCCTCACAGCAGGAGGAGGCATAGCAAGTAATTAAGGCTGGTTTGTAGGAGGAAAGGAGGGCTGGTATGCAGCTTGGGGCAGCCCTCTCTGTCTGTCTCTCTCTCCCTCCGTCGCAGCAGGGGTGGCTCTCTCTGTGTCTCTGTCAGCAGCTTGGGGCAGCATTCCCTCCTATCACTCTGCCTCCCTCGCAGAAGGAGTGATAGGGGGGAATGAGCGCTCGTGTTCTGTTTGGCAGGGTTCTGTGTGTGTCTCTCTGTCTCTGGCGTGTCTGAGAGGAATATGGCTAGCAACCAGAAAGGGAGGGTGGGAGCTGTAGGGGCAGGGCCAATCAGGGTGCAGCCAGCGTTTCTGGCTGCATCCTGATTGGCCCTATTCCAACTTGGACAGCCGGACACATTCCACCCCCCCAGGCTGTTTCACAAATATATAGAGGAACCATGGATAAGGATGATCAAAATGAGATATGGAATGTTTTTGCAGTTTAATATTTGAAAGTTCTCAGTTTGTACCTTACAAATAAAAGATCCAACTGCAAATTTTATGAAGAATTTCAACTACATCCAAGGATGTACATTAACTGCATTAAGAGCAGAGTCTGATCATAAGAGGATGCCAACAAAAGTGAGTTTAGTCAAGGCTATGGTATTCCCAGTTGCAATGTATGGCTGCGAAAGTTGGACCATAAGGAAGTCCAAGCATCAAAGAATTGAGGCTTTTGAACTCTGGTGCTGGAGAAGACTCTTGTGAGACCCTTGGACTGCAAGGCAAACAAACCGGTCAGTCCTAGAGGAGATCAGCCCTGACTGCTCCTTAGAAGGCCAGATCCTGAAGATGAAACTCAAATACTTTGGCCACCTCATGAGAAGGAAGGACTCCCTGGAGAAGAGCCTAATGCTGGGAGAGTTTCAGGGCAAAAGAAGAAGGGGACGACAGAGAATGAGGTGGCTGGATGGAGCCACTGAAGCAGTGGGTGTGAACTTAAATGGACTCCGGGGAATGGTAGAGGACAGGAAGGCCTGGAGGATCATTGTCTATGGGGTTGCGATGGGTCGGACACGGCTATGCACCTAACAACAACAACAACAACAACAACTGATCATAAAGCTGCCTTATCAGACCATTGGTCCCTCAAGGTTGGTACTGTCTACTCCAGGCTTTCTCAACCTGGGTGAAATCCTGGGGATTCTTGATGACCCTAGAAGGGTTTCCTGAATGGGTGGGAGTTATTGGGTGATTATGACCACATAGTTATATTGAGCCACTCACCCCCTCCCAAAATGGCCAATTATAGGGGTGGGAAAGGGGGTGGCCCTGGATGGACATGTATACAGCTGTGCTTCCCAACTATATTTTGCATGATTGTGCCACTTCTGGGGTTCCTTGAAGCCTGAAGAATGTTTCAGGAGTTTATCAATAGCAAAACATTGAGAAAGACTAGCCTACTGAAACTGGCAGTCAGAGCAGAGGGGTTTTTTTTACCTACAGACCATTTTTGCTGTTTGTTTTAGTGGGCATTCTGGGAGTTGGAACTAAACCTTTTGTGTGGAAGAGTTGCCAGGTGTTTCACTAAGGATCTCCTGTAGGTCTGAAATACTTGTGGGAGGAAATGAGGTATACACTGCATCACAAAGATATCACTTTAAGTGAAAACAGAAGTAGTATTATAGGATGCTCAAGAAGTGTCTGGTTATGTCACTTCCTGTGTGAACCAGCATACCATCCCCTGTCCTTAAGTTTTCCTGGAGGCTGCTAGCTGTGGCCTTATAGTGTTATCTACCACTGAACCACAGCCCACCATTATAAGATGAGTCATGCAATAAAATAATTATTTGTTATTATCACATGAAAGTGGCATTGAAAATACAAATATTAAATATTTTATTCTGTGTACGTATCAAGGCACATACAACATGTATATATTTTAATTAGAGACTCCTCATATGGTGAAGCCCTAAATTCTAATTTACCTTGTTTATCTCTAAATCTGACTACATCTAATTCACAGTTCAAACTTGTACTTGTACGGGCTGCTGCAGTTGGACCCACACAAAGAATCAATGTCAGAGAAGCAAGTTTTCTGTTTAGCAGAATGTGTGTATATTTGTAAATATTATAAGGCAATACTTCAGTTTAAGTAGGCATGAAACAGAAATTACAATACTGTTACTGACTGAAAACTAAAGAGTTTCACAACACTTTCATGAAGTATTTACACCATCTCATTTTCAAATTAGCAAAAAATGTATTAATTATAGTGGCAGGCCTGACTAAACAAACCAGTTCTACCATCCTGAGAACTAACGCAAGGTCATGTGATCTTCTCTGCTAAAACAAATGCATGCAAAATTTTGATGTACATGTATGTTATTCCTACACTTGAAGAACCATTGTATATAACATATATGAACAATAAATTGCATTTCAATTATAAATTACTCAACACATATCAGAAACCCAGTGTTAGATCATTTACTTTAGTAGCTTATATCAACTAGTGATAAATGGGAACTATAGTGCTATGAGAAACCTAGAAAAGCAGTGCGTGTTTGTTTAATTAGAATATAGGCAGAGTGATAAAAATAGAGGTAAAAGAGACTCTCTGAGTCTTTGTAAGTTTAAGTCTTTAAAAAATCTCCAAGGTTCTAAAACCTTTTTATTAAACTTGTTCCATTGATGAACTGCTGTTTCTAGAGTTTAATCTAAAACTATGACCTTGCAGTTTACACCTTATGGCTGAGATCCAAATGACTGTACCCATAGTTATATGTGACCAACGAAGCTTTGAGGCTTTGTTTGTCAAGCAGCATATGTCCCTTGAGTGGACAGGTTTTTAAAAAGCATTGTGTGATCCGTGTGTTTTGTCCTTCTTTCCTATTTTGAATGGGGTTCCATCCCCCTTGAACTATGCTCATTAAGGATGCATAGAGTGTGTGTGTGGGGGGGGATCTTGAACACAGTCCAAGAGCTGAATAAACAGATAGCAACTGTGGTCAGGCGTGCCTCTTACCAATTGTGACTGGTTAGTCAGATGCAGCCTTTACTGGGCAGAAAAGATCTAGCCACTGTATTGCATGCTCTATTGCGTGATAGCACAGAATATGGTGGGGAAGCATAGCTGGTTGGGAAGTTCCCAGGGCCCCTCCCCTTTCCACCCTCTCCGGGCCCATAATTGGCCATATGTGGAATGTGGGGGGGGGGGGGCAGGCAGCCATGAGCATATATGTGAATATCAGCTGATAAATGTGTAACAGTTTTTTTTTTAAATGTATACAAAATAATTAACTCCCACCAGTTTGGGAAACCCTTCCAGGGCCAGTAAAAAATCCCTGGGTTTTACATCCCAGGTCTAGAACTTTCAACTGATGCAGAATGCTGTCACTAGAAGTTACTCCAGTCTTGGCCCATCGACATAGGATCCCAGTTGATTTCCGGGCACAATTTCTGACTTTTAAAGCCTATACAGTTTGGGCAAAATGTATCTGAAGGATCCCCTATTCCTTTATGAACCTACCTGACCACTATGGTCATCTTCAAATTTGGGTGGCTCTTGCCTTCTGACATTAGTCAGCTTGCAATCCAGGAGAGGGTCTTGCCAGTGATGACACCAAAATTCTAGAACTCTCTTCCCAGGGAGACTCATCTGTCCCCTCCTGCTGCAATCTTTTGCCAGGTGAAGTCTTTTTGTTTTGTTTGGCATTCCTTCTGTCATGACCATTGTTTTAATTGTTATGTTTCTGTACGTATTTTAGCTGTGTTTTTGTTTTAACTATATATTCTTGTGGCTTTTTTTTTGGTTGGTTCCTGCCCCCGATGACCAATACAGCATAATTTTAAGTATGTTTATTCAAAAATACACCATTAAGTTGGATGGACTGGTAGGGACTGTAGCCTAACTGCACTGCAACAAGACGTAAAAGGAATCAAGACTTCTACACAATGAAACCACAGACATAGTTACTATTCAGACCAAAGAAGTTTCCTGAGAGTTAATTTTGTTTCAGTTCTATATTCTAAAAAAATAGGTTGCCATTAAATGAATATTTATGGCTGAGAACAAGTGGTTAGTGGAAGACCTGGGAGCCCCACGTTTAAATCCCCAATGTGCTTAGCTTAGTGGATGTCCTTGAGCCAGTCATCCTAATTTACCTCACAGGGTTATTGTTAGGATAAAATGGAAAGGCGAATGGCCCCAGTGGGGATAAAGGCAGGGTATAAATGAAATAAGTATATTACTGTGTTCAATACATTAAGAAAACATCAGCAAATAATTAAATGAGGCTTTGTACTTTTTATTATCTGTATATCTATACAGTGAGTTCTTCAAAGAAAAATAATTTGACATTCAGGATGTTTGATGTTATCCGTTCAGACGTGTCCAACCCACAGCAATTCTATAGGAAAGTCTTCACCATGCGCCCGTCTCTGACTGCTTCTTTTAGTTGGTTCATGGTCTTCCCTGTATAGGCTTTGATCATGTTGAACCAGCGGATCCTTTGGCAACTATGTTTCCTTTTGCCACTGACCATGCTGAGCATTAATGATTTTTCTAGCGAGTTTGATCACATGATGTGTCCAAAGTGGGTGAGCTTTAGCCGTAATATCTTGCCTTCTAATGACATAGTTGGTTTGCTCCTCTCTAAAACTATCTTGTGGGTAACTTTGGCTAATATTTTGTTGGTAACTCAGGATGTTTACTGTCTCCAGCTTCTTAATTACTTCATGACAGTAGTAGATATAATATACTCACCTTACAATCCAATGTGCTGTTACAACATCACAGCACGTGTTTCAGAGCACAGTACCTGACTTCTGCAAGTCATCACATTTTATGAATTACACAGAATTCAAAAATGCTTGTAAAATCTTTAAAGCATATATGCTGCACTCCTGTAAACATTTCCAAAAGTGCACATTCCCAAACAGGGCAGAATCACCAGGAAGCACAACTCACGGGGTGGATGGGTGGGTGAGTGTTATGTGGTATTTGGCAGCCAGATTTCATTCAACCCGATTGAGTCGTGCACTTGAGATGATTGCCGCATGAGTTCACCAGAAAAGAGTGTAAAGTTTAACTGGAACTGCCCTTTCAGCGATATTCAGTTCAATGTACCTGTGATGAGTGAACTAAAGAGTAGTTTTAAAGCACTGTAAATGAGACGATCCTTTTGCTGGTGAGACAAAACAAGGAAACGAACAGGTGCAAATGTATTACAGGAAGACCTGAGATGTTACGAGCATGGGGCAACGCTGAAGAGAAACCAGCTGTGAAGATAATGCGATGGCCAGGCCGACAGCCCGCCCAACACCCGCGGCCTCCTGTTCTGAAACTCCCTTCCTCGCTCAGCTCCGCCGAGCAAAGCACCTGCTCCTCGGACTAGGGCGCTCCGCCCTCCTCCGCCCCGCGGGTCTAAGACGACTGCGGAGAGGGCGACTGACGAGGCGGCGGGCCTGCGGGAGAGCCGGGCGTTCCCGCCGCAATCCACCCAACCGTCTACAGGGGCCGCCTTTCCTTCCCTGCGCGCCCCAAGGGCCAAGCCCGGCTGGGCCGTTGGGCGTGCGGGGATGTGACTGGCGCGGAGCAGGAGGAGGCGGAGAGGCAGCTGGCCTACGCGCCTCAGCAGCTTAGCCGACGCTGCGGCCCCAGCATGCAGTGCGGCCGAGTTTGAATGGCGCTGGCTGAGCTGAGTGGGCCCCGGCGCTAGGACTCCGCCGCTGCCCAATCCGGCGGCTTCCATTCGAGGCCGGGCCAGCAGCAGCAGCAGCAGCAGCAGCAGCAGCAGCTACGATAGTGGCGCTGGACCATGAGTGGCAGCAGGTGAGTTAGCCGCCGAGGGCGCGGGACTTCCTGGACTTGCTAGCGGGTGGTCAGGCCGCCGTGTACACATGGCGCGGCTTTCCCCTCTCTGCTTCCGAACGGGCGAGGGTCAGCTTATGCTCGAGCACCTGGTTGGGGAGGGCAAAAGGGAGAGCTGCGGTCGCGTTCCTTCGCTTTCCCGAGGCGCCCCTGGGTGCGGAGGCCCATTGCTTGCTGTTCCTGTTAGGAGGAGTTCTCATGGGCGGGGAAGGAGTTGGCTAGTCTCTACCTGTCGAGTACTTGTTGGGAAGGCTACACCTGTGTCGGGACAGGATCGTAGACCCGGCAAGTACTCTCCGCGAAGTTTATCCTCGAAAACAGGGCAGCCTTAAATCAGACATGCCACCCTTGCTCTGGAAATGCAGGAGAATGTGGGATTGTATCTAACGTGTTTTTAATAAATACTCTTTTTCTACAAAAAGCAGATGAACGTGAAACGTTCTTACAAAGGGTCTGCTCTGTGTATGGCTCCGTGTTGCCTGATTATACAAAAATAGGCTTGATGATGGTGGTTTTGTTTTTCTGTTAACAAAAAATGAACACATCAGCAGTATTGAATGTGTTTCTGAATGCCCCATCTGTAAAGGAAGTTAGATGTGCAACAGGTTGTTTATTAACTCCAGAACTCATTGGCTGTTGGGAAAACCATTTTTTTTTTGTTAATTTGGGGCACTTTGAATAAATGGATAATTTCTAAAAGGTATGTTTGTAAAACTCTATAACGATGGAGGTTGACACTGGACACCTTCAAGACCTCAAAAGATATTAGAGGGTGTGAAAAAGGCTTATCATTTGGAGTTTTCATCTGATCCTGGATTTAAGCATGTTGTGCAGAGTGCTGAGTTTAGTAGTATTTGAATGCAGATTTGTAAATTACCCCAGCTGATCTGTGAAGAGTAACAATTGTGCTTTGGCAGTCAGGTGTGCCCTGTTCTACTAGCTGTTGCAAATCTTTCGGTACTGAAACCTCTTCAGTTAAATAATATTATCATTATATTCTGAACCTGTTGAAATTTCTGAACACAATTTTCTAGGGCAGCTCTATAATAGTATATTAATAACTTTGAGCAGGAAAGATTGAAACTGCTATGCAAGTTTAAGCTGATGACAGACCCTTCATGCCAAAGTACCCTTCAGGTGACTCACTCACCTGAGTGACCAGAATAGCTTTCCTTACCATTTTTACCATTGAGATACCCCTGAAACATTCTTCAGGCTTCAAGAACTCCCAGAGGTGGTGCGGTCATGCAGAATAATTGGGAAGTACACAACCACCAGGGGTCCTTCCCTTTCCCACCCCATCCATGCCTATAATTGGCCTTTGGGGGATTGACATGACCATATATGGTTGTATCACCCAATAAATGTTTTACACATTTAAAAAATGTATTATCTTGAGGGGCCATCTCTTTAAATGTGTTCCACAGAGAGCTCTTCGATCAGGCAATTCCAACCAGCGGAGAATCCCTGGCCTGGTGGAATGAGCTCCCTGCTGAGCTCAGGGCCCTGTTGGATATGAGTTCTGCAGGATGGAGCTCTTCCACCAAGACCTATCATTGAAGCCAGCTAGATAAATAGCTAGATAACAACTATATATCAGGCCTAGCTCCTGCTCCCTTTGCCCTCCTTTCTTTCTCCCCTCCCCCTTCCCCATATGTTAACATCTGCTGGCTACAACCTGACTCTTTAATAACTAAAAGTGATGCAGAAGTGTTGAATTGTGGTTTATATAATTTTAATCTGGTTTTATTTTATGTACTACTGTTCTGTTGAGGTTTTTTACCCTGAGATTGGTAACTGAGAAGAGCAGTATATAAATCAATCAACAATAAATAAATATTCAACTCATCCTTCAGGTGGTCGCAGAAAATGAAATTGTGTTTTTTTCCATAGTAGAGTGTTTCTGATTGTCCTTCTGTCATTAAACCCTGGGTTTAATGAAAGCCTGGTTGAAAAAAGCCTGGTCCAGAATAACAAACAGTTCTAGCAGCATTACCAGAATGCAAATTGTTATTAATTGGGGGGAGGGGTGTTGTGTCATCTAGAGTTGAGCATTGGTTAGCCACATTGCCATCATATCTAGACTGAAATTTGGTTAATAGTCCTCCTCCAGTCTTTTACCACCTCCAGGTACTTCTTCACATCAGCTGAACTCTCCTGGCTTGGATAGAAATGAAGAGGATATCTTGTCATCAGTATATCAATGACACTTTACCTAATAGTTTCACATAGATATTATAAATATTTGAAAGAGGAACTTTGTGCAACTTGATTGGAACAGAATCATGGCATCAAACAATTGTCCTTCAGTACCACCTTCTGGGAACTATTTGTCAGGTGGGATTGGAAACACTGCCTTGAACAAGAAAAATATTGTGGCTGATGATATTACAGAGACTCTAAGATCTACGGCATTCGCCCAGTCATTCTGACAGTACAAGGCATCCTTTGAGGCTACCATGTCTGTTTCAGGGCCAATCCAGTTGCAAACCAGATTCAAATAGGTATAGAAGCTTAGGGTCATCCAATGTGGCCTGAAGGTGAGCAGAGCAGCCATCACCACCTTAAAATACCTAGTCCAACCAAGAAAGACTACTGAACTAACTGATCATCATAGTTATTAAAGCCATCTGGCTCTAAAATAGGTTTTTAAAGAAGTTGCCAAACAGTAGTCTTCTACAATGGTCAGAACTACTCCCTCGTGTAATTAGCGATTCATCTTCTCCTGGGCCCAGCCTAGTTAAATCTTATAAACAGGAAGAGCACAGATTGAGGTAAAAGTATAAGCAAATGCATCCAGTTTCATTATCCAAGGCTTCAGATCGTCTTCATTCTGAATCAGTGTTTTGAGGCTATGGTCATAGAGGTTTTATCCTGCTGTAACTCTTACTTCCATTGCTGCTAGCACTTCAGCTAATGTTTACTGGCCAGCGGTCCATCTAGCCCAGCATCCTGTCCCACACGGGGCTTGTCTAATCCTGGGACCCAGGGTGTGATGATGCCTAGAGACTTCATTATGGCACCCAGATCAGCAGTCACATATTGAAAGGGCCTGGTGGTGATTCTCATTAGAAGTACAAAGTTTATTTAGGTGGGGGAATACAGGTTAGCTTTTTGTTGTAGTGACAATCAGAGTTACCCCATCTTTATATGCTACAGTGCTTTCCTTATAGCTTTAATTTAAAGATATGACAAGAAACTCTGAAGAGTTAAGGATTAGGTTTTGTGGTAACAGTAATAAGAAAGTATGATCATTTAAAAAAAGAAAGCCAAAGGCTGAAAAATAAGTCTGATGTAAATTTTTGAGGTGACGCATAAAAATGAAAAAAAAAATTGCCAGGACCCCAAATAAAAAAGTTTCTTCCCAAATATTTTATCCCCTTTTACTTATTTTAAAATGTTTATCATACTTTTTTCATTACAGGATTAAAGGAAAGTCTTATGTTCTTTTTTAAAAATCAAGTAAAGCAATCCTTGTCAAGGGATACAGCCAAAGAGTCCTACCAGACTTCGATCATCTCACCTCCTTCATGATACCATTCTATTGCATGGTTACCCTTGAAACAACTCATTATTCCCAAGCTGTAGCTGTTCATACAGGCCTATATGAAGGCATGTTCAGTAACATCTACTGAATAGTGCAGTTGATGCCTGGGTTGCTACAGGGAGAAGAAGTCTTTTAAGTGTCTTAGTCTTAGGATATAAAGGATTTTAAAGGTAAACATTGGCACCTTGTATCAAGTCTGAAAACAAATTGGATGTTCCAAAATAGCCCACGAAGTCTAACCCAGGGGTTATAGTGAATCAGTATGGTCTGGTCAGCTGTGTCCAAATCTGGGTGTCTGATAGAATTGGGAAAAGGTGTTCTTTGTCACTTTGTCAACAAAGCTGGAACAAGGAGTCCCCTAAGTTCTGTAGTGATGGTCCAGAGTATTCCAAGTTCATCCAAAGCAGGCAGCACAGCCCTGGGATATAGAGTTAGCCAGCCAGCAGAACCTCCATTTTATCTAGGTTCAGTTTTAGCTTTTTTTCTTCTCAACCATTTGATCAGTGTCTCAAGATTGTAGCCCAGAAAGGAGACAGAAGCTTCTGGTGGCTTTTAAAAATATAAAGCTGAGTGTGCTTAGCATAGGAATGTATAACTCCAACAACATCAAAGATAATCCTTGTGAGATTTCATTCACATGATTCGGTATCATTCACAGTCATCCTCTATGTATGGCATGTCAGAGTTTGAAACATTCAGAAACCATTCTGCATACACCCATCTTCAGCTCTGAGCATCTCAATGAGATCACATATTTATTGGTATCAAATGCCTCAGGTATTATCCATTTGTAAACCGATCATCCACCAGGGCATTTAAAGTCATCTCTGTCTCATACCCAAGCCTGCAACCAGTTTGAAATGGATCAGAGGCAGGTAAGCTGGGCATTAAGTCTGTACCAAGCCATTGTGGATGTAATACATTTCACTTTGATTTTGTTACGTCATTTATACTCTCCCCCTATTTCCCCTAATGGCTTGCATTGTTCTTTTGGCCACTTTATCCTTACAGAGTTAGGTTGAATGTGTCATTGGTCCAAGGTCACCAAACAAGTTTCTGTGGTAGAGAGAGGATTTAAACCTGGTCTCCCAGACCAGCACTTTTAAGTGCTTCATCACACTGGCTCCTTTATAAGTTGTTAATGTGAATGTGATGAGAATGAAACAGTAAATCCTCATACTGTGTTCTCCATCTGTGGCAAATTTGTAGGCTTCCTGTTTTGTATCAAACCTTTTGTTGTAACATCTGCCTCCAGTGCTTTAATAACACGGTTTGATGAAAATCCAGACGTCTTGTGTCTTGATACCAGAAAAAATTGATGTTCTTTATCATTTGTGGGGTGTGTGTATGTGTATCTGTGTGTTTAAGCCAAAATAAACCTTAATCTTTTTTATGACAAGTTGGGTCCAGGCAACCCTATCTCAGTTTGCTTTCCCCAATGAGCAAATTACTCTCCCTGCCCGGCCATTGGAGAAAATACAGGAGGAAGGGCGGGACCCCACCCCCTGCCCGGTGTCATTGTCCCTAGTCAAATCAGACTCCAGAGAAATTTAAAAATGCTTTTTTTCCTGCATTTCATTTGCTACTTGTGCAACTGTAAACAAATAAATGATTTCAGGGTTCTATCCCAGAGAGCTAATTTAAGGTTGTCATACGCTCTTCAGTAGATTACTCATATAATAACTGATGATTTCAGCAGAGCTAAGTAGCTTGACTAAACAACTTTTAATTTGCTAAACAGGATGACTTCAATGCTTTAGTTCTGGAAGTGGCAGATTGAGCAGCTATCTAGATTCTTAATTCCCCTTTGTAAAGTCTTCAGGCAGGATGGTTGGGTAAAAATGCCAACCATTCCATACGTGTCACCATAGTTTACATTCTTCTAAAAATATATCTGATTTTCATGAAACTGTAGTTTCTTCACACCTGTTATTTTATACAAGTAACATATGAAAGCTGCTTTTATCCTGACAATCACTACCACTATTAACAATAAAATATGTAATCTTATAAAAGTAGTGACAAAGCATGTTATATAGTCAAAATGGTGGGATAAAAAAGTGCATGATGACTCTAAATATACCCAATGTAATTGTGAACTCAGGTTTCAAGCTGGAAATGGGGAAAGCTGACTGAATTCAGCACTTATTCTTCTCCTTACCATAGTTCCTATCTCACATGTCTTTTGTCCATGGAGGTCCCATTATTCTCAGCATAGCCCTTTGGGGTTGAGAGGCCCCTTATTTGCTTCTTGTGCAGCTGGACCCATAGATTGATCCAAGCCATAAAATACTCCTGATTTAGTTTCCTTGAAGTTAATTACAATGAATGGAGGAACTAGTGTTTAATTTTTCTTAAATTAAATTTAAAGTGTAATTGCCATAGTCAGCACATTGGAAGGATAAGTTTGTATTCATTGCACACCCTTGTTATGCTAATTATAGATGAATATCAAGTACAACTTTAATATGAATTGAACTTGCAGGAGACAGAAAAATTAATGCAAGATTCTAGAAGAACTTTTAAATAAATTCAGAAATGTGATGCTGTTCAAAAATATAAATTTAATGAAATATTCAATGCTTCTGTTAACTGACCATGTAGAGAAGTTAGGCATGTTCTTAATATGTCATTCAAGAATAAGTGAGGAAGTACGTCTGCTCAACCTGGATGGTGGGCAGCTATCACTGGTTTGCTCCACCAGGAACTTGGATGTGATTCTGGATGCTACCATTTCATTGGAGGCCCAGGTCACAAGAGCAGCATGGCTAGCATTCTACCACCTTCACCAAGCTAAACTACTAGTGTCCTACTTGGCCTTGGAATACCTAGCCACAGTGATCCACATGATGGTCACCTCTAGGCTAGACTTCTGCAACTCGCTGTACACAAACACACTTTGATGCAGAAACTACAGCTGGTCCAGAATGCAGTGGCCAGGCCCCTCACAGCAATACCATGAAGGCCCCGCATCTGACCCATTCTCGAACAATTGCACTGGTTAACACTCGAATTCTGGATCAGACGTAAGATTTTGATAATTACCTTATGTGGTCTGGGCTCAGTGTCCCTGGGCTCAGGGACCAGCTCTCTGCCTCCCTCCCTCAAATAGCTCTACATACCGCCACCTCCAACCAGCTAGTGATCCCTGGCCTCAAGAAAGTCCATTTGACCTCAACCAGGACCAGAGCCTTCTCTATCCTGGCCCCACCTGGTGGAACGAGCTCCCAGAGGAGACCAGAACCCTAACAGAACTAAAACAGTTCCGCAGGGCCTGGCTCATGTCAGCCAGAATCTACAACACCTACAGGCCCCTGAATCTTCCTCCCTGGAATCCATGTATCTGAATCTACTCCATGGACCTGTTTGATTACTAGTTTGTTAAACTTCTGTTACTTACATGTTATCTTCTGTTACCACTGTTATTGTTAGAATCATAGAATCATAGAGTTGGAAGGGGCCATACAGGCCATCTAGTCAAACCCCCTGCTCAACGCAGGATCAGCCCTAAGCATCCTAAAGCAGTGGTCCCCAATCTTTTTATCACCGGGGACCACTCAACGCCGGGGACCACTCAACGCCTTTTACTGAGGCCCGGTGGGGGGGTAGTTTACTCCTCTACTCTCAACCACTGCCTTAATGCTCTCTGATCGCTATGGTAATGTTTAAACATCCCTTCAAAATAAGATACAGACATGCCACAACAATGAACATAAGGAACATTTTATTTTCATGGAAATTTTAACTCATGACAATGACAAATCAATGGGAACCCTGAGCTTGTTTCTCTGCAACGAGATAGTCCCATCTGGGAGTAATGGGAGACAATGACACCCAAAGTGTGTTGTAAAGGGCCGGAGGGATGAAGTAAAGGGCCGGGGAGGGGGGGAAGGCGTCCTTCGGGGCCCACCTCCAATTAGTTGAAGGACCACATGTGGTCCGCTGCCCACAGGTTAGGGATCGCTATCCTAAAGCATCCAAGAAAAGTGTGTATCCAACCTTTGCTTGAAGACTGCCAGTGAGGGGGAGTTCACCACCTCCTTAGGCAGCCTATTCCACTGATTGTTATATTTTAGTTTTAGATTGTTTGTTATATTTTACCATTGTTATATTTTAGTTTATTGGCAAAATTTAGTTCAATGTAAAATTTCTCACATTCCATCTAAACCACCTGAGCCCCAGGGGAGGGCGGTATATAAATGTGATAAAATAAATAAATAAATTTGGTTGAGATCAGTTGAAACTAAACTGGGCCCCCAAACTTTCCTCCCTTGAACCCATATTCATTCATTCATTCATTCATTCATTCATTCATTCATTCATTCATTCATTCATTTTTATATATCACTCTCCCTGGAGGGAGGTATATAACTGACCAACAATGGGTCTGTTAGATTGTTAACTCTTTTAGAATGTTATTTTCCCTATTTATTGTTAGTACTACAGGCAAAGCCTGTTGTATCCAGGAATACAACAGGTGCTAGAGCTTGGCAGTGGAAAGAGGAAGGGGAGGAGTTGTCCAGTCTGTAAAGGCATGGGGTTGAATGTGTGTTGTGTGGGAGGTTGTGGTGGCGTGGTGACAAATGAGGGCATGGGTGTGGAGATATGGGTGTCAAGAACCTGTGGTGTGGAAGGTTTATTGAGTATGGGAGAGAACTGATCTTTGGGAATTGCGGCATAGTAGTTACATATGAGCTTTCCAGAACCATGTCTTCATATATGTGAAGGGGAAATCAGACTGGAGACTCTTCTTAGGGGGAAATTACATGGCAACCAATTCCTCCCAGTTCTTCATTCAACATCATTTCCCTTCTTGTCCCCCTGCCCTAATACACAGTACACAGGTGTCTACCCTGCTTCTTCTGTCTCCATTTTTTTTTACTGTTGATAAAATGTTATGTGGCCAAATGCTTCTTTCACAGCTGCTCCTTAGAAGAAGAGCTGGATTTTTGTACCCTGCTGTTTACTACCCAAAGGAGTCTCAAAGTGGTTTACAAACATCTTTTCTCTTTGTCTCCCCAGAATAGACAACCTGTGAGGGATGTGGGGCTGTGAGAGGTCAGAGAGCTGGGAATGGGCCGCAGTGACCCAGCAGGCTTCAGGTGTCTCAAAGCAGTTTCCAATCACCTTCCCTTCCTCTTCCCATAGCAGACTTTCCTTGAGTGTGGTGGGGTAGAGAGCCTCACTTGGAAGATGGCAACCCTAAGAGGAGGTCCCTCTATGCACAGCAGTCTTGACCTTAGTCAGATTTATGCACACCTAGGTAGTGTGGAATTCCAGAAGATGAATCCACACCAATCTGGCAACCTTACCTCCTCTCTGCAATGTTTTCTTGACCTAAAATATGTCAGGGGATGCTAGGTAGCTGTGGGGGCATTACACACTTTTGAGGCTCCACTTTCAGACTTCAAGGAATATGTTCAGACCTGGGACAGCCAACTTCCAGGTGGGGCCTGGAATTGCTGCTCATCTCCAGACTATACAGACCAGTTCTGCAGGCAAAAATGACTACTTTGGAGGGGTGATTGTGAAGCATTGTATCCCCCTGAGGTTTAGGGAAGCCAGCCTCCACGTGGGGTCCAAGAATCCCCTGGAAGTACAGTTCATCTCTAGGCAGTTAGGCTGAAGGGAAAGCTCTCCCCCCCCCCCTCATGCACCCCTTCAAAAGGAATGCACATGGCTCCAGAATCCACTTGGCTGCTAGGCTGGTGATGTCTGCCCTTCTGAAGCCTGAGACCTACTGCTGGCAACCGCACAGCCAAGTCGTTGCCTGATAAAGGTGGATCACCTAGTTTTCCCCAAAGTCTCACTGTCTACTTTCCTGTAAAGCTAACTACTCTTGAAATTCTGGGCCACTTATGTCTTGGAGTTCATAGGAGTTTATATTTACCAGGCCAAGCTTGAAAAATGTCACGTTAGTTCCCATGTCTCTCCAGCCATTTCCTTGTTCACTATTTACAGTTTCAGGCTGTAAATATTCTTTATTTAGATCTTCCTGAACTTTCCAGACTTGCAGGATTCATATTGGTCTGTCTGTCTCTCTGCACCCAAAATACAAACAGTTGCTGGTAAGGGCTCGCCAAAGCCCATAGCCCAGGAGGGACACACCCACAACCACTCTACCCCAAACACAGTCTGTGAGCCTCTACCATCCTCTCTAGATCGCTGCAGGCAAAAATGGCTACTTTGGAGGCCGGACTCTGAGGTATTTTATAATTTTAAGGCCCTCCTCCAAACCTCCAGGAATATCTCCAACCCAGGGGTAGCCAATCTCCATGTGGGGCCTAGAGAGCTCCTGAAATTACAGCTCATCTGCAAAGTATAAAGACCAGCTTCCCAGGCAGAAAGGGCTCCTATGGAGTTTGGACACAGTTGAGGAGAAGAAACATTTAAGGTCTCCTACACAGGTTGTTGTGAAGTTGAATCACTTGAGGCCTACTGCATGGGGCTGTTTTTTGACTGACATTCCCCACAATACTTTACAGAGCCGATGGCCTATCTATATATAAAAATTGGTTGATAAGAGTATAAGGAATCAACCACTGAAGAAAAATTGTGAAAACGGAGTATATCTAGAAACCGTTTTGGTTGGTCCTTAAAAAATTATTGATATATAAAATTTATTGTACCAATTGCCTTGGAAAGGTTCTGTTTTTCTCTGTATATGTTTTGAACCTTTCTTCCTTTTTCGTATTGTTGTTTCTTCCCTCAAGCAGCATGGCCGGCCACAGCAATATTTTAAGTGAGAAGGGGCTTTTCTGTGGCCTCCCTGTCAGCCAACTGTTTGGCCAGAAGTGGAAAGCTCCCCCCGCAAAAGGAATGCCCACTCCATGCCCTCAGACTCCCCTGCGTTGCTCTTGGAAACTCCTTCCTCCCCTCAGTCAGGTCCTGTCAGAGGCTCCTTTGCAGCAGGCCTGAAGGGGGGGGGGAGGAGGAGGGAGAGCACTCTTCAGCCTCCTGCCAGCTCTGTCAGGGTTCTGAGGCAATTTGCAGTTGGACATGACAGTTAGGACAGCCCTTGGGGTGAAAAGGGCTGGCGCATCCTGTCCAAACCTCTGTTCTCATCCCCCTTGGCAGCCCTAGTGACCTCCTCTCCTTGTGATCAGGAGCAGACTGGCAGCGATGTCTCCAGATTGCTCCTGGCTGGGCTGGGTAGGCGGGTCGGGAGGTCTTTTGCGCCTCCTAACTGGTTGGAACTCTGGTCTGTCCTGGTGAGGGCCCAATCGAATTGGCCCCTGGCTGCGTGCATTTTCCATTTGGCCCCTCTGCTTGTCAGTCCGGGGCCAAGGGGCCAATTGTTGCCCCCCATCCCGGACTGAGCCCACCCACACACCCCTTCGCCTTTTATTTATACTGCGGAACGCAGTTTACAGATTATTACTGTTTCCTTTCATTCCATATAGTCATTGTTTGGTGTATTGTTCTTGTTTTCCTTCCATGTAAACTACCCTGAGCCTTAGGGGATAGCAGTATATAAATGTAATAAATAAATAATTGACGATAAGGCATTTTGATGTTTATCCTTATCCATTGTTTTTAATATTTGTGAAACAGCCCTGGGGGTGGAGAGTATCCTGGCGGTTCGAGTTGGAATAGGGCCAATCAGGGTGCGGCCAGCAAATCTGGCCACATCCTGATTGGCCCTGCACCTACAGCCCCCACCCCTCCATCCCTGGACGCTAGCCACTTTGCTCTTAGATGCTTCAGGAGCCAGCAAGAGAGAGATATACAGAGACACAGAGAGCCCTGCCAAACCACAAACCAGCTCTGATTACTTGCTATGGCTCCTGCTGTGAGGGAGAGAGAGACAGAAACAGCTGCCCAAACGAGCCCTCATTCCCTGCTACAAAAAGGCCTGATTACTTCCTATGGCTCCTGCTGTGACAGAAAGAGAGAGAGAGAGAGAGATCTGCGCCTGCCGGTGTCCCTTGGATCCTAGCTCCCATTGCATTCCTGGTTGCAATGGGCTTTCTTGCTAGTTTAGAAATATTTCATTCCATCTCCCCAGAAACTTGGCCACAGAAGGTTATAATAAAAACAAAGCATTAAAAGAATATTAATTACAATTAATCATTAAAACCCAGCTCCAAATAAATAAAAGCATAGATCATAAAACAGACC
This sequence comes from Paroedura picta, assembly GCF_049243985.1. Taxonomy (NCBI): domain Eukaryota; kingdom Metazoa; phylum Chordata; class Lepidosauria; order Squamata; family Gekkonidae; genus Paroedura; species Paroedura picta. The sequence goes on from NC_135370.1 coordinate 135,273,922, forward strand.
AAGAGGTTAATATATATATATATACCAAAAATTCTGAGGTCAGGATTTGGTTACCATTTAATGGTCTCTCCTCTATATAACAGCAACTCCCCCCCCCCCATTACAAAAATCATGATGGTGCTAGAGACTTTGACATATTTTATTAGTATACTAGAGATCACACCCGTTGTATTCACAAATACAACAGGTGCTAGATTGGGGGTGTGGGCTGGAAGAACTCTGTGGATGGCCTCCCCCTGCCCCCCAGGGCCGAGAAAGGCTGCAGGCAGCTGTTAGGGAACTCACTGGCAGGAGCAGCTCTCACATGGCAGGGATCTGCATCCTCGGAGGGAAGTGGAAGGAGGTGGTCAGGGGTGGGAGATGGAAGGTGATTGGCTGGCTGCTGGACAGACAGTCAAGTCGGTTGGAGGAAGCGGCACATGGGTGGGACAGCAGCCCTAAGCATATGTTAAGCGCTGAGTGGCACTAGAGCCATGAGACACGCTTCTCCTCTAAGGCCATACCAGAAATATATTATGTGGAACAGATAAGCAGCCAATGTGATTCAGCCAATGTGATTTTGTTATTGTAAATTGATGTTTTTATTAGAATTGTTTTATTGATTGTACAGGTTTGTGTGGTTGTGAGCTGCTGCAAACCAGCTGTCGAGGGAATGGCAGATAGAAATTTAATTAATAAATAAATAAAGGCAAGAGCACCAAAAATAGGGTTTCTGATGCTAATCTTAACCAGTGGCTAAACAATACTGGAGGAGGTAATTCTTCATGTACCCCAAGGATGCCCTGGTTGAAATCCATTTAGGACTCTAGGAAGCGTAGAAACTTCAGATTTTCACACGGGACTAAATTACTGGTAGGGAACCTTGTTTTCATGTTGAATGTACTGATCTCTGAGGCACTGAACTGTAGAATGGGTGCTTTTTTGTACATTTGTTACTGTGCTCTGTTGATTTCCACCAGTATGCTAATGACACCATGTGATTTTCAGTACTGGACAGTTTTAGAGACTTTCTTAATATCAATGTTTGAGTATACATTAATTTTTGTTTTTCTCGGAAACAGGGATTTTAGAGAGTATGGCATCTGAAGCCCAAAATGTTAGAAAACAGAACCTATTGTACCTTGAGGGTCATACTGTTGATCTCCGTAGAAAAAGGAGCTCTCATTTCATTAATAAGAACATGAAGGAGGTAAGTTGTTTTTTTTTCTTTATTGCATATATATACCCCCATCTTTCTGTGCAGTGGGGAATAAGCTCAGTTTACATAGTTCGCCTCTTCTCCATTTTGTCCTCATAGCAAACCAATGTGGCATGTTAGGCTTGACAGTGTGTGACTGGGTCATAGCAAGGTTATGTGGCAGAACAGGAATTCAAACCTGGGTGGCCTAGATCTTAGTTCAGCATTGTTTCCAGTACACGACACTATATTATTTAGTCCAGAGACTCTCTTCTAGAATATGTATTCTACTTGTAGCTTGTACATCAATATGAATATTTGTTCCAAAAGCACATTATTCTAGTGTTTGATCTCCTTTTTATCCCACCCTTCCTGTGAGAGGAGCTTAGTACTTCATAAGTGGTTCTCTCCCCCATAACAAACTTCTGAGGTAGGTTAGGTTTAGAGAATATATGGCAGGCCCCCACTCCTAAGGAAAGAGCTCCAGACTGCTAGGTATACAGGGGTGGGGGGAGTAGATGGGGGGTTAACTCCAACTAATAGTCATCTTTAATGTGTCTTTATGTACGGGAGATTTTAATAGGTTCTGTGTTTTATCATTGTAAACCACCATGAGTCTCTGAGAGCGGTGGTATATAAATCAAAGAATAAATAAAATAAATATAAATAAATAAATACAGTGAGCCTTACAGTTGAAAGGTTTCATTCTAGGTCCTATCATGCATAATGCTTATCACTGGCATCTGCATTTTTACTCTACTTAATTATTTTGTCAAACATGGCAATTCTCCTGAAATTTGGCACATAATTATAGCTTCATGCAAAAGTGTTAAGCTGGGACCTGGATATATTTTAGCCTTCAAACTTTTATCAGTAGAAGAATGTTCCAAGAGCTTTGATGGGGAACTACTGTCCATAAATTTGAGGCCATTGAACCTCAATATATAGTCAAAGTATTGTAAAGAACATAACTTCCAGTGTGTCCTGCCTCTTAATTAATTATGCAGGCATTTATAATGGCCACAATTCATCTTGGTTTCCAGGATTTATTGCATCTGAGTGATGAGGAGTCCCCTGCCTTGTCTGTGGGTATCCTGCTATTTTTGTTATTGGCGTATGGGCCAACCACTTTTCTATTAGATATAGTGATGATTTGGATTTGAAGAATACACGAATTGGCTGTTAATGCTGGAAAACATACAGAAAATGACAGCTAAGTCTCTCTGAATATTTCTAAACAATAATTCTGCATACAATGGGTTATCTGGAATCATTGCTAGTCTCAAAGTTGTATATAGTAATGGGCACAAACTGTGACAAGCCAAAATCCATATCATGCGGCCTCTGAAGAAATCTCCATGATTTGGGGCATGGCTTGAGGTGATTTGGAAAAAGAAACACTCAGAAACTGGCACAAAAACCCAGTGGGGATGGTGTTTTCCAGGCTTGGAAATACAAAGGGAACCTTCCAAAGCTTATCAGATATCACTGCCTGCCCATATCTTTAGCATTCTCATTATTAGTGGAAATAATATCCAGATCTATAAGCGCATTGCCTTTGCCCTTGTAGTTTTAGACAAAGAAAGTCTACTTGTGAAAAAGCTGCTGATGTCACAATTCCAGCTCTTGTCAAGGATGTCACAATATCCTGGCTTTCAACTAAATGTTAGGTTTTGATTCATGGTTTTGGTCCTTCAAAACAACAACAATTTTTCCCCCTGTGTATCAGTTGTACAGCACTTGTAACAAAGTGAAAAGTCACCGTGTACTGTAAAGTACGTAACTTGTAGCAGCTTAACACAAGTCTTAACACAAGCTTGTATTTCTAGGGTAAGAAACCTGCAAAACATTTGGCTTCTTTCACGAGCAGGTAAGGACAACCTTTTGTTAATTCTGGAAAAAGAACTGTACTGTATACCTCCAGAGTTCAGATATATAATAAAGATATATAAAGTGGTAGGGACAAGTCTTCTTTCTGACCTATAGTTGCAGGGGGGTAGGCCAATTTGTTAGGTTTAATGGGATCTTAGCCTGAATCTTGATCTCTGATGTAGAATTACATTGAGCAGAGATAGCAGTTGATCAGTGGTTTAGAGCTGACGTACACATTTTATGGTTCAACACTCAGCACAGCTCACCAGCCCTGTAGGGTGATTTATTGTCAGTCCTCACACTGTTTCTATTGCCTATCCAGGACTAGAGAAAGAGTCTGCTTCCTGCAGACTGCCGGTATGTTCAGTATAGTAGATAGCAAGGTATGCAACACTATTTACTTGAAGGTCGTGATCGGGCTGCTGAAGTCACCACTGTCATTAGTAATCTGTTTCCACCTTCCCTTTATTATACATTTCTGGAAGCAATTGGAGATGCATGCGAAACTTGGACAATGTCAAATGCCAGTAAAATGTATAGATGCTTTAAATGTAATTTATTGTAAATTCATTTACAAAAACATCCTACATTTATGAGAATGTTGTTTTGGAAGTAAATATCTATTTCGTTATTTGCAGCATTTATAGTCTACCTTCCTCAAGAAACTCAAGGCAAATCACAGATTGTTAAAAACTAATAGACAGCAATAAAACGGGGAAAAAATTAAAATCAATAAGCTATAATACTGATTTTTTTTTTAGCTTAAAATGTTTAATTATTTCAAGTAGTCCTGGGGGAAAATGTCAGAAACCATACAAAGTTGCATATGTATGTAATACACATGATACTTTGCCCAGCTAGTAACTTAACTGTCTTCTTGTTGCAGAACAACAGTTGGACAAACTGTGACCAGCCCCCATCCTCTCTTCAGAGTAGTATACTGCAAAAGAAAAGTTCTCTATTATTCTCCAAAGCCTTGTTTCAGAAAGAAACAGCTCCCTAAAGTTAGGGGCTGTGACATGGCAAATAAGGAAAATGAACTGGCATGTGCAGGTAATCTGCCAGCAAAACTACCTGCTGATGGTCGTACATTCTTACTGAACTCCAGTGATTCTGGCCGCTCTCAAGCAGAAAGTCCTTCATCAAAATATAGTGGATTTTTTTCAGAGGTATGTTAAGTTTTATCATGCTATGCTTGTTTTTTTCTTTAAGAAATAAAAATAAAATCCTGATGGTACAAAATAGAATAGCATATTCCAGCCAAGAATGCCAGGAAATAATGATAAAAGAGCTCCTTTCTGCCCTGGAAATAAGTCATTTCATTTCACGTTTAATCAAGGTGTGTCTTAAGCACAGGAAAACCAATGAGACTCCATGGTTCATGTAAGTTCTGTTGTATTGCTGTCTTTGTGTTGTCAAAGCATCCAAAGCAGTGACTCCTGCTATTACTGAGTCTGCTAGTCAATGGGGTGATAGATTGTTCCAGTCCTCTCTCTAAAGGCACAGTGAAGAATTATGTATTCCCTAGCAAACAAATGTTGGCCGTTTTTGAGTTAGTGGTTAAAACTTTTTCATAAGGTTTAGTGGGTGGAATTGGGTTGGGGGGGCTAGGGTGGGATATTTCAGTGCGACCTAGGAGTGTTAGTGTTAAGGTTCTAGGGCAGCTAGTTAGCTGAGGGTTTGTTCCCCTGGGAGTATGATTGGAGGGGTACCGCCACGAGGGGGGGCCCAAGTTGGGGCCGGGATCTCGACCATAATGGGTCGAGGGCGATATGGCTGGGGGAGGAGGTTAGACAAGAGAAGGTCAGAGAGCACTTGTGCTAGTCCTTGGGCCAAGCCGTGGTTACACGGCAGACGCCCGAGGCGTGCTCACTGCCCTTCTAACCTCCGTCCCATCCCCAGATATACGGAGGAGGAGGCAAGCGTGGACCCGGTCTTGGTCCTGTGCAATGCAAGGTCAATCAACAACAAGGCCTCAACTCTGCAACAATTTTTCGCGGTGTCTGGGGCCGACCTTGCATGCGTGACCGAGACCTGGGCGAGGGGTGGCGAAACGGTCGCCTTAAAGGAACTTGCCCCCCCCCCAGGGTTTGCGGTCCTGCACCAATCCCGGGTCCATAGGAGGGGAGGGGGGGTGGCAATCGTGGTCCAGGAGGATTTATCCTACAGGGCTCTCCCGGCCCCAGACATCGGGGGAGTGGAGTGCGTCAGTATTGGGTTGGACTCGGTCGAGAGCTTGGCCATCTGGTTGGTATACCGTCCGCCCAACGCCCAACCAGATGTCCTGCCGAGCTTGCTGGAGGCGGCGGCCGCCTGGGCCTTGCAGTACCCCAGGCTTTTAATCTTGGGGGACTTCAATGTCCATGCGGACGCGCTGCCCCCAGGACTTGGCTCGGACCTAGTGTCGGCCATGGCGACGCTGGGGCTCTCGCAATTTGTTGCTGGGCCCACCCATCAGGCCAGCCACACCCTCAACCTGATCTTTGGGGCAGGGATAGAGGTGGTTCTGGATACAGCTTTGGCCGTACCATGGTCAGACCATTATGCCCTGCGGGCTCGGATCAAGATCCCACCCCCTCCCCAGTTGGGCGGCGGGCGCATTTTTGCCTGCCCAAGGGGACTCATGGATCCAATTGGTTTCCAGAATGCTCTGCGGGACCCAAAACCTCCCGGCATCTCGTTAGCAGCCATGGTGGAGGACTGGCAGTCCCGCCTGTCGGTTGCCATAGACAAGATTGCTCCTAGACGTCTTCTCTGCCCTTGACTCAAATGGGCACCCTGGCATACTGGGGAGCTCTGGGAGAAGAAGAGGGAATTTAGACGACTAGAGCGAGTGTGGCGGAAGGCCTGTGATGAGGCTACAAGAACATCTCATTGCAGGTTTATGAGGGTGTATGAGATGGCAGTGAAAGCGGCTAAACGTGACTTCTTTGCCGCGGAAATTGCATCCGCTAGCTCTCGCCCAGCTCAACTATTTAGGGTTGTTAGATCTCTTACCGCCCTGGAAGATGGGCGCCAAAATAGTAGGAATTTGACCATCAGCTGTGAGGCATTTGCGAGCCATTTCACGGATAAAGTCTTGTCGCTCCGCCACTCCCTTCCAGCTACAGTTAATACAGTTAATGAACTAGAGGCCCGTTGTCCGCCTTTGGAGGTAACGTTTGATGGCTTCAGGCGGCTCTCTTTATCCGAAGTGGATGGGTTGCTGGGGAGGATGAGGGCAACCACCTGCCCCCTTGATCCCTGTCCGTCTTGGCTCCTTAAGGGGAGAGATGGACGAATAGGTGAGCAGCTCAGGGATATTGTTAACTGCTCTCTCCAGTTGGGGGAGTTTCCTGAGGTGCTGAAGGAGGCCCTCTCCTCAAGAAGCCCTCCCTGGACCCACATGACCCTGCAAGCTACAGCCCAGTAGCGCATTTAGCGTTCCTAGGTAAGGTGGTGGAAAGGGCTGCGGCGGACCAGCTCCTAGCGTTCCTGGAAGATACTTTGGCACTCGATCCATACCAGTCTGGCTTCCGCCCTGGTCATGGGGTGGAGACTGTGTTGGTCTCCTTGTTGGATGACCTCCGTCGCCAGCTTGACCAAGGTGGCTCTGCTGTGCTAGTTCTTTTAGATCTGTCGGCCGCGTTTGACGTGGTCGATCACGAGCTGCTAGCGAGCCGCCTCGCCGGTACGGGGATAAGGTTTACAGCGTTACGCTGGATACGCTCCTTCCTCCAAAACCGGACACAGAGGGTAGCCGTGGGAGAGGAAGTATCGGGCCCTTACCGGCTCCCTTGTGAGGTCCCACAGGGCTCGGTGCTCTCTCCTACATTATTTAACATCTTTATGCACCCTCTGGCTCAACTGGTACAGAGCTATGGGCTGGGTTGCCACCAGTACGCTGATGACACCCAGCTCTTTCTCCTCATGGATGGCCACCCGGACTCCCCCCCCAGATCCATTTGCCAGATGTTTGGAAGCCGTAGCTGGATGGCTCGAGCAGAGTCACCTGAAACTCAACCCCTCCAAGACGGAGGTTCTGTGGTTGGGCCGTAGGGGGGCAGATCAGGAAGCGCGCTTACCCCTTCTGGCCGGGACGCAACTTAATATAGCGTCTCAGGCCAGGAATTTAGGGGCGACCATTGATGCCTCACTAACACTCGAGGCACAGGTTAAACAGGTAGCTAGCCGGGCATTTTTCCATCTTCGCCAGGCTCGGCTACTAGCGCCCTATCTGTCCTCCGAACACCTGGCCACAGTGATCCATGCGACGGTCACCTCTAGACTAGATTTCTGTAACTCGCTCTACACCGGCCTGCCTCTGGGCTTGATCTGGAAACTGCAACTCGTCCAAAATGCGGCTGCTAGAGTCCTCACAGCTACACCATGGAGGGCTCACATCCAGCCAGTTCTGAGGCAGCTGCATTGGTTACCGGTCGCCTTCCGGATCAGGTTCAAAGTTTTGGTTTTGACCTTCAAGGCCATCCGTGTTCTAGGCCCAGCATATATGAGGGACCGCCTTTTGCCCTATAATCCCCCGCAGGGCTTTACGCTCTGCGGGGGCTAACCTACTGGTCGTTCCCGGCCCCAAGGAAGCCTGCCTGGCCTCGACTAGGGCCAGGGCCTTTTCAGTCCTGGCCCCAACCTGGTGGAATGAGCTCCCGGAAGAGCTGAGGGCCCTGCGGGAATTACCAGCATTCCGCAGGGACTGTAAGACGGAGCTCTTCCGCCAGGCTTATAACTGAGGCCGGGCGGAAAGAAGATCAGCCCCCCCTCACAAACTGGCGGTAGAGAGCGTCACCCCCCCCCCTCCTGTAGTTGAGGATGCGGAGAGCAATCACTGCCATCACTGTAAATTATCGGATTTTATTGTCATTTTATGGTTTTAGGGGACGGGGTTATGTAAGCCGCCTCAAGCCTTCGGGGGGAGGCGGGGTATAAATATAAATATAATAATAAAAATAATAATAACTGGCTAATTCTTTATATGTTTTGGGGCGAACGTATCTGAAGGACCACCACTTACACTCTTACGAACCTACCCAACTGTGGTCATCTCCAGAAATTTGGCTTCAGGTGCCCCTGCTTTATGAGATTAGGTGGGTGGCAATCCAGGAGAGGGCCATTTCATTCTCAGCATCAAAACTCTGGAACTCTCTCCCCAGGAAGATTAATCTGTTCTGTTCTGTTGCCAGCTTCCAGAAGCAAGTAAAGATTTTTTTTTTAAGAATTTGGCATTCCTGCAGTGATCCCTCCTTCTTGACCAATCTTTCAATTGGTTTTAAATCTTTGAATGTATTTTTTCTGTTTTTAATTGTTTTAATGTGTTAGAAGGAGCCTCTTGTGGCGCAGAGTGGTAAGGCAGCAGATATGCAATCTGAAAGCTCTGCCCATGAGGCTGGGAGTTCAATCCCAGCAGCCGGCTCAAGGTTGACTCAGCTTTCCATCCTTCTGAGGTCGGTAAAATGAGTACCCAGCTTGCTGGGGGGGGGGGGGGCTAAACGGTAATGACTTTGGGAAGGCACTGGCAAACCACCCCGTATTGAGTCTGCCATGAAAACGCTAGAGGGCATCACCCCAAGGGTCAGACATGAGCCAGATACCTTTACCTTTACCTAATGTGTTAGAAGAGTTAATTTTAATGGTTTTAAATGACATTTTATTATATGTATTTTATTTTGTTAGCTGCCTTGGTGGCTCTTGTGAGGGCAGAAGGGTAGGATATCCATTTTGTAAAATAAAATGCATGCTCTGTTTAGGCTAACCATTGCTTTTCTTTCACATTCAAATGCCATGGCTGCTGTGCTGTTCTTTCATGGTCAAATATACTGGAGTGGTATGGTTGCTGCCTTTGTAGAAAGGAGCAAGTGAGATGAGCATGTTTGAGCCATCACTTCTTGAAGCATTGTTTGCAGGGATATTTTGGGACTGAATGTCAGGTTTAGCATTAGAACGCATGCTATAGAAAGTACTACTATTAATAATTGCTATTAATAATAATTGATATCAATTCTTAATAATTGCACAATTATTAATATAGCATATGAGCCAGAACAAGGTGTACTTGGGTTTATTTATTGGTGGTAATGATACTGAACAGGACTGGGGGGAAATGTAGGCGAATTTATCATTAAATGGCTCACAACAAACCTTTTTCATGTACCTAGGTTTCTGAAGATCATGACACTATGGCACAAGTCCTCTTCAGTAGAAATCTCCGACTGAATGTGGCTCTAACCTTTTGGAGAAGAAGAAGTATAAGTGAGCTCGTAGCCTATTTAGTAAGGTAAATTTGGGAAAGATTGTGGACATGATCCAGCCAGCTATAATGGTACCACCTAGATGAGAAGTGTTTGATGAACTCCATAGAGTTCTGGCTTTGTTTTAAATCCTTTCTGAAATCTTGTAGTTTTACACAGAACAGCTGTTTCCTATACTGCACCTCTCTTGTTGCATTCACATGCCAATTGGTAGGGGAAAGTAAAACTTTATTGAACCAGTAAGAATTCTCCATGGGTGCAGTGTCTGCATTTGCCTAAATCAAACCTTAATAGTAATTTAACAGACCCCTGTTCTTTGCTTAACTTGAGAAATAATTTATTTCTCTGATGGTACTGAGCAATATCTAACTATCTTTTTTTTTTACTGCTGTTTCCAGGATACAAGATCTTGGTGTAGTGGTAGACTGTCTTCCTGTGCTTACCAGCAGGTATGTACAAATCTAGAGGAGAGTTTGAGTAGCATTCACAGTCTAGAAACTGCAAGTTCTTGCATACTAATATTTTCTTGTTTCAGTTTACAGGAAGAAAAACCATATATTTCTGTTGGCTGCTGTGTAGATCTTTTGCCATTAGTAAAATTACTGCTTAAAAGCAAATTTGAAGAGTAAGTTGAAAAGCATTAACATTTATTATAAAGTTTTGGATGCTAACAACATCTGCAGTTTCTTGAACCACCAGACCTTCATAGAATTGCATGTCTGCATAGGGTCCAGAGAAAATCTAGTTTGACTTTCTTGTGTAACACAAACAACTTCAACTACTCACTTACTGCTTGAAGTATGCTGTAAATAAGTGATCATGTTAGATGTGCTGTCTCCCACACACGGTGTAATTTAGCCTGGCTAAATGGTGCTTAATGCATATTCTTAAAAAAAAAATAATCACACAGAAAGACAAAAGCCTAGGCTTGCTATCCTGAGTGATCTGGAAGAAAATTTTTTCCTGCCAACAAACATGATAATCAGATACTTTTGACTCTAAACAGAATAGGTCCTTGTCCATTTCCAAACTGATTATTTGCCTTAGGGTCTATGCCAGGGGTACTCCAACTGCGGCTCTCCAGATGTCCATGGCCTACAATTTCCATGAACCCCTGCCTGCATTTGCTGGCAGGGGCTTATGGGAATTGTAGTCCATGGACATCTGGAGACCTGCAGTTTGACTACCCTTGGTCTATGCTGTTTGGAAGTGAGTTTTCCTGCCTTAGCACACCAAAATGGTAGTTATGTGCAACTCCAGAATTTTATATGGCTTTCTCCAGTCTTTCTAAAGTCTTTCTATTTTGCAAGTTTTGGCAAATATCACAGCAGAGCCTGGATGGCTGTTGTGTGGGTAGGAAAGTGTGGATTTTCTGTACTCTGTCCCAGTGGCAGCCCTTTTCCACCTGTCGACAGGGGTCTTGTTTTTGTTTAAATTGGAAATGATATTGGTGCAGCATGCAAGAAAGGGTCACAAGTAGGGTTGGCCACTTCGGCATCCGAAGCAGATGTTCGTGCCCAAAGCAGCCCGTACCAGGGGGGAGAGGGGAGGTATGGGTGCTGGCATGCGCACACACGCAGGCACAGAGTTCTGTGTGCCTGCGTCTCCCCTCCCCCCCCCACGCTGTGGCGCTGCCTGCTTTGGGTGCGAGTGGTCGCTGTGCACACCGGCACGGACGTCCCCCCCTACACACACACAGCACTGGCTGCTTCGGGCGCAAGAAAGCCTGTTCCGCTGAGGAACCACTCTGTCAGAAACTTCTTCCACATGTTTAGCTGAATATTCTTTTGAATTAATTTTATCCCATTGGTTCTGTTCCAGATATGTGGTAGTTGGTTTAAATTGGCTGCAGGCTGTGATTAAAAGATGGTGGTCAGAACTTTCTGCCCATACAGAAAAGATAGAGGATGGGTAAGTTGCTCATCTTAAATGTGCTGCTGAAATGTGTGGCATTTAATGTAATAGTTGTGTTTTAACTTACATTGACTCCTAAGTAGTGAGTTGGAATGACAGCTGCAGAGTGAATGTATAGTTTTCATAAACTTGTTATTTGGAAGAATAAATACAGTCAAAATTAAAGGTGCATTTTGTAATTTTTCATCCAGGCTGAAAGAACCCTGATATTACTGACCAGGTAGTAATATCACAGCTCTCTCAGCCTCACCCACCTCACAGGGTGTCTGTTGTGGGGAGAGGAAAAGGAAGGTCATTGTAAGCCGCTTTGAGACTCTTTCTGGTAGAGAAAAGTGGCATATAAAAACAAGTCCTCTTCATAGCTGTTCTTCAATTGTTGGGGCCCAGGTGGCTTTCACCGATGCCTACTGATGGAGTGAAGAAGCAGCAGGTGATTGCAGTGCATTCCTGAAGATCAATGAATGCTGGCTCAATAAGTCATGCCTACCTTTCCTTTTTTCTTTTTAAAAAAGTTATTGGAGGAGGGAGAGCCCATCCTGTTCCCTCCTGGAAACCCAAAATACCAATGAAATTCCAGAAGTAATTAAATCTCTTGCCAGTGGTTGGTGGTGGGTAGATGCATCCAATGATCCAAAATGGCTAATTTTGGTTATATTTTTGTTTGTGATATATCCGTATATACGCTCCAATGACCATGTTCACAAAGTATTTTCTTGCTTAATACAAAACCTTTAATCCTAGAATATTGTTTCCCTTGTGCTTTTCTCCAGCTTTTCCAGAAGGTTTCTTCTGTTGCTAGCACTTCTGTGTTTGCAAGAGTCCTTATATACATGGAAATTCTAGCAGCACCAGCAACAAGGGAAGGACACCTTTGAATCTAACCACTTGCCTCAAACATGCTAATGCTTACTGAAATATACACTTACTAGTTACTAGAAATCTATATATGCCACCCACACAGTTCAGAGTCATGCTCAGAGCGCTTACAGATGTCTAACTTCTAAAGTAAGTTCTTATTTAGAAGTTTAGAATCTCTGTATTTTATGTAACTGGTAAAAATGACACAACATACATAAACTGAAAAAGAATTGCATTGTAGAAAATTCAACTTACTATGCAAAATAATGCATTGCTTAAGTCAATAATAAGATTGTTATAGTTCTTGCTATTGGACATAACCTAGCATTAAGGTCTCCATTACATACCATCAGACAATGGTACCTTACTGAAAGTCTGCACTGAGAGAGCTACCCTAGTAGATATCTGACATATATTGTTCCATATCTGTTTCTTCTAGAAATATTCAGATTTTAAAACAACAATTAAGTGGATTGTGGGAACAAGAAAATCATCTTACTTTGGTTCCAGGATATACGGGTAACATAGCAAAGGTATGCTTTCAGTTATATTTATTAACCAAAATAATTAACAGGTTATACAAATTTAATAGTAAGCGGCTTTATTTCTTTAAAATATATTCAATGACTCAATCAGTTGGAAACTCAAATTGTCTGTTTGGTGTAGTTTGTATAATGGTTAGGATTGCGGACTTCTAAACTGGTGAGCCGGGTTTGATTCCCTGCTTCTCCTCCACATGCAGCCAGCTTGGGTGACCGTGGGCTCACCACGGCACTGATAAAACTGTTCTGACCAAGCAGTGATATCGGGGCTCTCTCAGCCTCACCCACCTCACAGGGTGTCTGTTGTGAGGAGAGGAAAGGGAAGGCGACCGTAAGCCGCTTTGAGACTCCTTCGGGTAGAGAATATCGGCATATAAGAACCAACTCTTCTTCTAGATATCAGGGATGTCAATACATGGCCTTTTTGATTTGCGGTGAGCCCAGCAGACGGACTGACTGCCTACTCACAGTGGCCAGTGTGGCTTCTGGCCAGAGCTCTGGCTTGTGCTGGTGAGGAACCAATCGGAAGGCGCTTTGCGCCTTCCAATTGTGCCCTCACCAGACTGGCTAGAACTGCTGTCTGTCCTGGTGAGGGGCCAGTCGAAAGGCGCTTCATGTCTTCTGATTGGCCCCTCACCTAGACCTGTCCTGCCCACTCTCCGCCCACGAAGGGCTTAGCCTTTTATGTAAACAGCGAATGCTGTTTACAGATATCAGCTGAAAAGGCCATATATTCATTTTGTACCTTATAGATTTTACATTTCACATTCTCAGTATTTTTAACCATGACAGTATTGTTCTTTAAGCCTCTATGTATTTAATCTGACAGAAATCTTAACTGCATTGCTGAAGATGGTGTGGGCCACCAGCAGCTCGGAGCTTGGTGTTCTAGGATTTTCGTAAACAGCTAGTTCAAAGACATCTGTTTATAGTCTTGGTATATGGTAGGCCTTGGTTTGACATGATGCCAGGTTTTATTCCCAGTCAGTGAATCCATCTCATAATGTTGAAATTCACACCTACATTTTAGTTACCTTCTTCTAAGGAGGCAGGTAGAATATTATGATTTTATCTGATTTAGACTGGAAGATTCTTATCAGTGTCTGTATGCAGAGTGGACAGTTGAAAGATGACTTAATTGGGGAGTGACTTTTTACCTGTATAAAGCTCTTATGTCAAGAGCTGTTTCAGGCACTGAATTTGGTGAATGCCCTGGTGCTACTCTGAGAAATTGGACTAGATGCAGATTAAATAAAATTCTTTTTAATAGATTCTATGCCTGGTGTGGAAATTCTTGCCCTCCACAATGAATGGAAGTATCTAGGGCAAGGACATCAGCAACATTTAACTCCATGAGAATGCTTAGGCATAATTTTTTCCTAGGTACCTCTGTTAGGACAGTAACAGGATCTGCTATCCATGTGAATTTTTAGAAGAAAATGTTATTTCAGCAAGATCAGGCATTTCTGTAGTGTACAGCTCAGTAGATCATTCTGGAAATATCCATGTGGATGAATAATTCTGAAAATGTGCTTCAGGTTTGGGAGTAGACACCACTAGGCAAAAGTCTTTGATGGTGCGGAGGATCAGGAGTGGCATATTTTTGGAATCCTTACGGTGCACCATGAATTCCTTTGAATTAATGTAACTGACTTTCCTCTTCTCTTTTTTTAGGATGTGGATGCTTATTTATTGCAGCTGCACTGACATTCTTGGAAAACATAGTGTGTGGATATGGATGCGTGCGAATGCAACTGTATTGGCTAAAAAAGCCTTCCGAGAGCTCTCGACAGTGTACTAGTTTGAAAATGGCACCTCTTTAAGAACAACTGTGTTGACAGAAGAGGACTAAACCTTCAGTACTGTTTGCTATAACCACTAAAAACCCATCTGCTTCACATTGAAGTGGAAACATTTCTAAAAGGAGCAACTTTTACTTCAGTGAGGTGAAAGTGCACTATGATAATTGTACATAATGCCTTTGCTGCATTTGGGGATCTGTTCAGTTAATTGGTGAAGTCAGGAAATCCTGTTGTGTTTCTTCTGCATCATCATTGTATAAAAAACATCAGTGCTTAATCATGACGATGGGATTACAGAACCAGTCACTAGGAACCACAAGAGATCAGTCACCATAAATATTTTTAATTTTTTGTTTCTTTTTTTGTTGGCGTATGAACTAGAAAAATGTTTTTTGTATATGTGTGTATATATTGGAAAATATGTTAAACATTGATCTGCTGTATTAAAACTCTGAAATGTCTGCATTAAAGACTATTTTTGTTGCACTCGTGAGAAAACTATATATAGCCAGAGGCCTTAACTACTAGCATTGCAAAGCGCCAGTATTTTAAGATAGAGCATAGAGAAATGAAGCCTCTTTGTTAAAAGTCATCAGGGTACTGTTTATACACTGTGTACAAATAATTTTAAACAGTTTGTGTTCTTTAAATATTTAAGTGAGTATTTCCACAAATTTAGACAGAGGGGAAAAAAACACTTGTAAATACCAAAGGTGAATCTGTTCACCAAGCATTTTTTAATACTTAAATTTTCTAGTGCTCTGTTCTGTGACCCTTTGACATACATGCATTCTCAATGTTATGTTCCAATAATTTTACTTGGGTTCCCCACCCTGACAGGAACCTCATCTGCTATACTCCAGATACTTCTATCCCCTGCTTCAGAATGTTGACAGCCAAGATAAGCCTGTGCTTTTTCAGATTGAAAGTGTATGCTACTTCCTGGGGGCTCTTGCGGGTGTACTTGCCCTAAGGCTGTTTTTCTTAACAATTACTCTTAGGTGGAAGAGCAATGCAGTACTTAAACAGAAATGTTTATAGCTGTATTTTGTCCTATTAACTTGTGATTCTTTAGTTCAATCTGCTGTGGTTTGCCAGCTAAATTAAAAAGAGGGTTTGATGGCACCTGTTTATGTAACTAGTAAATGTGCTTATCAAAATAAAATTCTGTGAAGTGCCAGGTGTGCACTAAACATGTATTTTTACAGTACAATCAGATTTATTGTTGGATTAATTTTTATTAAATATGACTTGAGACTTTTACTTCCACTGCTTCTGTGTATGAAACTGCAGTATGTTATGTAGAAGCCCATCAGTCAAAAAAAATCAAAAGAATCCAGTGAAAACACAAAGTGTGTGTGGATTTATTACAGTATTTACCCTACTCATACTACAGTATTTGCCCTACTCATGCATATACAGCAATCTGTCACAATTGTCTCCCATAAGTGCAGCCTGTATGACATTACACATTTTTTTAATTTTGGTAGAATAATGTTGGGTTTAAAAATACATATATGGCTAAACAGGCTGCAATCAGCTTTGTTTGATTATAGATGCTTGTGCCTAGTATAGCTCTTGGCACAATCTTTGTTATTGATCTACAAAGATACAGCAATGTTGTGTTCAAGGATGTTGCCTCAATGTAGCGGCAATTGGAACAGCTTATGGTTAAAGATACTTAGGTATGTATTAAGCAATATGAACAGAGAAACCCTTAGATATTCTTGTTCTGTTAAGTACACTCAGAACCAGTTTGGTGTGTACATTACAGTTTTGCTTTATGCTTTATTAAAGGCTGTGAAAAGGCAGAAAAGTGAACTTTGATCTGCATTACTGCATTCCAGAAGAAATCTCTGAAATGTTGTTTCCAAGTACATGTGCCTTTGTGTCCTCCTACAGTGTCTTACATACGACCCAGTGCTATGTGAAAAGTTCTGTTGTGTTTAGTGAAGTTCGTTCCCAAGTTGGATATACATGCTGTAGCTGTTGTCCCTAGCACAAAGACTTGTGTACCATTACAGCAAGTATGCAAAGTGAGCTGTCAGTAGCAGTAGTTGTTTCTGGGTCAGAATTAAATGCCTGATGGGCTGAGGCTTGACATGTCACAATAGATTGTTGGGAGCTGTATTCTGTATGGATAGGAGATTTTCAAAATGTGTTGTGGACTCTTCCTAGTGGCTGTTAATTCTGATACTGGCCCTAGTAAAGCAGCTTTAATTACTAGTTTTACATATTGTTTTTTTTTCTTTCCCACGTGCTGCTAGTATTCAGATAATGGATGAGTACTAATGGAAGAAGAGTTGGTTCTTATAAGCCACATTTCTCTACCCGAAGGAGTCTCATAGCAGCTTACAGTTGCCTCCCCTTCCCTCTCCCCACAACAGACGCCCTGTGAGGTAGATGAGGCTGAGAGAGCTCTGATATTACTGCTCAGTTATTATGGTATGAGCAAGTAATACAAATGTCTACTAGCCATAGTTTTTTCAACAAGATATTTTTATTTGCTTTTCTTAGCTTAAAAAGCTGCTACAGTATAATGGTTGAAGTACTAACAACTGTGAAGTACAAAATCCTCAGGCAAATCAGTGGCCTTAAGTAATCTATTTGTCTCAGTCTTACTATTTTAAATTCTTTCATATGTTTTGCAGTGGTATTGGCCATTGAAGTCATTTTAAAATACCAAGTGCTGTCTAGTCACTTCCAACGTAAGTTGACTCTATGAATTAATGCCCTCCAAAAGGTCCTATCATTAATATTCTTGCTCGAGTTGTGTCCACTGAGGGCTGTGGCTTCCTAGATTGAGTCAATCTATCTCATGTTGGGTCTTCCTCGTTTCCTGTTTTGTTTTCCATATTAATTGGCATATTATTGTTAAGCTTTTGATTGACTCCTTTTCTGTGGTTTAGAATAGCTCTTTTGATATCCTAACTGCTCCTGGGGATTTTTTTCTCTCAATGGTTCTCAATGCAGCTTTCATTTCACTTTCTAAAATTGCAGGTTTGTCTTCAAAAAACTTCTTGGAAGGATTCTGCCAAGCTAAACATGTTCTAAAGTGGGCCGTGTAAAATATGTTTCTGTTCATATGGACACAGCTAGGGATATGTGCTCAGATATATCTGGTACAGATATATACCTTAAAAATAGTATTTTTCAGGTATACATAGGTCACTGGATCAGGATTAAGGATTTCTGGGAATATCAGTGCCTGGGTTACTTCTATTTCTTGAAATGTACGGGGTACCAGGAAGCAACTCCTGGCTGACTTGAATCTTAACTGGCCTGGGGAAGGCAGCTGTCAGCTGGCATGAGCCAGGCACAAGGCCCAGCAGCTCTTTGTTTTTGGAGCCTGGCCATTTTGCAGTGCTGTTTCTCCTTCCCAGTCTGCACTGCTGCAAGTAGGTGACTAGAGGCACTTTGTTCAGAAGTCTGTGGAACTGGATCCTTTTGTCTATGATTTGCTTGAAAAATAGGGAGGGGTCATTAATACACAGTGCTAGCTCCCCTACAATTTTAATGTCTTTTTGTTGAACAGTAGGCCCTCCATTCCCCTCCTCTCAGAGTCCCTCATGGAGAATAATGAAATCCAAATAATTCCAGAATTCAAAGAAAACCCTCATCTAAAACAGTACCACATGCCCTACCCAATATCCAACTCTAAAATATTGTGATAGCCAGTTTCTAGGTGAAACTTCTTTGAAAGGAAAGGTTTTGCCTTCACTTTCTCTCATCTTCACAAGTTTCTGTGCTGGGTTTCTCAAGTATTCAGTCAAGCCAGTTCAATTTTTTTGGAAACTAGTAAATGTTTTGATAAGTATGGAAGTATTACAATCTTAATAAGGCAAAGAATGTACACACATATTTTCAACAGATTAAAACTTCTCTATAACAGGAAGACTTAGAGGGTCTTCTAATGGCATGAGGGACTGCCACAGGATTCTAGCCCTGCCCTCTACCAGTTCTTGAGATAAGGATGCCTTAATGAACAGTGGTGGGTAGTTGGTGGGGCAGTTCTTAAAACATGAAGGAAGCAGACCTGATGCCTGATGGCATAAGAATATGTGCCATGTTTATTCATCATGAGACTGCACATTAAGTTCACTAGCGGGCTGCAATTTAAATTAGTAGACTGGTGAAGCAGACCACAAAACATTCTGTTCAGAGACACAGAGGTCAGCACAGATTTTATGAGTTTGATTTATAAGAAGCTTGGTGGTCAACAGTGCTGTCAGAAAGAACACATTTGTTCAGGCTTTATTAGAATTTGCATTTCAAAAACTTAATGGACAGAGATTAAAAAGGGCCAAATTGGAAAATACTTCTTGAGCCAAAGACAATAAATTGTGACGTGGCTGCCAAGAACAGTATGCCCTAGGCTATAACATAATGAATACTATCAATAAAAATGCTAAAGGATTTCTTCTGTTGTCAGTGTTAAGAATATGTGCACAAAATAGATTACAGCTTCCTAAGCTATCAGCTGCCACCCTGTTGTCTAAATGAGACATTCAGTACCTTTAAATGCCAACCCAGCAGATGCAGCAGTGGCGTTAGTGGTTTATCTCACTAGCCATGTGAAATGCTTCAGATGGAACTGTTAGAAGAAAGAGCTAGCTGGCAGGGGTGAAGAGAGGGCATGCTTATGTCCTTGCTTGTAGTGCTTAATTTTTCCTTTTCTATTCCCAGGTGCTATTTGGAGACTTGAGAGTTATTTTCTATCCTCAACAATCTGACAGGAGTCACAGTGATAAGAGTCCACGCTCTCTGTCATTAGTCAATGGTTTGTCTTCACTGTGTTCAAAGAGAACAAGCTGTTTCTCGGGATAAATACTGACATGTTATTTCATAATTATATTGATGTCTAATGGATAAATAAAAATTAAAGGTCAGCACTGGGATGTAGGCTTTTGATTGCTATTGTAGCATGTCTTCCCTGTGAGTCAAGTTCCTGGAGAACAGGATTTACCACTGATGCACAGCATACATGGGCATGGCAGGAAGCTGTGCTGCCTAATTTGTTGATGGTTGGATCTGATTTTTAAATCTCATACAAGCAGCAAATAAGGGTCATTGTTGGGACTGTGGGATAGAGCATATTGCTTCTGATGTTCCTGGAGGGGAGGCACAAAAGGAGAATCTCTTGCCACAGCAGATGACTCCGTTCAAGCAAAGTTGGTTGTTCCATTTGGAAGATTGCGGCTGTCACTGCGTCTTGAGACAACATCCTAAGTGAGAGAGAAGCTTGAGAGTCTGGCAGCTGTACCTCTGTAATCCAGCAGGCTTTGGTCTGTTATTCTGTGGTGTATATACAGGATATCACAACAGGCCCCCTGGTGGTTAACCAAAGGTAGGGAGCATATTTTGCACAGGTGACATAACTGCTATGGAAGTTAAAAAGACTGGGATTGATTGTGTACTCACCTTTATTTTTGCGTTATCCAAGTAGTCAATCCACGTACCCTTTTTAATTGGTTCCTGTCCTGTTTATGCTTATGCTGTTGATGCAATTTTCTTTTGTGCTTCCTGAGGGGAAAATGTTTTGCATGAAAACATTAAAAAATATTTTTTTAAGAATGGACAAACCTCAGAAACCAGAAAAATGTTTTTGGCTGGGAGGGTTCTTCCTCTAGTTTACTAAACATTCATTGGTGGGCAGTGCAGAGCAAGGGGCCAGTGGTCCTCCCATTGGTGTATGAAAGACAGGGTAAAGACAAAAGCAGTCGAACATTTCTACATTTTAAAAAATTCAGCCAGGGACCCAATAAAGAGGGGAGTTGAAGCATTGCAAAGGAACTTTCAAATACTGCTGAGAAAATGCAATGAAAATGAGTACTCTCCACCAAAGAAGGCAAGTACAATGTAAAATTAAAAATATATATATATGGGGGGATGTCCACTTGGAAAGTGAGGCCACATGCAAAACCCAAAGGAAAACCAGAGGGGACTTCCTAATTACAGCGGAGGAAACCTGTGTGTAATCCAACCTAGTGCATTGACCACAAATTAAATCAGAAAACTTTCCTGCTATTAGCCTTGACCCGGAAATTACAGCTGGTCCAAAATGCAGTGGCCAGGACCCTCACAACAACACTGTGGAGGTCCCACATCCGGCCCATTCTCCACCAACTGCAGTGGTTGCCAGTTGAATTCCGGATCAGACTAAAGGTTCTGGTAATTACCTTCAAGGCCATATGCGGTCAGGGTCCATTGTACCTGAGGGACCGCCTCCCTGCCTATGCCCCCAAAAGAGCTCTACGCTCCACCACCACCAACCGGCTAATGGTCCCTGGCCCTAAAGAAGTCCGCTTGTCCACGACCAGGGCCAGAGCATTCTCTGTTCTGGCCCCCACCTGGTGGAATGAGTTCCCAGAAGAGATCAGGGCCCTGACGGAGCTTAAACAGTTCCGCAGGGCCTGCAAAAAGGAGGACTTCAGCCAGGCATTTGGTTGAGACCAGACGTAACCAACAGCGACTGAAGGGCCCCTGCTCCCCTCCCTCTCAGAATTCCATCAGAGTGTTCTGGACCTGTTGCACTGTTGCTTTGTTTACACTGTTTATATTGTTACAACTATCAGTAATTAATATTATTGTACGGTTCATATGTTATAGATTGTTTCATGTATTGTTCATGTTCAGTGTAAACCACCCTGAGCCTCCAGGGAGGGCGGTATATAAATATAATAAATAAATAAAATAAAATAAATTGTACATATGCTTATAGTGGGCTTTTTCAACCAGGGTTTTGTGAAACCCTGAGGTTTCTTGATGGCCCTGGAAGGGTTTCCTGAGTGGGTGGGAATTAATTATTTTTGTATATATTTTTAGAATTTGTTAAATATTGAGTGATATGATCATATATAGTCATGTTGACCTGCTCTCCTCTCTCCCCAAATGGACAATGATGGGCCTGAAGGGGCAAGGAAGGGGAGTGGTTCAGGTGGGCATATAAACAGCTATGCTTCCCAACTATATTCTGCATGATCGCACCACTTCGGAGGTTTTTTGAAGTTTAAATGTTTCAGGAGGTTCTCAACAGTAAAAAACTTAAGAAAGGCTTTCAAATGTGCATGTTTACAGGGTTGCTATTTAGTCAATATTGTGTTTCAAACTGTAATTTCCCTTCCACATCTTTATCCAGTTTTGTTAATGTCTAAAATGTAACCTACACTGTAAAAGCCAGGCATCCCTTAACTTAAAGTATTGATATGTTAAGTTTGGCAACTAGGGACTGAATCATATTCAAAGGCTGATAATTTAACTTTAATTGCAGAAGTGCATGTTAGAGTCCCATGGTAGTTTAGAAGATTTAATTAAAAATAGAATGGACATTAGACATATAGACTGCAGCCTATCTGTTTAACATTTCTTAGCATTATTTCTCTTTTTGCACTTTGGTGTAATAGTGAAGAGCATTAAGTTCAACATAAAGACAGCATGTGGCTGTGTAAGTAATATACATTTGAGGTGAAAAGAATGAAGGAAAAGAAGATATTTTATAGCAATTGTTTTTCATTGTATAAGATAACTGATCCGCAGATAATAGGGCTTGGTTAACATGTGAGAAGGAATTATAACATTGTATACAACTAAAGGATAGATCAAACTATACATTCAATTCAGTTAAATGAGTAAAATCACATGTATTACATTTGCCTGCAATGAAATTTACCACTGATCACAGTTGTGCAGCATTGGTTCATATAGTGGAATATTCCAATATGAGACTGAATGCTGAATTAGATGAGCTTTTGTCAAATGCAAAAAAAATTTTTTTTTAATGGTTACTCTGGTACTTGCTGCTGAATTTAAAAATGTCCTACATGTTGACAGCAGTAGGGTCTTATGTGCCTAAATGGGAAATTCTAAGATTTATACTAAGCAAAGTTACACATCTAAGTCCACTGTAACCAGTGGGTTTAGATATAGGTAACTCTTCTTAAGCTCATACTTGAAGGGCTGATAAAGCTGTGCTTTTCTTCCTCCTTTGCCGACCTCATTCTGCTTTTAATCATATTAGCTAAGTAGTTCAACTATTTATCTACTGAATTCAAATGCTACCTTTACAGAGATTCATTCAAAGGTGACTCATAACAATTCCGTAACATTCCCAAAGCAAAATCAATTATCAATATTTCACAGAGAAATATTTGAGTCTGAGGCCTGTAAGATAGGTAGTCATCAAATGGACCCCCAAAAAGGTACCTATTAAATCTGTGGGTTCAGTCAGACACAGACACTTCAGCTTCAAACAGCAAAGCAATTTTATTGAACACGAAGAACTAAACAGCAGTACGCAGAACTGCTAGGCCTTAAATACTTGCTTAAACCACCCCCAATAAATAACTTTGGCTATTAATGTATGCTTGTGATTGGTTCATAATAACCATCAAATCATTGGTTACTTATTATTGGTGAATCATAATGGAGGGCCTAGAATTCAGTGCCTAGGTGTCAAGCTTACATCCTTATAACATTCAAGTACTGTCCACACTCCTCCCACCTAAGTATGAAAGAAACTCTTAATCCACATTGATAGTCCTGGAGGTACCGTGGTGCAAAACGGCCAAGTTCTATTGCTGGGCCAATTGGTAGGATTGGGGAAGTTGCTGTAGGAACTGGCATTTTTCCACTAGAGGTTGTAGCAGTGCCAGAGGAATCATCCTTGGAACAGTTCAGGGCAAACAAAACATCCTGAGAAGTGGTGAGTTTCACTGCTATCAGTTCTAGTGCCAGATCAGGGGCCTAGGCTTATGACGATGAGGCCATGTCTGGCAGGTGCCATCTCACCTGTTCCATGTGCTGCCAGAAGATGTGCCCATCTGGAGACCCAACCTGGTATGAGACAGGACTAGTAGCACTGATGACAACTACAAAAATCTAATCAGGGCCATCACTGCAGTTCCTGACATAGATCAGGTCATCAGGGACAAAGGGTCTCGGGGTCACAGAAGCCTCCTGACTTAGATGCTGATCTAATGTCAGGTTGGGGTACAGTCTGTCCAGGAGAGTTGCCAGCCTCCTGTTCATTAAAAGCTTGACCTGGTAGGCTGTGAAATGTTGGCAAATAAGAAAATCTACCAGCCATTGGTTCCAGTCTCCCTGGACAACTCATGTGAGTGACTATGTAGTCCTCACCATCCTTTCCACTTGTCTGCTTTTGGAGAAATGGAATGGCACTGATGTGGTGTACCTGATTAAATTGGCGACCATGAACGCTTGGAATTCAGCTAAGGTGAATTGTGTCTTGTTATTGGACATAATAGTTTCCTGTAGACCATGGATGGTGAACACCTGCCCCAAGGCTTTTATTATGACCCTTCAAGGCATTGTTGAGAACGGCACGACCTCTCACCATTTTGAGTATGCTGTCATTCTCTGCCGTTCTGCACCATGGTACCTCCAGGACTATCAATGTGGATTAAGAGTTTCTTTCATACTTAAGTGGGAGGGGTGTGGACAGTACTTGAATGTTATAAGGATGAAAGCTTGACACCTGGGCACTGAATTCTAGGCCCTCCATTATGATTCACCAATATTAAGTAACCAATGATTTGATGGTTATTATGAACCAATCACAAGCGTACATTAATAGCCAAAGTTATTTACATTCACATACTTGAGTCCTAATTTTAGACATATGTTCAAAAATCCTGATTGTAAAAGGTCTAGCTCTAATACCAATATCCATTAAGTGTATAATTTAATTGCTGTTTAATTTTTTATTCAACTTCATTTATTTTATTCTGCACTTGCAATTTCTTCCAATTTTCTTATTGTGATCAATTGTTTATACTGTGACATATAAATGCATATATATATATATATATTCATTTTACAGTTTTAACATTTTATTTGTATGATTGTTATGGCTTTGGCTTCAACAATAAATTCAAATCCAATTCAATCTATTAGACCGTATTTGCATATGATACAGTAGATGACATTTCGGGTATTTCAATTAATAAATCCATTCGTTTTAACTATGAAGTTAACATTTTGGAAACAGTGCTGATCAATTTTTAACAGCAGTTTACACAATGTAGTTCTAGTAGAGAATTTCCTTACTACCAAACATGAACTGACTTTCATTTCTTTGGGTTGGAAATTCTCACTCTAAACAAAGATTGCAAATGTGGTGTCTAAGAAACTATTGCAAAGGGAAGCATTTTATATTTATCACTTACAATCCTTACACCCAAGGGACTCAATGTTAGATTTGATCTTCCTTGTTTTCTGTAAGATGTTTTTAAAGAGTGACTCAGCATGTTCATCCACAAAAGAGCAGCCATAGTGTTTGATTAGGTGGTGGATGCACGAGAGATCCCTTTTGAAAACGAGTTGTTCCCGGTCCACATCCTGGCATCTGGATCCTTTAAAATAAAAGGATTTAGGCTTTCTGAAATGGTGTGACAAAACACAAGCGAAACTTTAGCGGCGTCTGCTGAATTTTTCAAACCGGGCACTTATAAGCGCTCCGCTACCGCATGCGCAGCTGGTTCTCATAACTTGCAACGGGGCTGTGCAGTTGCCAAGCAACCAGCCTAACTTCCGGTCTCTTGCCAGGCTCGTTGTTTGCATCTGGTAAAGCGAGTTCAAAGTCAAGAAAACCCAACGCGGCACTACCGCAGACAAGGGGAATGTTGCTCTTATACAGTTTAGTTTAATATTCCTGAAGCTGAGAGGCAAAGAAAGCCCTCAGTGCGTCTAACCATCTACTGAAATTTCTGCGCGCGGTAGGGCATTTAAAAGCCTAGGAGCAGCAGTATCAAAAGATGATAATGGTTTGCTGGAGCCTGTATTTGAAATGAAGGGGTCCTCCTTTATTTGTGGCGAATTTTTTAAAAATATTACTAAGCATATCTTCACTTAAAGAAGAGTTTAAGGAAATGCAAACGACAACCGGAAGTGAAGGTAGAGGGCCGTGAAGACTGAAACCCTCGTTTCCTCATTCGTCATAGCCCTGCGCGCTTCGCTTTGGCGCACGAGTTCGTGCGTTTTGCGCGTGCGCCGTGGGGAGAGAGGGTCCTTCCGTCCTGTGTCTCCCTGCTCCCCGGCGTTCCCCTCTCGGCGCCTCTCAGAGCGGTTATCATGGCTGCTGGGCCTGGCCGCCTCCCTCTGGCGCCGCTCCTCTTGCTGGCGTCCGTGCTCCTTCCCAGCTGTCGGGCGTCGGAGGCTCTGGGGTCCGGGGAGGCTCTGGGGTCCGGGGAGCGGTTTAAGATAGAGGGTCGCGCCGTGGTGCCAGGAGTGAAGCCCCAAGACTGGATCGCGGGGGCTCGCGTGCTTGTGGACGGGGAGGAGCACGTCGGTTTCCTCAAGTGAGTGAGTAGCCGGGGCCGGCCTTCCCATTCCGGCTCGTCTCCGGAAGGAAATCGCGTCTCTTGAATCCGGCGCACGCAGGGGTCTCCCAGCTGCTGCCGCATCCGGCGACCCTGTCGAAAAGCGCTGGATTGGCACACGGATTCCTGGTTGGGGGGCAGGAAGGGGCCCGTCTGACCTGGGAAGGTGCGCCTCTGGGATCAGGGAGGGCCTCGCTTGGAGGTGGACCATCTTCTCTGCCCTCCGTATCTATGTCCAGAGTGTTGAGACTAGTCTATGTGAAACCCTCAGGGAGTACCACGGAACGTGTTTAATGCCACACTCGGCGTTTTTAGAGCTGAGAAGGTGTGTTGTTGTTGTTGTTGTTTGCTGCTTGTACTGATTTCAGACATCTTGCCTAGAAGCAGGCTGAAGCAACGAAACAAAACTGGCGACAAGTGGTGCCTTGGAAACTGAGTTCCGACTCTGAAAAGCTTGTGCTGGAACAAATGTTAGTCCCAAAGGGGCTACTGCACATCTAGTTTGTTTCTCAGCTCTGTAAGGGATGGACAAAACACATCCCTTTATGATTGTGCTTGTTTTCTATTTGGGCACTGATGTTTTTTCAGATACATGCTTGGATACCTCTGTTTTCTATGAACACTAGGAGTCTGATGCAGTATTCCAAGTGTGAGTGCTGTCCATTAACATGTTTGGATGTACATCATTCTTAACCCCCTAAATACTTTGTGTGTGTTCTAACACCTCCCTGCCCCCATAAAGAAGGTGTAGATAAGAACAACTGAAACAATCAAGCAGCTGGATCACTTTCAAAAGTTTGAGACTCCCCCCTCCCCGTTTTTTAAAAGATGAACAACAGGGAACATATATTTTCTAATATAATGCATGATGTAGAGCAGCTTTCTCAGCTTTTTTACCATTGAGAAACCCTTGAAACATTCTTCAGGCTTCAAGAAAATCCCGGTGCAATCGTGCAAAATATTTCCTTTATTATTTGATTTGTATTCTGCCCCTCACAGAGTCTCAGGTAGCTAACAAAATAAGGATTTACAGTAAACCTAAAATAGAATAAAATAGGTACAATGTAGAATAGGGTAAAATATCCATGCAGCTCCTCCATAAAAACAACATTCGATCCCACTCCATTGGTCCCAGCATAGATGAATTGGGAAACTCGGGGGGGAAAGATTAAAAATTCTTATCCTGGAAATGGAGGGGACAATGCACATTATTACATCTGTACATATGAGTAAACTTAGACATTGTGTGTGCATGTAAGGGAAGGCCTGGTAATTGCTGCTGTATGCAGTAGGTGCGTACTGGTCTCAACCAAGGGCTTGGTGGAAGAGCTGCATTTTACAGGCCCTGCAGAAATGCTGGAGTTTAAACGGGGCCCTGATTTCACTTGGGAGCTCATTCTCACCTCCTCCAGGTCCATCATTGGCCATTTTGGGAGGAGTAGGTGGGTTAACATGACCATATATGGCTATATCACCTGATGCATGTTTTAACACATTTTAAAATATAAAAAATTAAATAATTCCCACCCATTCAGGAAAATCTTCCACGACCATCAAGAAACCCCAGGGTTTCACAAAACCCTGGTTGAGTAAACTTGATATAGAGAAACAGAGTAAGAAAAACCTTTATCTCCAACAATACTAGAATTTGGGGGCACCCAATAATGTGGACAGACAGTAGATTTATGACAGAATAGTGTGAGTACTTCAGATTATTTCTGGTTTGTGTTGAAACAGCCTGTATTATTGGGTGATACTTTAGGTGTCTTTTAAAAAAGCATTTAACAAATTCATAGAAGACAGATTAGTGACTATTAACCAAGGTAGCTGAAAGTTTAGAGATACTGTGTCTCTAAATGCCATTGATGGAGCAGGTTCAGAGAGAAGTTTTGGCTGAAATGCCCCTGCTGTGGGCCTGTAGTCTGTTAAGACACTTAAAGAAACTTGGTGCTGAATTATATGAACCAGTGCTCTGTTCTTATGAAAGTAATTCAGAATCAAACAGAAACAGGAGAGTGGTTCAGGGTGATTTTCTGCCTTAACCACAACCAACACCTTCCATGGAGGCCCCGAGCCTCCCTCCTATGAACCTCAACGTCCATGAGCTTCAGTGTCTTGAACCGACCAACCACAGGTCCATTGTATGTTACGGTTATGAATTTACTGTTCTCACTGTTTATTATTGTTCCATTGTTATCTATGGTGGTATATAAATGTAATAAAATCAATCAATCAATCAATAAAAATGAAATCTGCTGGATTACAGCAAGTATCCTGAAGCAATATATCATTCCTGGGTACATGTAATTCTTTTCCCTAACCAACAGGGCCATTAGTATTTGAGTGTTTCCAGAATTTATTTGTATGAGTTAGGGAGAACTACTGTGTAATGTCTGCTTGATTATTAATAATAATCAGTGTACATCTCCTTCTTGTATTGCCCTAGTTAGTGACCAAATATCAGTATTCACTTTATAGAGGAGGAGTATCCCTTTGAAGTACATGTTAGATTGATGGTGAAGTCTTAGGCTGCTTTCTTCCTTTTCTGTTTTACACTCACACATCTTTTAGATTCAGCTGAAGTGGCAGAACAAAGCTTTAGTCTAGTGGCATCTTTAAGACCAATGAAGATTTGAGACTAGCAGTTTTGTTCTTTACAGACTTCTCCTCATTCATTAGGCCTTCTAATAAACAAGGATTTTGTTGTAAAAGAGCCAGGCAGCTTGACTATTCATCCTCTTGAAAAGATTTTATTCTTGTTTATGCATAGACTGTAAAATTTCCTATAGCCTTTACACTGTAACTTGAAGTAAGCCTAATGTGTAGTAGGACACAGCTGGAAATGGCAGTCTGAATATATTAAGACATTGGTTATCCTTGGCTGTATAAATGACGGTGAGAAATTATGTAAAATATCTGCACAACCTACAGAGATCTATTTGAGTAATCCTGGTTCTGCATTTCTATTGCCTTCTGACATTAGATGGGTTTTCTTTATAGAGTAGTCACTTGTATTTTCTGACCATGTGTTGTCGTCTTCTTCTATTACCAGGCTGATGGTAAAGATCTGAGAGCCAGCTATCTGTGTAACATTTCCAAAATTGTTCTTCTGAGCACAACTTGGATTCTTCTTGTGCTCACTCAAGGTTTCATCCCTTCAGAAGCTATTGTGCGTTACCAGTTTCAGTGTAACTGTAGTGAGCATTAGGCCCAGTCACAAAATAGATGCTATTGGGCGGAGGGGGAAATCATAGAAATCTAAGTGATCCTTTGCTAGAAACAGCTATTTCTGAATGAGTGCTCCAGATCCATCAATTGATGTGTCTTAGGTTTTATGAATGAAGCACCTCCTGCTCCACTGCGGTGGAAGAAAGATGTGCTTTACTTTGAACAAGAAATGGACATTGGGAAATATGTTAGTTGGCATTATGATGCCCATGGGTGTCACATCTGGGGCCAGTGGCATATAGGATTGTTTTAAGCACCGAGTCATGTCTGACCCTTGGGGTGATACCCTCCAGCGTTTTCATGGCAGACTCAATACGGGGTGGTTTGCCAGTGCTTTCCCCAGTTATTACTGTTTACCCCCCAGCAAGCTGGATACTCATTTTACCGAGCTCGGAAGGATGGAAGGCTGAGTCAACCTTGAGCCGGCTGCTGGGATTGAACTCCCAGTCTCATGGGCAAAGCTTTCAGACGGCTGCCTTACCACTCTGCGCCACAAGAGGCTCTTATAGGGTTGTTTTATGAATGGGTAAATAAGAATTGTGATTCCAGACTTGACAAATGCATACTAATATGGGTTGTCTAAAATATCCATAGCATAATTAAATTACTCTTTCTCTTCTGTGGTGGAGATAATATATGTTAATCTTTATTTTACCAGGACAGATGGAAGCTTTGTGGTTCATGATATCCCTTCTGGATCATACGTAGTTGAAGTTGTATCCCCAGCTTATAAATTTGAACCAGTACGAGTGGACATCACATCAAAAGGCAAAATGAGGTGTGACACTTAACTTAATCTGTTGAAATAAACTGTTTTTCTATGTAGGGTGAAAGTGGGGGGGGGATAGCTAATCATTCTGTGTCAGTAGGTTCTCTGCAGTTCCTTTTTTCACACTTCTCTGTTCCATACTTAGACCCATTATGCACGGGGGAAATAACGCACATTCGGGGTGGAATGGCGGTGACTAAAATCACCGATAACGCACGGAGCCGGCTGCATCCGGCCGCAGCTTTGGTGCATGCCGCCGAAAAAGCCGCATTAGTGAAACGCGGAAGAAAGCGCAGCTTCCAGGTGACCGGGGCGCAACCAGAAGTGGCACCCGGATCGCCGCGTGCATAATCGGTTACTCTGGGTTTTGCCACCGTCGTGCCCCGTCCTGTGCATAACCGGTGTGCTTCGCGTCTTCCCCCTCCGCGTTTTCCATGTCACCCGAAATCGCAGGTTCGGTGGCCGTGCATAATGGGTCTTACTGATTACCTGAAACATTGGAATGGACCATATTCTGTCACTGTATCCAACTAACTTATATTATAAAAAAGCAATTTTGCTTTGCCAGCAAATATCTATTATATATTATTGGCTCCACTAATGATTTTTCTGTTCTGAAAGTATTTGCATTTCAAATGTAAAATTTAAACTTCATTATAGTTCAGATATCCTGCTAAAAATAATAGAAATAGTTTTTGCAAATAAAAAGAGTTGGGATGTAGGACATTAAATGTTCTTAGGTAATATAACTGATAACAAAACGACTGTCAATTGTGAAACTTAACATAAAGTTATTTTAAGAAAAAAAATGAAATTTGGGATTATGTTACTTGGGTAAAGAACAAAGCTATGTTAATATTTATTTTGTCACAAATTCACAGATGAAATGAAAAGAGTAGATTGATTTTTATCCTCCTGGGGGGCAGGAGTTTCATGTAAATGCCTACTGACTTGGGTAAATTTCTTTGTTAGCAGAATTATGTAAGTCATGTAGGATTCCCATTGAGGAGAAAAGTGAGGTATGAATTGAGTAAATATAAATAGTCCTGCACATATTTAAGGTGCTCAAATCCTTTTGAAATCAAATTTGAGTGGTTAGCTGAAGTACAAAATGCCATCATTAGAGGGAATATGAAGCCAGTGTAACTTGTTGCAGTTGTTTGCTGATGAAATTGTGTAGAAAAAAAACATTTTAAAATCTTCTGCAGAGCAAGATATGTGAATTACATCAAAACGTCAGAAGTTGTCAGGCTGCCATACCCACTCCAAATGAAATCTTCTGGACCCCCTTCTTACTTTATAAAGAGAGAGTCTTGGGGATGGACTGACTTCTTAATGAATCCCATGGTATGTATGGATGCATGCACTCAGGCACTTATTTGTCACTAATTAGCTGTTCAGTCTCAGCATTTCAAAAGTTGTGTTGTAGGAGTTTAAGAAAATTAAACAGACACATACTAATTACGTCCTTTCAAGTGGAAGTAATGCAGTAGAGCTGATATCATTAAATAAGACTTGTTTTCAGGCAGGTATTATCTCTGGGATGTACAAGAGGCATCTCTAGAGAGAGGGGGGTTACATCATCAACATGAATTTATTATCATACAAGCAACTAGAAGTCAAAATAATTATGAAGCAACGCAGCCTTTAAAAGGCATCCTTTTTGCCAGTTGTAGTTTCTCATATTTTTATAGAAAGAGCAGACATCACATTAGTACTGAACGCAAATTTTCAAATATGAATCACAAATATGTATTAAAGTCATAAATATGTGTACCAAAATTCGTAGCATGCCCCATCCATATATTTGGCATGGGAAAGGAGAGAGACTTGGAATGACATAATGGAGATGGTTAGGTATATATGTGTGTATTTGAATGTAAAACCTAAGGTTGTTCCTTCAGGACAAGTTTGGGGAGGGATTTGTTGTCAGACAACCACAGCTTATCAAAATCATAGCTCTCATGCATGTGGCAGAAGAACCAGGTCATTTGACTTTAAGCTAGCCTGGAAACAGATGCATCAGTTGTGAAGTTCATCCTAAAAAAAGATGCTATTGTGTTGGTGCACTTACTTGATCTAAGTATAGAGCTCATTGGTACTACCTTTGTTCAGTCATGAAGAACTTGGCTGGGTCCTTTTACTGACAGGAATAACAAAGCTGTTCTTTAAGAAGAGTATGCTGTTGATTGCCCTTGGTCATATATAGATATAACTGAGGTATGCTGCACAGTGGCCAGATGTTTTTTGCTGTAGAAAATCTGCAGCTGACTAGCCAGTTGAAACTTGCAAAAGGTACTCCTGGCTACAACTGCCACCTGCTTATCCAGCAGGAAGCCTTATGGACCTGTCCTTCAAGGAGAGTGGAACACTGTCCAGAATTAGTGGTGCCTTAAGTCCCAGGTCAGACCTTCCATTCAGGAGTAGCACTTTCATCTTGTTGGAATAAATCTTCAGGATAGGAGCCTGTATTCACTTAGTGATCACTCAGAAGAATGAATGCTGTCAGACAGTAGATGAAACTGAACAAATTTGAAGTAGTGATGTACCTTACCCCTTGGTTAGCTTAAATATTCCCATCAGTAAAGCCACGGATATTCAAAACAGTTGAATGCTCCTAGATTCACTTATGTACTTTGAATATTACTGGTCTTTGCCTCCAAGGCTTATATAGTTGTATTTGCTGTCAAACCATGTAACGCTTGCTGGTAAGTTACAGTTCTGCAAATTAGTTGTTGCACAGTGTCACAGTTGATTTAGTTACTGCCAGCTATTCTGCTGGCACAAGAGGGCAATCTCACCCCATTACCCCATGCTGCATTCCCATTTCACATGGGTATCACCTTCCACCTCCTTGCACCAGAAGGAAAGCTGGCCAGGATTCAGTCTATTTTGTATTGTCCATTTCTTCATTTTCCAGTGTAAGGCTGCCTCTCAGACCAGTTTGTAGAAGCTTAAAATACAATATAAAACAAATGTTCTCAGATATGATAGAAGGATGCCTGACTGCCTCCTCTTCTTACACCAGTAACTTGTATGTGAGCTGCCCTTAGAATGAACAGCAATAGCTCTAAACCTTTAAGACAGTGGTCCCCAACCTTTCTGAGGCTGGGGACTGGCAGGGCATTGGGCCGCGCCCATGCGGACCACGCTCGCACGCTGCGCCCGCGCGGACCATGCCCGCGCATCGGGCCACGCCCACGCGATGCTCGTCCCGGCCCTGATTCCCTCTCCCCACCCTCCCGCAGTAAGAAGCTTCCCGGGCCGCAAGCTTGCGGCCTGGGAAGTTTTTTACTGCGGGGGGGGGGCGGGGAGAGGGAGCTGCGGCCCGGCGCCATGGCCTTCACGGCCCGGCACTGGGCCGCAGCCCGCAGGTTGGGGACCACTGCTTTAAGAATTCATAGTCAGTGCATTGAAATGCTTCATCCCTGCTTGTCATTTTAAATCTTGGCCCACCTCCACCCCTGCCCAAATAAAGATATGTCTTAAATTATTGTTCTATGAATATCTACCTGTTTAAGGTTATGATGATGATCCTTCCATTGCTGATCTTCGTATTGCTGCCAAAAGTTGTCAACACAAGTGATCCTGAAATGCGACGGGTGAGTAAGGTTTGTGTAGCTGATAGTGAAGATATTGCCTCTGAACAACAGTATTAGAACAAGTAACCAAAGCAATCTGTAATGCAGGCCAGGAAGGGTCTGCTAAACCATGACGAGTTAGTGGTTGTTGCAGTAGATACAATTGTGAGTCAGAAAGACGTGCTTAGTGAGTCATAGCAGTACCAGATTTTGAAGAGATGCTGAATGGAACAGATTTATTGGGAGTGTATTTTTGTATAACTTATTCAGAAAATGGTACTTCATATTTAGCTGTAGAGATGGTTGAAGAATGTTTTGCTGAAAGAACAGAAAAGGCCAGCATGAAAGGGATGCAGGAAATGATAAATATATTAAGGGCAGGAGGACGCAGACAAAGTATGATAGGACAGAATTAATGTGCTCAAGATTGAGTGCATCAGGATAGTCTCCTTCCTTTCAGCAAGACCTTCAGCACCTTTCTGTTCTTGCTTATTAAAGGGATTGTGATCTGTGAGTTTTACAATTCCATCTATGCAGAAATCATACAGGAGCATACCCATTAGCCCCTTTGTCCTGTTATTGAAAAGATTATTGGGATTTGTTCTTGGAAGGCCTTCATGAATTTGGGTTTCCATCCGGACGGTGGAAACACAGAAGCAAAGATCATGGACTCTGCTTCTGCCAAATTTTCTTGGATGACTTCCAAGAGGATCCAGTCTTCTTTGCTAATTGAGAAAAGTAGCAGCCTAAGAATTCTGTGCTGAAAGCAAGAACTGCCTGACATGGGAGGTTGGGTGACAAATGTTCACCCAGAGGAGCCACTAAGTAGAGAGCTTGTCTTTGTGTTGAGTGGTGCTTTGATCGTCAATGAAAGTCTTTGTCTGTGCATAAAAAATGTGTTACTAATTAGTGTTTTATGAACATCTTGTATCATATAAAAAAAGTCTACTGATTTTTCCTGATGTGTTCTATGAATATCAGTTGAGATGGAAGATAAGGGTTGTCCAGCCTTTCTGGGTTTTTTTTATCCTCTTCATCTCAATAAAATATCCTCGCCACATTCTGCTATAACAGATCCATTGTAACATAAAATTAAATTATGATACTTACTATATTATCCTAACTTATTGTCCTTTCACCATGCATTATGCTGAATAGCGGAGGGCTAGAACAAAATGGAGATTCAAGGTGTTTACTAACTCTTCTCTATTTAGCAGTGTTACTGTCTGTCTTTGGCTGCTGCTTTTGGGGGTTCAGTTGGTATTGATTTCTCTTTCCTCTGAATAGCCATTGTCTTTAGTAGTTGCCTACAACTGTCCAGGTTATTTTCAAGTTACACCTATTACAGTGTAAATCCTGAGAAGTTTAAAGCTGCTTGTGTTTATCTAAATCTAAATGCTTAATAAATGGTAAAAAGTTATAGTTTTCCTAGGAAACACTGACCTGATCATGTGGTCGCTCATGAGGTCATGTGAAATATTTTAGGTAGCCATGAGAAAGTTCCAAGTTGGAAGAGACTTGGTCTCTGTGGAGGAACTTGGCTAACTGAAGTAACAGTTTCTGTTAATAACTTTTTCTAAACTTTCCAAATGAAAAGGTTTGTCAAGATTGTGGTAGAAAATATAATCAGAAGTTCAGATCGCTCACATAAAGCTTCGACTACTTTAAGACAGTTAGGTGCCAGGTGTTATTTAAATACAAGAAAATAGTTGAAAGGTATTTATTTTGTAAAAATGTATACCCCCCGCAGGGCTTTACGCTCAGCGGGGGAGAATCTCCTGATCGTTCCTGGCCCTAGAGAAGCGTGCCTGGCCTCGACCAGGGCCAGGGCCTTTTCGGTCCTGGCCCCTACCTGGTGGAATGAGCTCCTGGGTGAGCTGCAGGCCCTGCAGGATTTACCAGCTTTCCGCAGGGCCTGCAAGACGGAGCTCTTCCGCCAGATTTTTGGTTGAGGCCAGGGTCAGCGAATGAGTGCCAGCATTTCCCCCCCCCCCTGGACCTAGTAAGTTACATCTCCTCCCCACCCTCCCTGCCACTCTGATAGCAGGGGGTAGGAATAATGAGAGCTTCCGCCATGTTGGGATTGTTTTTAAAGTCTTTTTAAAGAGCCTACGGGGAGTGGTGGGAAATAAATCTAACAAACAAACAACAAATATTCTTGAAAAATATGCTAAACTGCCATTTTTATAGTAGAAGTTCAGAAACTTCTGTTGAATTTTTAAATAGAAGATGAGCAGCTTTGGTATTTGAAATTGGAAGGCACTTGAACAGTCAGTAGGCTGTTAGATGTGTAAAGCTTCAAGTAGCATGCATTTGCATTGTACAGCTACTCTAGACATGGTTATCTTGCTTACTGCTTTTAGATCATTCTTTTCATCTTTATATCACTGAATTCGTATTTTTAAGTTGTAGTTTGGGCTGTGGCTATCTAAAGGACTCTGTAGTGGGAGTATATGATAGAGAGCAGCTGCAAAATGGCATCCACTG
Organism: Paroedura picta; assembly: GCF_049243985.1. Lineage (NCBI taxonomy): Eukaryota > Metazoa > Chordata > Lepidosauria > Squamata > Gekkonidae > Paroedura > Paroedura picta. Next base: position 135,309,730 of record NC_135370.1, read on the forward strand.
AAAGAACAATGAAACTATTGGATGTGCCTTTATATATGATTTGGAAATGATGCCCTGCAATTTCACTTACATCTTCCTTTTTGTGTATGTTTAGGAAATGGAGCAATCGATGAATATGCTGAATTCTAACCATGAGCTGCCTGATGTGTCAGAGTTTATGACAAGACTTTTCTCTTCAAAATCTTCTAGCAAGTCTAGTGGTAGTAGCAGTAAAGCAGGGAAAAGTGGGGCAGGAAAAAGGAGGTAGTTGCTTCTTTGCCTCCACTCAGAACCACAATTTGCACAGCTCTCTTATGTGGTACCATCTGTACATTCTGTGGAAGAACAAAAAGCCACTACTGTAACCTTAATCCAATGTCAAATTGGACATAATACAACTATTGTGTGTGGTGTAGCTTTTTAACCTATTTATGTATCTTGTTCTTTAAATATGGGAGGGTGAAGCTACAGTTCTGTATCACTATATGGTCAGTGCTAATAATGAATGAACTTCTTTATAGAGAATGACATTAAAAAATTTAAATTATGATGTGCAATATATTAATGGTTCTTAAAGCATCACTGTAAAATATTTGGTATCAAGACACAGACAATATTCTTTGTTTTAAAATAAGCTTAATGGTATATGGTTTTTCTTCTATATAGTGTCTAAATATACAACTTTATTTTAAATGTACATGACTTGGGCTGAGAAAAGAGGCACTTTGTCAGCAGTTTGGATGTATTACAGACAGCAGTATGTGTGTAGATTGTTATGCCTGTACTGGGACAATTTATGGAGAGCAATTTATGTGGGACTACTTTAGCAAAGGCATATCTTCTTGGTGAAGTTGCTTCATTCATCCTGAATGCTGTCTGTTTAAGGAACAACAACACTTGTTTCATAAATACAATTTTTTTCTGATAATTCTTTTACTGCAAGAAATGTTTTAGCTGTTAGCAGGTACTACTGACTTAGAGCTCTTACTAGTGCAAAACTAGTCACTATCCTATGTATACCCAACAGAAACTTGGTTTCATAATGATTTTATCAATAAGAAGAACACTCCCAAACCCCAAAGACACCCTGCAATTACTTCACAAATCAGGCCTTTATCAAGCATGCACAAATTGATAGACAGCAGTATCATGAATAGGGACCTGATTTGTTTAGCTTATTCCCTCACTTCTCAGACAATCAGAAGCTGAGGAGACTGATAGCCAGAAACAAGAGCATGTAGATCTTGGAAACAAATGCCAGCTCTTGCTCAGTCAATGAGGTTCAATTCCATCTTTGACTAATTCAGCCTGTAATGTCAATACAATGTATAACAAGTAGTGAGGAAGCCACCCATTTGTAGACAAAAGATGGGGGCGGGTGTACAGGCATTGCAATGGTGACTGTAAGAGTAAAGTTGACAGCTAGCTGCTGCCCTGGTAGGGGCTTACTATGAGTCACAGAACTGTGTCTAATAAGGAATGACTTTCACATTTGTTGGCTACATCAGTGGTTTATTTTCAGAACTCTTAATTCTGCAAATGTTCATACCCAATGCTGTCTCTCACTTTGTCCAATTTGATTGCCATCTCTGTTTGACCCGCAAGTAATGCTAAAATGTGCCTATCTAAAAGTATTTTGTAATGTCATCAATGAACATAAATCAGAAAAATGTGTTTCCCATAACAGGAAGGTTGTGACTGTCCATTCTGAAATGTGTATAATCTCTCCTGCTAGACACCTAGGCTCTGCCTAGTAAATCTGAGGTTGTAGCCTAACTAGTAGTGCCACCTTTGGTGCCAATTGAAAAAGCGGGATAGGAGGGCCAGGCATGTCTCAGTCAAATTGGGAAGGGATATTAAGGCTGCTTTGCTTTCATTGTGGGAGAAAGATAGCATGAAATGTTGGTGTAATGCTGTCACTCTAGCTGAATGGTTGCTATTGTTTCTTTTGAGGGGTCGAGTACTTTAGAACTGATCTTGATTAGTGTCTTTGACATTTGTATTACACTTGGAAAGGCCATTCAGAAGATCATGATGGATGGAGATGATGTGGCAGGTCAAAACTGTGTAACAAAAGCCATTGAATTGTGCCTGGAAGTCAATGTGAACTTTTGAGCACTGTGCTGATGTTCTGCCAATAGCTGCTGTGTTAGTAGAGATCTCATTCTTCTCTTGATTTCCAGTTATGGAAAAAAGCCTGTGATATAATTTCAGTTTCATCTGAAATAAATTTCTCTCTGCAAGTTTACTCCTCATCTCCAGAGACTGCCATATGCTGTATGAAGCTGATGGACCATGATGTAATAAAGACAAAGCCAGAACATTTCTGCCCTTTCATTTCAAAGTGAAGACATAAGGGCAGTCTCATCAAGATTGCAATCATATTTCCTCTGGGACACATGTTTTGTCAGATCTCTGGTACAAATTGCCCTGGAGTTCTGTTAATGATCACTTCTCTTACAAATCCCAGAAATTGAAACTGCTTTATTTCTTTTTGGTATGCAAATCTAAATCATTCCCAGGATCACATGTAGAACTTCATAGCATGCTAAGGCTGGAAGTCTGTGGCAACAGGCATGCCACTGACATGGACAATGACTTGATCCTAAATTTGAGCCTATCTGGCCAGGCAAATCCCATAGCCTGGTCCCCAAACAGTCTAAATCTTCTTTTCAGTGCCTACAGCAGTTGGATTTAACGGATTAACAATGAAGTGTAAATTATGACATTATGGATGGTTGGGATTAAATATCTGGATTATGTTAGAATGCTTTTTAAGGCGTCTGTAAAGGCCACACAATTAGTGCATATGTCTCAAACAAGAAAAGGTGGGATTCTTCAATTAATCTCATTAGGCCCAGTTAATTGAAGAATTGTATAAACTGGTGAGTTCTTATATGAAACTAAGGTGGGGGGAAAAACTTAAACATTAATAGCAGCAGAGATAAATCTGACCCTTTAAAAATGATTCTGATTTACATATATTATTGATATTGTTACTATGGAGGTCAACTGAGAAACAGCACAGAAAAATATGCCTTTAAGCATAATCACTGAGAAAATTAGGCAAAAAAGCCACAGCATGGAACTGCCCCTGCTGTTGTTGCATTGCTGTCTCCCAGCATGCCTGCTTTGCTTCAGCAACCTGTGGGAACAGTTACAGAAGAGGGATATGCATGTATTCTGCAGTCTTTGAGCTTTAATAGCTTGATTGCATGAAGTAAACAATATCAGACATAAAGCCCATGTACTTCTGGTGAAATTATGTGCTAGATCAGCCTTTCTCTACTTTTTTATATTTAAGAAACACCTGAAAAATTCTCCAGGCTTGTAAAACCCCCAGAAATGGCACCATGCAGAATATAGTTGGGAAGCATAGCTTTGTACATGCCTACCTGGGGCTCTTCTCCTTCCCACCCCCTACAGGCCCATCATTGGCCATTTGGGGAGGGTTGGATGGATCAACATAACTATATATGGTCATATTAATATATATATAGAGAGAGATAGATATATCTATATAGAGAGAGAGATTCCCCATTTGGGGAAGCCCAAGGCCATCCAGAAATCCCGGGGTTTCATGAAACCCTGGTTGCGAAAGCCTGTGCTAGATAGTGAATTGTGCCTTATACAGGGAGAGTTAAAAATAGCAGTAGCATATCATCCAATGACTGCTCCAAGTTAGGTGTTGAAGATCATCACTGCACTAAGTAACCCATGAAAACAATGGTTTTCTCACAATCATCCACCCTTTGTCATCGTATTAAAGCCGCCGTCTCCACACTAGGGAGTAAGCCCTACTGAACCTAATAGCCTTTATTTAAATTAAAGGTTTATACATTTGGTTTGATAAAGCTAGAAAATTCCTCATAATGTTAGGAGAGGGGTGTCTTTCTCATGGCTGGTTTGGGGAGGTCTTTTTTGCTATATACTGGCAACCATTGCTTGAGAAGACCTTTTGGAGTTATGATCCCTAGGAATTTTTCTGTCTGTGAATGTATTGCAACTCTCATTCCTTGGCAGAATGTCCATACAATGTTGGGAACAAAATCCCCCTCTCCCTGTAGTTTGAATGATATTATATAAAGTAGACAGGAGACTGAAACACCAAGTGCCTTGGTTTGTGCTTGTACCTGTACAGAAATAAAATAAGGATTTAGAAATGAAGATTTGTTAGTTCCAATTATATCTGTCTGATTTTCCCCCATTCTTTCTTTAGCCTTTCCCAAATACTTTTTTACTTTGTATGTGCAGCTATTTTGTATTTTTACTGATGATCAAAATCTGGTTGTAATGGCTTGTTTTGTTTATTTTAATTTAAGCCTCCCCCCCAAAAATGACATCATAAGGTGACCTACTCCCACACCATATTTCAGATTTTCAAATGATGTTTTGTCAATGCAAAACACTTCAGAGATTCTAAGCATGGTATGTAGGTTATCATCATCACAGGCATGACATAGCCATAGGCTGGATCCACAAACCATCCGGTAACAGCCTCCTGAATTTAAGAATATAAGAAGAGCCTTGCTGGACCAGACCAGTGGTCCATCTAGACCAACATCTGGTCTCACAGAGGCCAACCAGTGCCTCTGGAGGGCCAACAGTAGCAAATGGAGACCAAGATCTTCCCGGGTGTGGCTTCCCGGATAGGTCCATGGTAGAGTGGGAATTTAAAGCTGAATCTCCCCCATCCTAGTTGGATGCTCTAACCACTACACTGGAATCACACTGCATACATGCGCTGGCCTCTGGATCTCTGTCATTGTAACTCCCTATATTGTTTATTTAGTTCAGATAGATGAGTCCAAGTCTGAAGTTCTCCAGTTGAATAATTTATCCCACTGCACTTCAATGAGTAGGATAATTTAAATAAGTGATTCTGTAAGACATCTTCATAAAGTAATGTTGTCCTAATAGTCCTTTGGGTATTTCACCTTCTGTGGCTGTAGTGTGAGTTTCCAGTGTATGGATTTTGCATAGCTTTCTGCAATAAAGGAAGAATTACAGGAATATTTCTAGTAAGGTTTCTCCTATACAGCCTCAACATCAGTTCATTATCATCAAATAAGTAGATAAAGGGTGAAGAATTCCCCATCAAATCAGCTCCTTGTCTTGCTCTTACAGTTCCTATTAATTTTGGCTCTACTATCCATTTTAGCTTGGTAACCCTCATCTGTATGTTGAAGTGTGGAGTAATGAAAGCTCTGGATAACTGGTGTCCTGGGAGATGAGAGCTATAGCACTGAAGCTTCTCCCTTATCCAGAGTCTGAAGCTTCTCCCTTATCCATGTTTCCCAGCAGAGGCCCCCATACACTTTTTATTGCCACAAAGGAGGAAACAGCAGTCACTGTGAATATAAGGACACAGTGTTTTAAACTTTCTATTCATCTTTTATGTGCCTCCTAGAGAAAAGAACGTGATTTTATTATATTATTTCCTGGTATTTTATATATAACTAGGGGCCAAGCCCGTTGCATTCAGGAATACAGTGGGTGCTAGATTGGGGGGTGAGGTGGAAGAACTCTGTGGACGGCCTTCCCCTCCACCCAGGACCTGGAAACACTGCAGGCCGGAGGCCCCTGGGAAGGGAACTCACTGGCAAGGGCAGCTCTCACAAAGCAGGAATCTGCGGCCTCTGAGCCCCCGAGGGATGTGGAAAGAGGAGGGGGTGGTCAGGGGTGGAGGACAGAAGGCAAATGGCTGGCTGCTGGACAGACAGGCAAGCTGGTTGGAGAAGGAGACACTCAGGGGTGGGACAACCGCCCTGAGTGGGTGTTAAGCACTGAGTAGCACTTAAGCCATGTAAGCCTTACCAGAAATATATTAGGTGGAACAGATTTTTAAATGATGAATTTCACTAGGCATAATCCACATCTGTGCAGGTTTTTTCACTTACAACGATGGCAGCGAGAGGGTCTTGGCCCTGTCAACTGCTGCTGCTTTTAATCACCAGGAGACAGATTGGGCATCAGATGTTAGATCTCTGGCATTTGCTTTGCATGGGTGTCTTGCACTGAGTTTGGTTAACAGTGCCACAGAAAATGCCCTAGAATTCTTTGCATTTGGTATGCCATTCTCAGTTTATGCAAGGCATGCTAGAAGCAACATGAGACCCCCCCCCCCCCATTCTCATATTGCCTTCAGCATGGCAACTGCTCGGTGTCAAACGTAGCACCACTGTAACAGAACTCTCCAAACTGTGTATGCCCAGAGATCTGCTAGTGTCTTGTTTGAAGTACATTATTCAATAATCAAAATTTTTTGTGGTCCAAAAGTGACCAGTGACACAGGAGGTTGCCCACTGAATGGCTGCCTGTTCTGGCTTTGCCTCCCCAGCTTATAGCAGCCAGCAACAGTATGGGCTATCTGCACAGCACTGCAAGAGTATGCACTACTTGAACTGAGAATATGGCTTGGGAAATCATCAAACACTCATTTTAAGGTTTGACCCTAGGATGTCACATTGACCGTTTACGCACTGGAGGTTTCATGCCAGACTGCAGGCTGGAATTTTAGTCATGGCAGGTTACCCCACCTCTTCTTGCACCCACACGGGGGAGCATTTGGCCTGGTGCCCCTCATCCACCCCCAATTTGTGCTCCTGCATGGGAGCTGGGGCAGTGAAGTTCCCAGTGCATAAATGGTCATTGGCTTGACCACACTGTTCCCACACCCCAGATTGCTCATTACACTGCTATACAAAGGGTTCTATGCAACACAGCTGCACCAAAGTGGTGTGTGTGTGTGTGTGTGTGTGTGTGTGTGTGTGTGTCTGTGCACGCAGACTGGAACTTGTTATACCCAAATGCCCAGTCATCTCTAAAATGACAAGTAGTCCCAAAGCATTGTGCCTTTGAGTGGAGGAGTAAGGGGAAGGAAGCTTAACCCTTAGTAGCAATTCTATTTAATGCAAACTTGCCCTGAAATCAAGTTTTTAGATTAATATTTGTGCAATGAATTACACATCTGAAAAGCTGGGGGCTGACATCTGAGGAAGAGGAACTTGGCATGGGAAATCAGTAGGCATGGAAAGGTTTTTAATAGCCCTTCCCCATCCTAATATCCCCATCCTCAACGCTGCAGCTTGAAAAGGATGCTTCTTGCTCACAAAAGCATTCAGGCTTCCTTATATGCTATTTGCATAAAATGTGCTTGTTGCTCCTAGTTCTGTTGCCCTGGTGTTTGGGCAGGGGAAATCTTCTGTCATCAGCATTGCATCACCAGAAAGGTAATTTCTGTGTGAAAATGTTTGGCTTACAAGGGATTGTTTGCACTGATTTAAATGGGACTAGTCCTGACCTAGATGGCCCAGGCTGGCTAGCCCAATCTTATCAGATGTCAGAAGCTAAGTGGGTCGGCCCTGCTTAGTGTTTGGAGACCACCAAGGTATTCCACGGAAGGCAATGACAAACCACCACTGACCATCTCTCGCCTTGGGGTCACCATAAATTGGCTGTGACTTGAGAGCACTTAATACAAATACACATCCCACTTCAAATCCAAGCGGCCACTCTTAGCTGGTATGTGATTTGGAGGTTGTCATGGTTACCCATGTGTATGGTTCTAGTATTTGTACTTAATCTGTTGATGGGCATATTTTGAAGTATATAATCATGTGTTGATTATTGAAATGAAAGATGAAACCTTTCGTTCTAGGGGATTCTTTTTACTAATACCATACAATCATGAAAATATGGTACAGGCTAAGAATTAGTGGCAGAAAAAAATTACTGGGTTGAATCCAGCCAGCTTTTTCTCACAATCTTACTCAGTACCCCTCCTTTCCTCAGCTTCTAATTCCACATGGCTTTTGTGTATGCAGGTCCCATGCACCCCAATATAACCTTGTTTTGGTGATCAAAGGAGACTCCATCCTTTTTCATCAATGGAAAAGCTTGTTGGATTCAACCCATAACCTAGAAATATAGATGATTGCACAATCACCTGGTAAAAAGCTATGGTTCCATGCAAAAGGGGGTGCCCCCTGCCCTTCCAGGCAAATGGAGAAGCAAGAGGAGAGATCACTTGAGTCAAAAAAGGGTTTAAATTTATTTTGCTAGGAAAAGGAAGAAAAGGTCCCTTTACAGTCAGACAAAAAACAATTTTCTTCGACACAGCACAGATAACCACTTTCTTTTATACATTCTGCTCTATTCCTTACCCCAGTGTCTCACTGGATTGGTTACAAAGTGATAGCATAACCACAGATGTAACACGGGTGGACTAGCATGTGTGAGTTTCTACATTACATCAGCTGTTTCCCATGGGTCCCTGATCTTGTGTGTTCCCTCTCTTTGTGCTATCTGTCTTGTGCTGGGAAGACAGCCAGACCTGGATACATTCTCCCCTCTTCAGAGCTGGGACATTTACAACTTTATATAACTGAAGGCTTTCCCATAGAGGAACTCTGTACATGTTCTAATATCCTACATCCTACATACCTACATATCCCACATGCTACATTACAGTAAAAGGGTCATCTATCTGTTTTCACGCTCCATCAAACACCATCCCTGATATTTTGTGTTGAAAATACATTTTCTTAAAACCATAGAGTACATTAATGTATCTGGCAGTACTTTCAAGTATGCCAGGCTGCCTCCTACTGACTTGAGTGATGACTTGGCATTTTTGCTAATAACATAGCAGTGGAAAGCTATTGGCCTCAATGGAGTTAAGACTCTGTCCTTAGATTTTCTTTTGTGGGTAAATGTAACTCTTTGCCCTCCTGTTGCCCTCATTAAAAATGAAAGGCCTTTAGGAACCACTGCCAGAAAGCAGAATTCTGTAGGCAGCCTGCACACTAACTTGCCTACTGAGTCACTTCTGACAAACATTTCCTTTCTGTGATGCACCACTCATATCATTCACCTCTGCACTCACTTGGTAGCCTCATTATTACACCTATAGCAATAAATTGTTAATGAGCCAGACTGTAGCCTTTTGTTGTCTTCCCAGCTAAACTTTGTCCTTTCCCTGCTGCTTTCCTGATAGGACAAAACGACTGAGAGACAATGGTTTGCAGGATTTAAGGTACTGGCTTTTCTTTAAATGGGTTCATGCTGCTTATTCACTGTTGTATTTTTAATGCTTTTTCCTGTAGTTTACATTGGCCTATTTTTATTGTCAAATATTTATATAATTTCCAAGACAGGGCTTAAAATCAGAGGCTTATTTCTACAATTATAGAATGTTTTATTTATGATGTTAAAACAGTTTATTGAAATCAAAAGTTGAAAATTCTTCTTTCTTCTACTAAAACTTACATTCTTATAAATAATGACCCATGTGCTCTATTCCAATGAAACTAGCACTAGAAACAGTAAAACATTCCTTTTTCCCCTATGTATTCCTTCAGTGTTTTGTCAACTCATTAGTAGACTATTTGCAATTGAAAAATTCCAACTAAATCCAGTAGTCAATGTCAGACTCTCTGTAGAATGAGCTTGTGATTATATAAATCAGTCTACCTCATGCATGTGACTGGCTATAACACTACTCTTCAAGTGGTGGGTTATAGCACAGTTAGTTCATGTCTGACCAAAACGCCCAAAAAAACTGGATCACATTGATACCACCATTTTCCAGTTGTGTTTGAGACCTATAGGAGTGGTGGAATGGACTGCTATATTTCAAAGTACAGCAGAGGGATCATATTTTTAATATGTAAAAACAAAACAACAAAATCCATACAAGTAGTATGGGGAAAAAGAGGTCTAGAGCCCTGCTCCCCCCTGGGATAGTTTTTCACTTTCAAGTGTTTACAGAAGGGAGCACTGAAAATAGTATTCAGTGCCTGAAATTTAAGTGATATAGCCCTCTCAGCTGTCTCATTATGTTGAATGTATAGGGTTGCCAGGCATAACCTAGCCACCAGTGGGAGATGGCAGAAGGTAGGTACTTAGTGTGAGGTGGCAGTGATCTTTGTCACCAGGCAATGACTTTGCTTCCTGCAAGTGCTGGCACCATGCTGGGTGTTATGTCTATTTATGACATCCTGGGTAATAGTAATCAGTACGGATGAAATTAAAGACCTGATTCAGACAGTGAGCACCTGCCCTGTGTGATTGCCCCAAGATTATGTGGGTCTCCTTGGCAGGGTTCTGACTTAGCAAAGGCCTCATGGAGGTACATATGATATGAGCCAGAGCTTCTACATGCAGCTGCCAGTATTGATTTGTGAGACTGCAACAACTTATAAAGCATATAGCCAGGTCAGTACTTCAACTGCAAATAGCTTTCCTGTATATCATGTGGATTGACTCTGCAATATATATAGCGTTATGGGCTCCTGAAGATGATTTTGTAAACTGCCTCTGGGATTAGTAAGGGCCTTTATGCTCAACCTGAGATTGATTAAATGGTAGGTACTCATCCTGATAGTTGCCCAAATCATTTGAAGGTAAGGGATTGAGATTGGATCTTTCTGAGGCTCTAATTAGGAAAGAGAAAGATGTGAAGGCTCTCAAGAGTAAAATGGTTCTTTCTCTGAGAGAATCAGGAAAGAGCTGCAGCTGCCTCTTCTAGCTCGTTTTTAAACCTCCCACTTAACTTCTGCTTTTCCAGCTTGAAGGAAAATAGAAGACAAAGAAAGGGGAAGAGAACTGCAAGGTTAAATGAAGGCGTCATGTAAAACAAATATAAATTGAGAAAGGGAAGCACAAAAGTGTGTTGCAAATAACTGATGCTGTCCACCTTCAGATCTACTATTAGTAATAGAAGTTATGTGGCATAGCAATGCTTAGGAATTTCACACAAACCCATACTAAGACAATTTTAACCTAACCTTACAGATTTTATTACTGCAGAGTGATGATTTTATTTAGTTTTGAAGAAAGCTCTATAAACAAGAGCCTTTTATGAACCACTGTTTGAACCTTTGTTGTTGTTTAGGGGCCACCTGACATTTAATATCCGTGCTTGTGAAATGAGGTATATCATATAGTGGGTATGTTTAAAGCTATATTGTAGTTTAAAAAAAATACATGCAGCCTGATCCTATGCATGTTTACTTTAAAGTGCTTGGAGAAATCTTAATATAACATGGTTCCTCTTAAAAGGAACTATGAAGTGGTTAAAGTATTGGGCAGCTGCATTCGCTGGCAGGGGCTCAAGGGAATTGTAGTCCATGGGCATCTGGAGGGCCACAGTTTGCCCACCACTGGATTAGGATCTTGGAGACCCATGTTCAAATCCCCACTCTGCTATGAAGCTTGCAGTGTGGTCAGGATTGCTGACTATTCTAGAAAACAATATTCTGTCCCTTGAATGCTTAAAGGAACATTCAATAAAAAACTTCAGCCTATTTCCACACATGAAGCCTCTGTGAGGGACATGCAGTTTTCTACACATGGATAAGGCCTCTCTAGGAATGCCAGTCCCCAGGTAGGACCTGGAGATCCTTTAGAATTATATCACCTCTCTAGGAAACAGAGATCAGTTCCCCTGGAGAAAATGGCTGCTTTGGAGGGTAGACTCCATAGCATACTCCACTGAGGTCCCTCCCTGCCCCAAATCCTGCCCACACCCAACTTCACCCCCCAAAGTCTCTAGCTATTTCCCAACCCAGAACTGGCAACCCCAGAAAAGGTGGTCATCGAGAAAGGGGAAATCCTATATAAAAATCCTATATAAAAATCCTATATAAAACCTGGAAGAAGCTTCGGTCCTAGACCCATCTCAGTCTGGCTTCCGGCCTGGCCATGGGGTAGAGACAGCGCTAATCGCCCTGACAGACGACCTCCGTCGCCAGTTGGATCGAGGCGGGTCGGCACTGCTGATATTATTAGACCTCTCAGCAGCGTTCGACACAGTCGATCACGAGCTTCTAGCTCGCCGCCTCATCGATGCTGGAATACAAGGGACAGCCCTTCAATGGCTGATCTCCTTCCTCCAGGGTCGTGGACAGAGGGTTGCAATAGGAGAGAAAACATCAGGCCGCCGGCAACTTACTTGTGGAGTCCCACAAGGAGCGGTCCTCTCTCCTATCCTATTCAACATCTTCATGCGCCCTCTCGCACAGCTGGTACGGACGTTCGGGCTGGGTTGCCATCAATATGCAGATGACACCCAGCTCTTCCTCCTGATGGATGGCCGCCCTGACTCTCCCCCAGAAGCATTAGCCAGCTGCCTGGAAGCAGTGACGAGATGGCTCAAGCAGAGTCGTCTGAAGCTCAATCCTTTAAAGACGGAGGTCCTGTGGCTAGGTAGGAAGGGCCCTTGCGAGGAAGCACGCCTGCCTACCCTGGATGGCGTACAGCTCTCCACGGCTCATGCCGCCAGGAACCTAGGCGTGATTCTGGACGCCTCCCTCACAATGGAGGCCCAGATCACAAAGGTAGCGCGGCTGGCATTCTACCATCTCCGCCAAGCCAAACTACTAGCGCCCTACCTGGCCCCGGAACACCTAGCCACAGTGATCCATGCGACGGTCACCTCTAGACTAGACTTTTGTAACTCGCTCTACGCAGGCCTGCCCTTAGCCCTGACCCGGAAACTACAACTAGTTCAAAATGCAGCAGCCAGGATCCTCACGGCAACACCGTGGAGGTCCCATATCCGGCCTATTCTTCATCAGCTGCAATGGCTACCAGTTGAATTCCGGATCAGACTAAAGGTTCTGGTAATTACCTTCAAGGCCATACGCGGTCAGGGCCCAGTGTACCTGAGGGACCGCCTCCCCGCCTATGCCCCCAAAAGAGCTCTACGCTCTACTGCCTCAAATCAGCTAAGGATCCCTGGCCCTAAAGAAGTCCGTCTGGTCTCGACCAGGGCCAGAGCATTCTCTGTTCTGGCCCCTACCTGGTGGAACGAGCTCCCAGAAGAGATCAGGGCCCTGACGGAGCTTAAACAGTTCCGCAGGGCCTGCAAGAAGGAGCTCCTCCATCAGGCATTTGGCCGAGACCAGACGTAATCAACAGCGACCAAGGGCCCCTGCTCCCCCCCCACCCCCCCTCAGAATTCAATCAATAAACCACCCCCCTCAGAATCCCATCAACAAGCCCTGGACCTGTTTGTATCACAACTGTTTACTGTTATACTGTGTTGTGTTTGGTTGCAATTGTTGGTTATTGATGTATATGTTTTACAGACTGTTTTATGTAAGGTTCCTTGTTATAATGTAAACCGCCCTGAGCCTCCGGGGAGGGCGGTATAGAAGTATGATAAATAAATAAATAAATAAAATAAAATATGTGCACAGAAGAATGGGAACTGGATTCTAATTTTGGATTGGGGAATGTCTAGAGGTGGAGCCTGGGGAGGGTGGGGTTTGGGAATGCTCAATCTCAGCTGGATATAATGCCATAGACTCCAGTCTCCAGAGCAGCCATTTTCCGCAGGGGAACTGATATCACTGGTCAAGTTGTAATTCTGGGAGGTCTCCAGGTTTCACCTGGAAGTTAGCAAACCTAGGATGTGAGGATTAAGTGCAGAAATGGTTTGTTCTTAAAATGAAGGGAATGAACCTTAGCTATAGGTTTCTAAACAGTGGTTAAAATCCAACTGTTCTTATAGACAAACTTTTAAAGCCTGTCTACTTAGGAATAATGAGAGCCTCTTGTGGCGCAGAGTGGTAAGGCAGCAGTCTGGAAGCTCTGCTCATGAGGCTGGGAGTTCAATCCCAGCAGCTGGCTCAAGGTTGACTCAGCCTTCCATCCTTCCGAGGTCGGTAAAATGAGTATGCAGCTTGCTCAGCGGTAAACGGTAATGACTGGGGAAGGCACTGGCAAACCACCCCGTATTGAGTCTGCCATGAAAACGCTAGAGGGCGTCAGCCCAAGGGTCAGACATGGCCCGGTGCTTGCACAGGGGATACCTTTACCTTTACCTTTACTTTGGAATAAGCCTACTTCATTCCAAGTACAGTCATAAATGGATTCACATCTTTCTCCTCCCAGAGTGTTTAGAAGGATGTAACTTTTTGGAGCCTAAATAAAGATTGCATTACGATTGCTGGTTTATTGTCTCTTTTTAAAGATTGCATTACGGTTGCTGGTTTATTGTCTCTTTTTAATCTTGTAGTGGCTCTTCCTTCCCAATTAATCCTGTTAGCCATTTCGGATATGGTGATCAAGACAGGCTTTAGCCCGAGAGTATGAACTGCAGGCTACAAGTATTTCCTTCAATGGGTTCACTCTGCAGAAAAAAATCAGTACATCAACAGTAATATCTTTCTTAAGATGAACAGAACTTTGGACTTTTAAGAAGCTTATTTGTGGATACAACGTGTCTGAGTGAAGTCCACCAGTGAAAAGATAGGCACACTGAAAATACAAAGTCTTGTGAAGATAACTGACTTTCCATGCTGAAGACAGAGATTTTGACTGACAGCCGTAGGGAAAGTACTACAGCAGTAGGCAAAGTACCTGTCCAAAGAATTATCCCACGGATATATAAGCAGCTCTCTTCTTGCCATTGTTAATAAGAAAGGTGAGCTTTCCTCTTGTTCTATTGTCTTTATTGCTTTCTTTATCTGTGTCCTCGTTGAAATCTATATTCTAGATTAAACTAAGAAGTTTAAAGCCAGCATGTAGTTCTAATATAAAATTTAAATATTGGTTGAAGAGAAACATTTGATTCCTTTCAGCCTTTTTATAAAGCCTGCTGCAGATGTTTATACCATTTTAGACTTCCCACAATTAAGATGTTTGGATCTTAGGTCAAAATCACATCTAAGTAGTACTAATAAATTCATTAGCTCATTTTGAGATCACTTGGAAAGGACAGCCACCACCTGGAGGGGGATTTTATATCAAAGAATATTATTTAGAAGCAGTTCCATGACATATACAAACCCTCCTCTAATGTGATATCTATTGTACTTGGGATTAAATTGTTTGAAGTGGAATGAAGCATTTTGCTTACAAGGTAGTTCCAATATATAATACAAAGTTAATACTATGGGGTTTGATATACTTACAGGATACTATTGTTTGCAGTTCCAAGAGAAATCTGTTTTTGAGCTGATCAGTTTTGCACACAACCAGGATGATTTTTCCATAACATTTTCCATTAAAAAGCAATAGAATTCCAGTTACTAGATATACTAGTCAACTATCAGGACTGAAGTCTGAGGCTTCACATCCTGTCAATTATTTTATGCTTTCTCCCTTAACAGCTGCTTGTGTTTTGGCATACTTTTGTTCTTCCTTTCAATGATACATTTTCATTTCAGATGTGGTCCAGGGAGCGTGGCACATCAGATCTGATAAAAGAGAGACGTGTTTTTAAATTGAAACCTTGCCATGCCATTATTTTCTGTTATCATGCACACAATTGTGCTGTATCACACTGACTTATACTATAACAAGATTTAATGTCTTCTGCATGACATGAAAGTTCTATATGTCAAAGAAGTGGCCCAGCACAAATGCAGTGTGACACATTTTTTAAGAGTGAGTTTCAAAGGAGGAAAAAAGATCCATAGTTTGGCAGATCTTGACTGTGAAACCAGGTGTTTCAGTTTCTCTTCAAGAAATTCTCTCTGCAGGCAATCAGTCTTTTAATGCTAAATGCCAGTCTCTGTTAGGTTTCTAGGATCCATCTGAGTGAAGAGCCTAGTCAGAAGAAAAAATGAATTTGGAAAATTCACTGGGGTGTATCCTACTGCTGTTTGTTCAGTGTGGACTACAGACAAGTGCAGAAGAGGTCCTTGAACTTGCCAATTCTCACATGCTTTCACCAGGAGGCTATACGAGACTGATCAACATTAATACAAAAGGTAATAAAAGAACAAATGTGTGTGAGAGAGACAGAAAACTTTACTTAGCTGGCTTTATCTTATACTTTGATTATGCTCATCATTATAGTAGCTGCGGGGTTCCTGAAAAAGTATTCTGGAGGTCAAGTGTAAGAACTGCCAATTAATATTGATAATATTGATCTTGTACATACTATCTGTTTATGGACTGTTTCTTGTCACCACAAAGTTTTTCACTGTGACGTTTCTATTGTGTTCTATGGATTATGCATTGTATTTGTTCTGCCTTAATATGGGTATGCACATAACAATCATTTACTGAATGATAACATACCAAATAGAAATGAAACCCTTGCCATTGTAGCTCATTACTTAGTAAGTCCTTCATCTGTATTACCCTGCCAAGCTGAAGGGATTCCTGCACCTCATCAGAAATCTGGAGAATAAAGAGAGTGGGAAGAGTCCCTTCCTCATGTGGCAGAACAACATAGATGATCAGCTTACCCAAGTAGTCATCATAAGTTACTGCTTGATCCATGGTCTTTATTAACCTATGGAACAAGTTGCAAAAACATAAAGGCACATTTAACGTTTTAAAATTCAAAAGGGTACAGGATTAAGCACATTAAAATTAATTTTCTCAGTCCAATTTATTTTCTGAAAATACCCTACCTCTATATAAGTAACAATCACATGAAGGGTTTTGTATGCTTTGTACCACAGTGAATTTGGGTAAGTGGGGCCTTTGTTTATTTGAGGCTAGAGGAGTGTGCTCATGTAACACTCCAATGGCACCTCACAATATTGTTCAGTAATGGTCACAAGTCCAGTAATCCTTCCCTACTTTTGTGAGACTCCGGGGAATGGACTCCGGGGAATGGTAGAGGACAGGAAGGCCTGGAGGATCATTGTCCATGGGGTCGCGATGGGTCGGACATGACTTCGCACATAACAAATAACAACAACTTTTGTCAGTTCTACCTATAGAGGGAAAGATGAATGATGTACATACTATGAAGTCACTAGAATACATTCAGAGCCAGCCATGACATTTATTGACAGGAGATTCAGGTTAAATAAACAGCTTGTTCATGCAACCAGGGCTCAAGAATTCATTACATTGTTATAGCCATTTTCCTGGATAACTTGAAAAAAAGACAGGCTCATCAATGACTATCACCCCTTACTACCAGGAATACTTATGAAGTTCAGAGGCAGTATGCCCATCATGTGAGCTCTGAGATGTGCTTAAAGACAGAATGATCAACCAGCTGAGTCTTTGGTCTGATCTAGTTTTGTTTTTGAGCATCTGACATTCCTTTTTTGCTTCTTCAAGGCCACTTTCCATTCATTTCAGTACAACCTGAAAATACTATGTAGCCTTTGAAATGCATAATATATACTTTGAAAGTTCTGATGGAATCATATTTAAGTCCAAGTACTTATTCTCGGGGAAGGTTTACAAGCAAAACTAAACCGTGTGTTCTGTTCTTCCTCGTTATGCACAGATTATCCACGGGACTGCAGTGAAATTTTTAAGCAATCTGAGCAGAGTTCCAAAGATGGTATTTATGTCATTCGGCCAGCAAAGGAGCCCATTGGTGTGTTCTGTGATATGCAAAATGGTGGCTGGACAGTGATTCAGCACATTACTGCCAACAGTACTGTGGACTTTGATAGGACATGGCAGGACTACAAATATGGATTTGGTTTCCTTAATGACAATTACTGGTTAGGGAATGAGTATATGCACCAGTTAACCAGTTCTTCAGGACCATATATACTTAGGATTAAATTTGTAGACCTGAATGCTGAAATTAAGTGGGGAGAATATGAGCCATTCCTCATTGAGGATGAAGCATCTCAATATAGGATCAGGCTCGGCTTGTATAAAGGCAATGCTGTTGATGCTCTGACTCAGGATACAGACGCATATCTTCATGACAACCAGAAATTTACTACGAAAGACAAAGATAATGATAACTATTTTCAAAACTGTGCCAAATTGGAATACAATGGTATCCCTGGGGGAGGCTGGTGGTATGATGCTTGTGCTGGAGCAAATTTGAACCGCAGGAATGTTATATATTGGCAGAAGGACTGTAACAAGGAGCACATGTGTAAATATGCCTGGATGATGGTCAAGCCAGTGGATCACAGCCAGGCCCATTGTAAGGCTTGTCCTGTTCAAAAAGACGAACTGTAAACAATGCTGCAAAACTGTGTCCGGCTCCTTGCATTCTGGTCTATTGATGGAATAGACATTTTTGCATTAACTTGCATGGATAAACAAGATGTTTCACTGGTTTGTGAGTTTTTGAAGGTATAAATAAAGGTGTTCCTAGTACTAAAAATATCAGATAACAAAATGTTAATAAAGAGCACCCCAAATACTATTGTTTTTACTCTAACAGTAACTTCTGAATGATCATCTAACCAAAAGAATGACCAATATATTATTAATGAACTGGGTGAGGTAATTAGTAAGAATAGGAACTGGTTTCACAGACCACAGGACACTTCAAAGGTTACTGCGGTCTGTGAACATAAAAAAATACCATATAAAGTCAGCAACTGGAGGAAAAGCATATTAATCAAGGAGAAAATAAAACATAGGAGTTATGTATATCTTAAACCAGGTTTTCCTATCTGTGGTACCATATGGATTTTCCCCAAAATGATGGCTGGGGAGAGCTCTCCCACCCTGTGCCTGCCATTTCTAAGTGAAGAGGAAAGAAAAAGGGTTTTAATTAAAAAAATATATATTTCTACTCTTATTTGTGTAGGTTGATCCCCCCCCCAAAGTGGCCAATGATGGGCCTGGAGGGGGTGGGGAGGGGTCCAAGGTTCCTCTTACTTACAGGGGGGCATGACAGGGATGCATGGCCAGCTGACATCACTGCCTGGTCCCTTGAAGCCTGAAAAGTATTTCAGTAGCACCTCCATGGTCAAAAGGCTGAAAAATACTATCTTAAATGTAGGTTGAAACTAGCAAAAAATTCAAAGAGAATTGCAGTTACCATATCCTTTACTATTTTCTGTGAAAATTTAATTTTCTTTTCCTAGTTGTCTTTTATTCTGTCATCTACACCAGTGGTCCCCAACCTTTTTATCACCAGGGACCACTCAACGCCAGGGACCACTCACCGGGGACCACTCAACGCCTTTTACTGAGGCCCAGTGGGGGGGGGTAGTTTACTCCTCTACTCTCAACCACTGCCCTAACGCTCTCTGATCGCTATGGTAATGTTTAAACATCCCTTCAAAATAAGATACAGACATGCCACAATAATGAAGTGTGTTGTAAAGGGCTGGGGGGATGAAGTAAAGGGCTGGGGGGGGGGGGAGAAGGCGTCCTTCGGGGCCCACCTCCAATTAGTCGAAGGACCACATGTGGTCCACGGCCCACAGGTTGGGGATCGCTAATCTACACTAACAATGAGCTTTTCATCAGCTGCTGACATCTAAGGAAGAGAAGAAAGACAATTCATGGGAACAGGAGAGAAAGCTCCTCCCCTTGCCATGGTGTCCGTTCATATTTGATGTCTGTGTTGGCTTGACCATTCAAAATTAGCTGCTTGTTGTGATGTTATTTTTCATAAGAAGCAGCTTACTACCTCATATTCTTGAAATGATAAAACAGGTGCTTACCAACAGAGTTTCTCAGGACATTATATCTGTAACCCATTTTGAGTGCCAACACAAAAGGTGAGTGATTAATGCAGTAAATAAATAAAACAAAATTTAAGCAAACCTAATTACTGTTCTTATGGACTCTGAAAATAGGGAAAATTAATAATGATAAAGAAATTTGATTCTGAAAAAAATATCAGAATTTAGGACAAGGAAAGAAAATTCAAAAGACAAGAATAAGAAAACTAAAGAATTAAATTTTAACTTAGATACTAAAAACAGTAAAGGGCAAATCAAGCAAATATTATTTGAGATATTAAAAATATTTTCTTTGCTGTATATACACACACACGTGTTTGTGTATGTATGCATTGGAAATATGAGATACATTGGCATAGTCTCTGCACAAAAGATACAATCTATAGATAAATTCCAAAACAATCGTTAGTTGATGTTCATATACCTCTCTGTCTACTGTTAGATCTATATCTCAGATCTGCACATTTGCTTATTTATCCTTATCCTTGAAAAAGTAGAATTATAAGATATGTATATTGCATTTTTTCTGTTTAAAGTATACTATTTGATGATGAATCACTAAAAATGAACATCCAGTGTGACAGACAACACTAGTTTCTTTGAAGCATCTCAGAGATGAAACTTGGTGTGATTTCTGAACAATTATTTTAAAATTCTTGCTCACTAGTAAACTCAAACTATCCCACCCCCAACAGTGAAATCCTAAGCAAAGCTAAACTTGAAAAGTTGATATCAGTGGTCTTAAAAGGGTATATGGGACCCACTTATCTGAGGCCCGCCTGTTGCCCTATCCCCCCCCCCGAGCTTTACACTCTGTAGCCCCTAACTTGGTGGTACTTGGCCCCCTGGTGGAATGAGCTCCTGGAAGAGCTGAGGGCCCTGCAGGAGCTTGCTATGTTCCGCAGGGCCTGCCAGATGGAGCTCTTCCACCAGGTCTATGGTTGAGGCCACGCCATGGAAGATCAGATGGGCCCCTCCAGGTTAGACCACCACTAGGCCAGACCATCACCTGGTGGTGGACTGCTGGCACCCATAGACTGCCCCATGGTGCACAGAGAAGGAGTTAGTTGATTGGGGATGGGAGGATAGGTTTCTGCTGCCAGGAAATATAATAGGATTAATATTATGCATTTCAAGTGGGGGTTTTACTATTATGTAACCTGTCGTGAGATGGCTCTGCTGATAGTGGCAGGTGATAAATATCTAAATAAATAAAAATTCATAGAATTGCAATGCAAGCTATAGATTGCTCCAATTATATGTTTCAGACTGGGGCTTCCTCTCAGTTCTTTGCTGCTTTCCTCAATAGTTGCTATTGTTATTGTTATCACTGTTATAGTCCAGTTATGTGTTATGTTATGAAGAAACATGTATTGTTTATGTTTATGCTCCATGTGAACTGCCCTGAGCCTCAGGGTAGGGTGGTATACAAATTAAACAAACAAACAAACAAATAAATAATGTTGGTATTTAAGCAAAGTTGTTATCCTTCTTATTAGTGAAAACATACAATGAGTTGGATCAAATGGTACCATTTTACATGCACTAAGTCACAGAAATGCTGTGCTTGAGTATTGTGTAATAATTAACTAACAGTGCTCTTCTGCTTCTACAAGAGTTTGTACAACCTCTTGCAGAAACAAAAGTACTTATACAGAAACTAGCTTCAAAGCCCGTTCCTAAGAACGAACCCTGAAAGGGTCCCCTCCCCTGGCCCCTGGCCAGGCAGTTTAAGGCGGCTTTGGGCCGCAGCTTGCAGCCAAATCAAGTAGGGCGGGCAGGGGCTGGGCAGCTCGTTAGCAGGGCTGAGACAGAACTCCTTAGTAGGCAGTCAGCAGGCCCAGGAAGCCCTCGTTAGCAAGCCCTCCATCACGATCCTTTGCCCAGGGACCTGTCCCCTTATCTGCTGCTGGCTCCAGGCACTGAGGCGTCTGAGAGCAAAGAGGCTAGAGTCCAGGGCCGGAGGGCGGGAGCCGCAGGGGCAGGGCCAATCAGGGCAAAGCTGGCTGCACTCTGATTTGCCCTATTCCAACTTGGACAGCCGGACACGTCCCACCCCCTAGGCTGTTTCAGAAATATATAGAGGAACAACAATGGATAAGGATGATGGCACTTCGTGCTTCTGTAACAAGTGCTTTAAATAATATTACCCTCCCCACTCGTTCTTTCATTCTTACCCAGTGATATTTTATATACAAAAATATAATTCGGTCTGATTTGTTTATTCAAAGATTAGCCCCATTCATTCCCCAGAGGCACGTGCTGATAGAATATTAGGAGGCGGACCCAGTGACTAATCTCTGGGCCTTTAATTAATGAAATGTCTACTGTAGTGCTTTGCCTTTTCTTTCAAGGATGTTCAGTCAGTAAAAATCTGTTAATTAAAATAATTTAACTTGGATCAATTTGATGTATTTGTAATTATGAACAAGCTCATTCAGCAGCAGAGTATAGCTACAGATTATAAACCATTCCTATGTATTCCTTGTCTTTAGACATTTTTACCCGCATCTGGCCTTTGAAGTTCTAAAGTGATAGAAGGTTGTGTCAAGTCATCTTTTTTCCTGTGGCATATGTGAATTTGCCTTAGTCACAGCATCCCAACATGAAATAAAATAGAACACTGGGAAGGAACAGGTGAGAATAATGGAAGTGTCACATCCCCCAACCAACTGCAGTAAAATCCTGGGATGGTTCTCCACTTACCTTTCCCCCCACTATAAAACATGCCGAATTCTGGTCAATTTGAACCTATATCTACAGTCTTCCCTTTCCCCCAATTTTAAACATGTTGCTCTTCTGCATTTGCATTGTCCCCAATGGGGTCTCCTTCCAGCTTGATTGGGAGGGGGTGAAGCTGAGGCTGCTTTATTCCCTGTCTTTTGACTCCCAACGATACAGCCAGAGCAAGCCAGGGGAGGGGCAAGTGGAGCATGAGGCTGCTTGCTTATCTTTCTTTTCCTGTAGAAGGAGGGGGAAGGGGAGGAAGCAGCCTCACATAGAACAAAGAGGGGAAGGTAAATCCAAGTGGAAAATCTATGCTGAGAGAAGTGTCGGCTTTTGGAGTGCAATCATTTTAAAACAGATCCCAAAATGAAGATAAAAATAAGTCTTGTGAGGGAATGGCAATCGTGAACCAGGCAGTCTTTCAACTGACGCCCTGACCAATAAGTAACAGACTGCTTTGCCACATCAGTGTTTGAGGCGCCAGGGAGGAATTTAATCTGGCAAAATGCAGATCTACATTTAATACAGGGGTCTCAGAGCAGATTCCTCAAATATAGTGAACTATATCCACTCCTGGATATCGTGGGGGAAGGGTAATGTTGCTGCAGATCAATGATATACATTGCAGAGGAAAAATTTAAAGTGCTAAATATCAGAATGGAAATTGAATAATGTGTAGATGACTTTCCCTAATTTGGGGTCACCAGGTTTAAAAAGTCCAGTGCAGATTCTACCCTGGTTACCATGTGGAGCAGCAAGAGGAATTTGAAACTTCCTGAAACTTCAGCTTGAGTTCTCAATAGATTATAACAATCCTTTCTAGAAAGCAAACTGCCAGGGATACCTACATCAGCTACTACTCTTTGGGGCTGCTGTTGAGACCCAGCTATGAAGACCTGAAGCAATAGGGTTTTAGTTTGATCAGGATTCACTTTAGTAGGGCATGCTTCAGCAGCACATATACTAGAAATGGAACTATACAGAAAAGATTAGCATGGCCCAGCACAATATTTTTTTAAAGGATTCACTTTAGTAAAGGAGGACAATGGGTCAGACAGTTGATTTGTGTAGCACGGAGTCTTTCTTTTTTTGGAGCATATTTAGTTGCCTTAATAGCCTTCGAACCATCAGCTTGCTCAGCTGCACTCCACCTCTTGGGTCTAACCAAATTGCTATTATATGCATGTAAGCAGCATTTAGACTGATTTAGACTGATTTCTACTTGCCATATATTTCTCGGTTTTAAGGATGGTAGGGGTTTCAGCCTTCACTTCATGCCAGCCTCATGACAACTTACATATTTCCAGACTGTTTTGTTATACAAGCTGTGGTTCTATATTATCTTGGAATTTTTTTTGCTGAACCAACTGTATAAGGTAGCATCTCTCTTGGCATCTTTTCCAAGGAATCTCTCAACTCTACTTCAGGGATGGATAAAGCTGGCATGATTGAGTAGGGAATAAAAACTGTTGCCACCATCCATTGTATAGTTTTGTCGGCAAGATGGTATGGGGATACTGTATTTTTATTGTTTTATGTTTTATTGTAAACAGCCATGAGCTGGCTGGTCCGAGAGTAGTGGTATATAAGTCTAATAAATAAATAAAATGGGAAGACATGACATAAATCACATGTTCTGTTTGGTTCCTTCCTGCAGACATTATTAAAACAGAATGAGATCAAGCTACACAGAAGTAGCTCTCCTTCAGTTCTGATAATGTTTATAAAACTTAGTTCTATAGTAATAGTTTACCATTTTTAGCCATTGTAGTTCTACAAGGAAGCATATAAATATTTTCAACAAATAAAGATATAATTCAAAATGGTTTTGTCCTGCTCTTCTTGTTTCTTCACTCCCCCATTATATAATTATAACATACAGGAAGCAACAAACACACTTCATTTTTAATACATTTCTGGATATTTACAATGTATCCCAGAGTTTGGCAGTGTAATGTCTCCGTTTTTAGCAGCATAGGTTGAGCACATACTTAACAGTTACATTTAACTGATACTTTGGCATCCATCACTGTGAAATCTTATACATATACTCAACAGACCATAAACATTTATAAAACATTCCTGTTCAACAGAAACTGGTGATGAATTACATCCCATTTAACTTCAGTAGTAGAAGGCAAAGCTTTTTCATTGTAGCTAGCAGAAAACTTTTACAGTCCTACATATTTTGCAGTTATTACATAGCTTGTGCTTCAATAGTGCACAATATTAAAACCAAGCACACATATTAATCACATATGTGTGCTTGATCAAATTCAAAACAAGCTAGGAAAAAAACCCAATGCAAATACTATATACACAAGATGCTCTGATGGCGCTTAAAGAAAACAATCAGAGGTCTCTATAATAATCTGCACTTTCCTTTAACAATTATATGCAAAACCACCAAAATAACTGGCACAATACAAAATAGAATCAATCATATTGAACCCAAAATACACATTTTCACATCATTGTACAACTAGTTTAAACAATATCTAATCCTTTTGCAAACAATGGGGAATCTTTTGTAAATAACTCAGTTCAGTTATTTACAGTGCTGTTTAATTCGTTACCGATGAATAAACCTTTTATTTTCCACAAGACCACCTATTACTATAAATACTTAATGAGTTAATGGGAAGCAATGGTAAATATATAATTGTATTCATGAGATTTACATTGTAATCTCTGAACTGTGCAACATGACGTTTCACAACTCTATTATTACCATAGTAAGCTATATGTCGATGAGGCAACATGGAGGTGAACCTTACACCCAAACTGTGCACTTGTACATTCTTGAATGCTAGATCAAGATACCTATTTTTAATCTTTAAATTGCAGTCCATCAGACTAGGAATACCTGAGGATTGCACTGTCAATTAAAGAACGATAACATTTAATTTATCCCATGAAAGCCTAGATCTTTAAAATTCTGGAGCTAGCAAGCAAGACTTCCTCATTGTGCCCTTAGTACTAGATTTCATCTTTGTGCCAACTTGTAGCCTTAGCTCCCAATCCAGAGCATGTGTACTCGTTTGCAAATGGAACTCCTGCAGGAATAGTCTTCTGTATTTGCTTCATTGCCCTCTCCATGTGAGCAACTCTCCAACGGCAAACTCTTGCCATAGGAGAAA
Organism: Paroedura picta; assembly: GCF_049243985.1. Taxonomy (NCBI): domain Eukaryota; kingdom Metazoa; phylum Chordata; class Lepidosauria; order Squamata; family Gekkonidae; genus Paroedura; species Paroedura picta. Next base: position 135,334,952 of record NC_135370.1, read on the forward strand.
ACACTTGTTAGTAGAGTTCTCTGTGCACTTATTTCTCCCAGGTCTGCCTTGAGCCTCCTTGGCTCAGGGAGCTGGGATTGGATTTATAGTATCTTTAACATTTAAAAGCTTGAACTCTGTATACACTTGTGTGTGTGTGTGTATATATCTCACCTTATTTTCATACTATGTTGTACATTGTAATACTGCTGTGCTTTTGTGCTAATATTGGTTGACTTTGATAGAGGATTTTGACTGCAATCACTTGCTGCCTTTCTCATCAAATTGTAATGACTACTGCAGCATGACAGCTACGAGTCATGAATTCTTCTCCTTATATACAGAGGCACCAAAATAGCCATCAAATAAACATTTTTCTTCTATTATGGCAGGGGAGATGTAGCTTCAGCAACTTGTGGCTGATGCCATGTGGACTATTGCTGGAGATTAAGTTATTCTACTACTAATACCAACAGTCCAAAGGACAGAGAAATAGGAGTGGAATGTTCTCTTTTTCTAGGCCTTTCTGTTTGACAAAAGCTAGATGATGCCATGGTGATCCACTGAGAATACTGAGTCAAATCCATTAAATGAATAAAGTATCTGTAAAACTTTGGATTAAAAAGGTGTATATGTTCTAGCTGTCTGATTGTGAAAATACACATTTTACAAGCCTGACTTATTTTACCATTAAGCAAAACCAATCTTTTAAAATATGAACTGAAGTCTTGTGGTAATTTACAAACTAACAAAATTTTATTCCAGTATAAACATTTATGGAACAAAGCCCACTTATTTGGATGGTGGGCTCCAATACACAATAGCTTATATTCAGATAAAAAGTTGTTAGTCTGTAAAATGACAAAAGATTCCTGTCTGTTTTTGCTCCTATAGACGAATAAACCTCTGGAATGATTTTAATATGTTATATGTAAACAGACTGACAACCCAATTAACTGGCTTCTTGCACCTGCTTTGAAGACTAGAGAATAAAATCTCAGTCTTGAAATAAAAAAATGTAATGGCACCAATATCTTTTATCAGAAATATTAACCAGGGCTGACTCTCAGTAGCTTCCAAGATCTGACAAGTTTGGGCTACCCTGCGCTATCCAGAATCAGATGCCAAAACAGTTAGTAGGCATGATAATTTTAAAAAGTCATTTCATCTTGGAAGCCATACAGTAGATGGTAATCATGAGAAATCTTGTATGAAGTCAGTTCTCTAATCAAAAGTTCAGACTAATATATTGGATTAAAACAAAATCCTTCAGAAGCATCTAAGTATGGATGAATAAAATTCAAATGGCAATCAATTGCTATCCTTCTTTGCATCTGTCATTTTCTGGCCACTTGTGTTGTAAATGGCTTCTCCATTTTCAAATGACATCACACCATAGACTCCCTACAAGCCTTCTCTCTGTTGCTAGCGAAGAAATTAATGATCCAAACATAGTAGCATTGCAATTCACTCTCCACCCCCAAAGTTTATCTTCTAAAATCTTTAGTCTTAACATTTTACTGTCGAACACTGGTGTTTTACTTCTTTTTGTTTCCACCAAATTAGAACAGTTTTGCAGAGTAAATGATGCAAGCCTCATTTCATCAGAGAGCTATAACTAAAGTGGTAGAAGTTTTAAAAAGGAAAGTACAATGATGAATTTATGGGCCTATTCCATCACTAATCATTAATGTCCATTAATCTTTATCTAGCAGAAATGTGGACAGGAGACTTTCTATATTGACATTAATACTGTTCCATTTAGTATAAAAATATTCATTATTGTGGCTGCTCTTCATAGCCACGAGGATCTATCATCATACAAATTGTGCTTCTTGTGTCTCCAGACATGCAAAGCAACAACTTTATAAAGACTTGCAGCCAATTTACAGTGCTTGGCCAAAGTCAATTATTTTTCAAATTCAAATGCTTTAATTTAAATTTAAGGCAGCTTTGTATTACCCTGCCAATATAACTTTTCTTCCATCTTCTTTTTCTTCCACTGACAAAAGAGCAACAATTTAAAGGTTTTCCTGAAAGTTTTGTTACAGAGAGCATAACAGATTGGATTAACAGTACTGTTCACATAGCATAACCAGTAGCCGAGGTGCCACAGTGTTGGAGGAATACAATCGGAGCAGAATGTGGAGACCAAAACCATAATATTATAGGGTGTCCAGGTGATTATGAAAGCTAGAAGAATGGCACTTAAAGTCTGGGCTGCTTTACGTTCCTTTATAAGAACCATTCTTTTTCTTTTAGTCATTTGATTGTTTATATTTGGATCTATGCCTTTGATGGAAGCATCCTTGGATAAAGAAGCAGAACAAGGAGTGATTTTTACTTTTCGGCAGCCATTGTTGGTTTCTGGAGTGCCATCAGCTTTAACCACCAACCGGAACTTATAAGCTATGCATTTGTTACTTTTTTGAACATGGCCTTTGGTTGGTGTTAGAAAGTATTTCTGGGTTTCATAGTCTGTTTCCATAGACTGGTCTTTTATAAAAGCTTCCCTTTTCTCTTCTTTATGTTCTTCATCATTCCGTTTTACTGAGGTCTTATAAGCTACTTGAAAGACAGAATCAGAAACATGTTTATCCTCCTCTTCTGAGGATGCATAGCTACTGCACGTGGTTAGCTGGTCTGTTTTAGACCAATCATGACAAGTATTTTGGATCTGAGATGCTTTTGTTGTTGCAGAAGTACTTCGGTTGGATGAAGACCACGAAGCCTGGCATCTTTCTCTTTTGACCATATTTTGTTGCTTGCAACTAAAGCAGGACTTTAGCAGAGCTTTCTGAGGTTTTATCATTTCAAACTCAGCCACGGAATTGGACCCTTGAAGTTCAGCCAGATCCTTGGTGCGTTTTTCGGTCTCCTTATAAATACGGCAATACAAAATTGTCATAACTGAAACTGGGATATAGAAAGCAGCAATTGCAGTACCAAAGGTGACAATGGGTTCATATAAAAATTGTATCTGGCATTCTCCAGGTGGAACAGTTCGTTCCCCTACAAAGTACTGCCAACATAAGATTACTGGTGCCCACAGGACAAAGGAAATTAACCAAGCTAGACCAATCATAATGCCAGCCCTTTTGGGTGTGCGTTTAGCCCTGTAGGTCAGTGGCCTCGTAATAGAAAAATAACGGTCAAAGCTGATAACCAGCAAATTCATGACTGAGGCATTGCTAGCTACATAATCCAGAGCTAACCATAAGTCACATGCCAGACTTCCAAGAGACCAGTAGCCTATTAATATGTAGGATGTATATAGATTCATAGAGAATATTCCAATGATAAGGTCTGCGCAAGCAAGACTGAGTAAATAGTAATTGTTCACTGTCTTGAGTTGGCTGTTGACTTTGAAGGATATCATTACAAGAACATTCCCCACAATGGTTATTAAACTTAAAATGGCTGTTACTGTAGCAATGGTAATTACTTCCCAAAGACTATGTCCTTCTGAATGTTTATGGTTAGCAGTTGTACCATTGGTTGAATTGTTATATATTTTTTCTTCCATCTTTTTTCTTGGTGTGTTAACATCAGGCTTTAAAAAGTTGCTCTAGATTTTTCATCTTCCTTTGAAGATACCTTTTTATTAAGAAAGAAAGAGAGAGAAAGCTCATGAAATAATAATGGGTTGCTGCCAAATTTATTTGCATAAATAAATGGTGAAACCACTGTATAGCTTCAATTTTAATTATACTAAATTTCAAAGATACTTTAATATTCTGTGACCACTTTTTCACTTACAACATAGCCACAGTGAAACCTGTTATCAGATAAACTTCTGCATATTTTATATTGCTTTAAAATATTATGAACTAATTTTTTAACTTTGAAAGTCTGCAAAACAGTTTATAGTAGAACCAAACTACAAACAAATAAAAATATGAAAACAAACAAAAGCAATAAAAAACAACCATAATCATCAGACACAGATAGATAAAAGTCGAAATTTCAATAAAGCTGCCATTAAAGATCAAAAGCATTTTCATGCATATGGAAAATTAAAAGATCTTTGTATACCTTAACAGAAATTAATGTAGGGAGTTTCTGAACTCCCTGATCAAGTATTTCAAAATAAAACAGCCAGTATGAAAAATGCTCTCTCCCCCCTCATTGCTATATGCTTGATCACAGATGGAAGAGATGCTAAGAGAAACTGTGTTCATTCTAGCCCAGCCTTTCTCAACATTTTTACTGAAATGTTCTTCAGGCTTCTTACAGAATACATTGTTATTGTGCCTTAGGACTCATTCTGTTATTTTATACCAAATATACATTGGGAAGGAAGAAATGGAGATACTGGGATTTGAAAGCAAATTGGTATTGACTACGTAGAGCAGTTGTGTCAAGCTGCTACCCAGCTGAGGAAATTATGTGTATAGATTTCTGGGTATTCTATCCTTTCCAGAACACGTTTATTAAATATTAGTTTTTCATAGGATAGTTTATAAATGGTACTGCACTTCCAAATGTGAATCTTGAATAAAATTTTGCTTAATTGTTTTTTAATTGCAAAAATCTTATTGGCCACAACAAGAGCTCTGCGCAATGATTTTCTTCCACTTTCTGATGAGGATGTTAACATCTTTTGTATGAAATACAAATAGTACCACAGAGGCTGAGAAGATTTGTGTGTCTTGCTGTATGTATATGTAATATTGCCCTAGGAAATAATATCTAGCTTAACTGAGCTTTTATTGATATTGCAAGAATTCCACAGCAGAGAGGGGCAAATGTTAATTTTACATTGCAACATTTTAAAAATAAAGTATATAATTGATGAATAATATGTGGAAAGGAATGCAGTCATGAGGACAAACATGACAATAAAGTCAGTAAAATTTATCAGTGATATTGCAACAAACATATAATTACAATGATGATAACAAGTTATTCAACAACAGCGAAGAGTGAAGTTTGAAGAGTGTAGTTTGTTATCTGCTGGGCAGTCTGTGGAAGAAATAGGCTTCCAACTGTATGCTTGACCTCATATTTTGATGGGTACTCTTTCTGTCACCTTTTGGTACATGCAGTGGTGAATGTCTGGTTTCATCATAGGTATTTTCAATGTACAGTAACCAGAAAAATCACCAGGGAAAAAAAGCGAAGTCCCATGAATCAGCCATTAGGCTACTTTCCTAGAGTTGTATTGTATCTCTGACAAAGAATGTGGTTGCCTAAAACACAAAATAAAAACTCTTCCCCAGAAAACTGGACTTTAGATGCAGATGCTGGGATTGGAGTCCATGGAATTGCTTTTTTTTTTTTTTTAACATTCTTCATCCCACCAGCCTAAAATAAGAAGCAGCTAAGCAGCTTTTAAAAACGTTATCGTGAGGCATGAAAACTTTGAAATACACTGGTCTGGATATTTTTATTTAAGAAGTTGTTTATAAGAGTTGTATATACATCTCAGTAATCGATCTGAGGGGTCACTTTGTCAGCTAAACTATAAGAATCCTGCACCGCTATCCTATGCACCTTTACTCTGAAATAAATTCTCCGGTATTCAACATTTCCAGGAAGGGGTTCATAGGATAGCAGCGTTACTACGGACAAGACCGTTACGTGTATTATGTCGTGTGCATTCGCGTGGAACTTGCTGCCCGATGCTAACGAGCGACGCCTGCTTGGGGGTCGACATGCTCGGTGCGATGTTAAATGGCGCAGTGTTTACTAGTCCGCCAGGCATTCTAATTAAATACGGCTGAACACTGCATTTTAAGCCCCCCCGCTCCCCTTGTGCGTTTAGCCTATTTCTAGAAAGCGGGGTTTCCCTCGGCGGGGTTTCATGCCCCTCGCTCGTAGGCCCAAGCCTGGCGCTCTTTCAGAGAAGGAGCTGCCCGTTTCGCGGAGGAGGCGGGGACGGCACGTAGGGGCTAGCGCAGGCCTGCTGAGAGCGGCGTCGCGGGAGGGCTCGAGGAAATGCAGGCTGAGCGCGGCGGCAGGCCCCGAAGAGGAGGCGGAAGGCAAACTCGGAGGCGGCCGAGCGGACGGGAAAAGCCGGCAGAAGGCGCCCGAGGCTACGGCGAAGACGGCCATGAGCGGGGAGGCGGGAGCCGAGGAAGAGGCGGAGGACGTGGCAGGCGAGACTTTCGTGGCAGGGGAGCTGCTGTGTCTTCCTCCGCTCCTCATTGTCACGAGCCGGTAAGAGAGAAGATGGCCTTCCCCCTGCCGAGGCGGGGCTAGACTGCGTCTCTTTAGCGCTTGCTCCCTCCGCCACCTTCACGCACCCCGCGCGCTGAATATGCATCGTGGTTAGTCTGGACTCTGTTTCTGGGGGCACTACGTAAAAAGCGTTGAATATTTGACAAGCACACTTGAAACATTTCCCATTGGAACCCCTGCTAGTTTTCTGAAGCCAAACTGTTCCCGAGGCCCCGACCCTAATATGTCTGTTCTCGGAAGTTGGTATCGCTAAGTTTTTGCATACCTGGAAACCTAAAGCTTGGCATGGTGTATAGCTAGCATATTGACAGACCATAAAGTTTCTTCAGCCCAAATACTGGTAGTTTATTAGGAAGGGGATAAACACAAGATCTCACAAATATACAGCTGTGTGATTGTTTTAGTGTACTGGCATAAATTGCATAGTTTTGGTCACATCCATCATTTTCTTTTCTGCAGAGAATCTCTTTAAAAGTCTGTTAGGCCCACGAAAAATTGTTCTCTCCCAGTACTTACAAGTACAGAGATTTGTTTGTTTTGTAAGCAGTGGCATTAAAAGAAAAGGTGGTTGCTGGAGATCTGGAATTACATCTGATCTCCAGGTAAAAGAGATCAGTTCCTCTGGAGAAATGGCTGTTTTGGATGGCATTATACTCTATTGAGGTCCCTCCCCTCCCTGCCCTCCCCAGCCTCCATCCCCCAAATCCCTGCATATTTCAGGAACCAGACCTGGCAACCCTACTCAAATGTATTACATGCAGTTAGTATTGTGTCTGTCGTCTGACTTCTGTTTTTGCTGCTGTATAGTGATGACCTAATATCACAATCCCCTTATTAATGGAGTAGGGAAAGTGTCATTTTTGCTTCATATATAAATACAGAGATCTGCACTGGAAGCATGCCCAAATCTGGAATAATTTATTTAGAAATTTACACTCGGCTTTGTTCCTCATTGGAAACCCAAAACAACTTGGAATATCATCCTTTCCCCTCAATTTTATCTTCCTGCACTATGAAATAGGTTAGGTTGAGGGTGAGTCACATGCATGAACACATGCGCGCACACAATGAGTGTTCATTATAGAGTACTGATGTTCAACATGGGTCTTCCAGATACTAACCACTACACGGCACTATATAGGTTTATCATAGTTTAGTAACAAGACATCCTGGCAGTTCCGGTTGATTATATAACAGCTGTGTAAAAAATATAATGTGTATGGGATGGGATTACCTGTGGCTGGCATAGCACTAGGGATACTAGCCTCCAGGTGGGACTACAGAGATCAATTTTCCTAGAGAAAATAGAATCTTTGAAGGTTGACTCTATGGCATTGAACTCCACTGAAGTCCCTGCCCTCCCCATGCTCCATCCCCAAATGTTCACAAGCTTCCCAATCTAGAGTTGGTAACCTTATGTAGCACTCAGCATTGAAATCCTATGTAGAATTGCCCCAATCTAAGTTCATTGCTTTCTGTGGTTTCAGTTTATTTCTGTGGGTTTAGAATAGGAGTTCAGTGTACCGTAAGTCACGTCTGCTTTTCGACCGGAGGATGTCGTAACGCAGCCTGTGGACTCCTAATGCCAAAGACATAAAAACTACCTGCTGCTTGAATCCCATGTAAAAGAAGTTTGTTTTGTGCTGCCAGAATTGCTGTTAAATTGGGCTTCCAGATATAGAGCTATATCCTTTTTAGAAAAATGTCTATGGTTAAAGTGCCCCTAACATGTGTAGAGTGTTTTTCTTTTCTGAAGGAAATATTTCCTTTCTTGTTTGGTGACTATGTAGGCATGTTATGGAAACATGTATTGTGCCTCATCCTGCCTGAGGTGCTGTCGGTAGTGTATTGTCTGAGAAGCAGATGTCAAATCTGCTATTGTATGCTGGTATGAGTTTGCTGGTTCACTAGCTTGGCAGCTGAAAGATGTATGTGGTTTTGCAACATGTACCTTGTAAAATGTTATCAGTGTGATTACATAGTTACCATGAAGTTGACTGAGAATAGATAGTCTTCACATCAGGTGCATTACATTGCAAACACAACCATTAGTAGCATTATGATACCTTATAAAATATGTGTGTACTCACATACACTCATTAAGAGCAAGCTTTTTTTTGTTTGTAATTTTTTCAGTTTTCAGTTTTCATAACTGGAGAGCAAAGTAAAATACTAAACAGGTAGTGACCCGACATGTGTTTAATTAGTGTACATTTTAAAGTTCTAGTAATTATATCTAATTCTGAACCAGACACTAATGTGGATCAAAAATCCACACAATGGGGCAAGGGACAGACAAATGTTCAGTGATTATAAACATGTGAAATCTAAAAAATAAATTGGGAGGACTGGCAAATACTCCGGAAGATAGAGACAGAGTTCAACGAGATCTGAACACAATGGGAAAATGGGCAAATGAGAACAAGATGCAATTTAATAAAGATAAGTGTAAAGTGAGGAGTGGGGTGGTAGATAAAGGTAGGTAGATTACTTTTTTCTGAGAGAAAAGAAGGAATCAGTGAGGAGAAAAGGCTTTGGGGACTGCTGTAGGAGGGTAATATTGTGGGGAAGGTTGTATGGTGGAAAATGAGATGCTCACTGTGAGTCCTCACAGGTCGATCACTTTGTAAAATATATAAGCTAAACTGTACGTGACACTGTTAGCAGGAAGACCCCTGCTCACACTGAGTGTTAGTTTATAAGCAGCTATTCAGAAACATCCTTCTTTAATATCACATCAAATATTAATTTGCAGCACACTGCCTGGCCAAAATTGACACTGAAATAGATGTCGCGTTTCAAATACAAAAGTACACTGTCTGCTCCCAAGCAGGGACAGAATCATGGATTCTAGCCAGATGTCAGTTCCAAGGACCTAATTGGACACTATGGGAACAGGGGCTGTTTTACTAATGAGTTACTCCCTGCCCAAAGAGATGTATACCTTTGGGACACCTTTGGGACAATAAGTTTTCTAAGAACTAGTAACTAATTTTATCAATTTCTCAGTCTTTCTTTCCCTTTACACTCATAGACCTCAATTAGCAATTCCTAATAGCCTGCCTCACCTTGATAGCTTCTTGTCTGGCACTCAAGCGGTCATCAAGAAAACATTAACACCCTTAATTCTATTCAAGTAGAACAGTCACCATTATTGTCTATCTCCTGGGATCCCATGGGGGTTTATTATCCAAACCCATCACATGTCTCCTTAAGTCATAGACAGACACAGAGCTCAACACATTGTTTTAGTAGTTTGCACGTATCACCCCAAGGAATATTTTTCTTATAAAACATGGGCATCTTGTCCCAGTCCTGCATGTGTGTTCTGAGACTCTCCATACATCCCCACTTGTATGTGGATCTGTCTTTCACTTCCATAAATCCTGTGGACTTCTCTTTTTATGTCATGACTAGAAATATAGCCCATTGCAGATTGAAATGCAATGGGTGCTAGCAGTGAGAGTGGGTATGGGGGGGGACTACCTGCAGTCTTGCGGCGGGTCTTGTGGCGGCGGCGAGCGGGTGGCGAGTGGGCGGCGAGCGGCTGCATGTGTCCCTGGAGTCCTGGGGTTGCGGAGGCGGAGTCCTATACTTGATCTTAGCCAAAAGGCCGAGAAGCGGCGGCGGAGTCCCAGCGGGCCCTAGCAGTTAATTCCCCCCCCCCGTGGAGCAGCCTACCTAAAGCATAGGAGGGAGGAAGAGCGGAGAGCCATTCGGAGGCATTCTCCCTCTCTCTCTGAGTTCCGTCATTCCGGCTGCCCTGGCCGCATGTCGAGGGCTCCTCAGGCTCTTCTCCCCGCCCCGCGGAGTGGGCACACAGGCCGCGCGGCAGGCCCTGCAGCCTTGCTGAGCGAGGCGAGCTTGGCTGGCTGGCTGACGGGTGGGAGAAGGAGGCTTCGGCCCAGCGGCAGCAGCAGCGGTCAGCGCTGCAGTAAGAGGCGGCGGAGGCATAGCTGCTGGGTACGGGGGTGTCAGGGGCGGCGCGGACGTCTCCGGCGGCGCCGCTGATGGGGCCGCGAGCTTTGCTACCGCCGCTGGCGCAGCAGAAGCCTCTGGACTGTTGGGCTGACGGCCCCACCGGCTTCGGGACGGTCAGCGACTCGGCGGCGGGCTGCGGGGCTCCATGTTGTTGTTGGAGGAGGCGGCGGCGGGAGGCAAATGCAGCCAGCGGCTCGGCGGCGGGCTGCGGGGCTCCGTGTTGTTGTTGGAGGAGGTGGCGGCGAGAGGCAAGTGCAGCCAGCGGCTCGGCGGCGGGCTGCGGGGCTCCGTGTTGTTGGTGAAGGAGGCGGCCGCGTCAGGCAGGGAGTCCCCGGCAGCCGCGCTTGTCAGGCCGCGCTTGTCAGGTTGCATCAGGCAGGCCGCATCAGGCAGGCTGCTTGTCAGCCCGTGCTTGTCAGGCTGCGTCAGGCAGGGAGCCCCCGGCAGCCGCACTCCGCGCGACTGCCGGGGGCTCCCTCAGGCGGCGGACTGTCAGGCCGGGAGCAACTGCGAGCCGCGCTATGCGCGGCTCGCAGTTCCTGGGGCTGGGAATCAGAGAGACTAATCGGCAGGCGCTTTGCGCCTGCCGATTGGTCCCTCCGATTGTCTGTCATGAGGAAGGGTCCAATCTGGACCCTTCCTCATCCCGGACACATTCCACTCCAGAACCCCTTACAGTTTTATTTAGTCCGTGGCGCCCGCGGCGCCACGGGCGGTTTACAGATGGTAAATACTACTCCCTTTCCTACAAATGTTATCCCTCTTCTTCCCTTGTTTTCCTTAGACTTTTTGAGTGTGTGCTTAATGTACTTTTTGGTGTGCTTGTATGTAATTCTTTCTAATTTCCAGTTTATACTTGACTGGATTATTTAGAGTTTCTTAAAGCCTAATCCCTGTATACATAGATGGAGATTCTGTAGTAACCCACCTCTTGCTAAGTCTAAGTAGTTAATTTCCCCAATTAGGAGACCTCTAATTTGGATAACAACACTGGTTGTTTTGTATATGGAGCTCTCAACAGTTTGTTCCCCATATAAATTGTATGGACATAAAGCTCACAGTTTACATTGGGACTGTGGCATGAGGGACGGGAGTGGAGTTACATCCCCCCCCCCGAACATTTTTCCTGAGTGGAAACAGCTCCACTAGGTTGCTTTTTGCTTTGTTGGGGGATCATACAGATATTGATATAAGTACTTCATATGTTTGCACTAATTTGGAAAATCATAGTCCTGTAGGGTTCTTTTTTTCAAGCATATTATGGTTCCAGTGGCTCAGTTTAATTAAGAATGCTCAATACCATGTAGGTTCTTTGTTTTTTCCAATGTGGCCATTCTATAAAAGCCAGTCCATTGAATCCGACACTTCAACAGTAGGTAGACAGGTGCCTGAGGTAGACAGTAGGTAGACAGGTGCCTACACAAGCAGAGTAAAGGTAAAGGTAAAGGTATCCCCTGTGCTAGCACCGGGTCATGTCTGACCCTTGGGGTGATGCCCTCTAGTGTTTTCATGGCAGACTCAATACGGGGTGGTTTGCCAGTGCCTTCCCCAGTCATTACCGTTTACCCCCCTCCCCAGCAAGCTAGGTACTCATTTTACCGACCTCGGAAGGATGGAAGGCTGAGGCAACCTTGGGCCAGCTGCTGGTATTGAACTCCCAGCCTCATGGGCAGAACTTCAGACTACATGTCTGCTGCCTTACCACTCTGCGCCACAAGAAGCTCTTACACAAGCAGAGTAGGAAGGCCTTTACCTGATACTTGTCCTGAGATCTTATATTTACTGATATATTTACTTGCTGAAAATCAAATGAGGTTCTATTCTGTTGATTAACCTGTTCTCCATTAATTTATTCCATCTGAAATAACATAATAAAGGTACAGCCTCCTTTATTCCCTAGGGGAGATGTTGCAGAAAATTAAAATTGGCAAATGCAGCAGCAAGAAACTTGCCACTGGTATCTGTGATTATATTCATTTAAATTACAAACTATGAGGTTATATTCTACTGGCATCTAACAAATATTATTTTTTTAAGTTTGTATTTATGACAAATATTACACAGGTAGTGATTAGAAGGTATTTAAAGCTAGTGTAAGTAGTTCTTAATTACGACTACCAATGCTTGGAATTTTCCCTTAAATGTTCAGTCTAAATTAAGGAAAATATGTAACTTATTTTAAGAGATCTTTTTTTTCAAAATATGAACATGTGAACATATAAGATGTCCTTTTTTCCAGGCATGACTGTTTGAATTGACAAACCTCAAATTAAGAAATGTACATATGGTTGTTGTTGTCATAAAATCACAACTAATTCACGGCAACCCCGTAGGGTTTTCAATGCAAATGATATTCAGCATTGGATTGCCACTGCCTGCCTCTGTGTAGACATCCTAATATTCCTGGGTGGTTTCCCATCCAAATACTAAACCAGGACAACACTTCTTAGCTTACAAGATTAACAAGATCCAGCTATCCTGGGCTATTCAGGTCAGAGTTTATTTACAGATAGTTACTTACTAAAACACAATTATGTTTTGATTTGTGATTCGTTGCTTGAGTTGCTGAGATCAATAAGTGGCCCTTAAAAATAATAGTGATGGATGTCATGGCTGTTTTTCTTGCTTCACAGCAGTAGGTTCCTGTCCTAAAGAATTTGCAGTCTAAAGTAACTGAAAATTAGTGCTGGATGGGTGAGAGGTTATAGGGGATGAGGCAGAGGAATGGTACAGTTTCTTGGAAGGCCTGCTTGTTTCTCTTAAACCTGTAGGAATAAGATGCACTTTCTTAGGGAAGGGAGAAGGCATTCTGCACAATCTCAGTCATATTTCCTTAGTGTGGTTTCATAGTCCAGTGAGACAGATTACATGCTTGACTATGTCACCAACTAAAACCAGGATATAAACCATGGAATCTGACTTTCTTTGGAGCCTGTGTTGTTCAACATATTTATAAATGATTTGGATGAGGGATTAGAATCATAGAATAATAGAGTTGGAAGGGACCTCACGGGCCATCTAGAAGAGAAGAAGAAGAAGAGTTGGTTCTTATATGCCACTTTTCCCTACCTGAAGGAAGCTCAAAGCGGCTTACAGTCGCCTTCCCATTCCTCTTCCCACAACAGACACCCTGTGGGGTGGGTGAGGCTGAGAGAGCCCTGATATCACTGCCCGTTCAGAACAGTTTTATCAGTGCCATGGTGAGCCCAAGGTCACCCAGCTGGTTGCATGTGGGGGAGCGGAGAAGTCTGCACTCCTAACCACTACACCAAACTGGCTCTCTAGTCCAACCCCCTGCACTATGCAGGATGCTCACAACCCTATCGTTCATCCACTGTAACCTGCCACCCCCTTAAGCCTTTACAGAATCAGCCTCTCTGTCAGATGGCTATCCAGCCTCTGTTTAAAAATTTCCAAAGATGGAAAACCCACCACCTCCCGAGGAAGCCTGTTCCACTGAGAAACTGCTCTAACTGTCAGGAACTTCTTCCGGATGTTGAGACGGAATTTAGAGGGGTTACTTATTAAATTTGCAGATGCTACTAAACTGGAGTAGCAAACACAACCGAAGACAGAATCAGAATACAGGATGATCTTGATAGGCTTGAGAAGTGGGCTAAACTGAATAAAATGAAGTTCAATAGGGACAAATGTAAAGTTCTGCATTTAGGTAGGAAAAACCAAATACATCAATATAGGATGGGGGAGACTTGTCTTGGCAGTAGCATGTGCAAAAAGGATCTAAGAGTCTTAGTAGACCATATCTTGAACATGAGTCAGCAGTGTGACTCGGTGGCTAAAAAGGCAAATGGGATTTTGGCCTATATCAAACAGAGTATTGTGTCTGGATCACGGGAGGTGATGGTACTTTAATCTGGTCTGATTCGTACTGTGTTCAGTTTTGGATGCCCCAATTGAAGAGGGATGTAGACAAACTGGTGCATGTCCAGAGGAGGGCAACAAAGCTGGTGAGGGGTTTGGAGACCAAGATGTATAAGGAAGGAAAGATTGGGGGAGCTTGGTATGTTTTGCCTGGAGAGGAGACAACTGAAAGGGGATTTGATAACCATCTTCAAATATTTAAAAGGCTGCCCTGTAGAGGATGGAGCACAGTTGTTCTCTCTTGCTCTGGAGGAACAGACCAGAACCAATGGGATGAACTTAATTCAAAAGAAATTCCATCTAAACATCCAGAAGGTCCTGACAAAGCGGTGGAACAGGTTTCCTTGGGAGGTGGGAGGTTCTCCATCTTTGGAAATTTCTAAACAGAGGTTAGATAGCCATCTGATGGAGAGGCTGATTCTGTGAAGGCTCAAGGGGGTGGCAGGGTAGAGTGGATGAGTGTTAGAGGTGTGAGTGTTCTTCATAGTGCATGGGGTTGGACTAGATGATCCAGGAGGTCCCTTCCAACTCTATTATTATATGATTCTATGATTCTTTTCTGAACTCTTGTAAAAATAGGGGTGACAAAGCCATAACCAATAGTTTGGATCTGGCCAAACTCCCCCCCCCCAATCTAAGCACAACTTTCCCATCTTCTGCTGCAGCCACCAATCCTCCCCCCGGTATTACTTTTGGGAGTTGGGCCCCCCAAGGAACAGGAGGGAGGAGCTGAAGGTCAGCAGCAGGAATCCTGGCCCTTCCACCAGTGGAAATACGCTTTGGGATCCAACTCTCTATATGGAGAGTTGGACATCTCCTTTATGTTTAAAATAAAAGTAATACAAAATAGGACATGGAATCTATGCATTATGTAGGAGAAAACCAAACGAAGTTGCAAAGGAGGTAGCACAACTCCTTTTCAGGGCAAATATACATGAATTTTGCTTTGGTTCTGTTATGGGAATGCAAAGTATTTCCCTTATATTATCTCAGTAATATTACAACATCTCTGTAAAGACATGTCAGTGTTATCTCCATATTATAGAGGGGTGTGTGAGTTGTATAAGGCTGTCTATTGAATTCACGGTTGAAGTAATCTGAACTGGACACTTATTGTTACAGAATTGTTGCAATTGCAAGGGAATATCAATATCATACACCAAAATATCTTCCAGATGCTTGCTTAGTCTTTGTGAGAAAGTCATGAATGGCCTATTAATAACTCTGAGGACAGCTTAATAATTCATGTATCTGAAGGCAATTTTTGTGAGGCAGCCCTGTGCTGAACATTTGCTGTAGCTGTCTGTGTCCACTTGGTGGCTCAGTGTTCTATAGGATGTGTTAAGCAGGAAGTATCACCCCAAGGAAGTACCAGAAGAATTTTTGATCCTTGATCAGAATGGAATTCTTCTGAGGGGTATTGGGTTTAACAGTATTTCAGTGCCAATGTGGTTGCGTAGAAATGGCTGATCTTTGATTTATGAACAGCCAGATTGCAGAGCTTCAGGAATGCTTGATGTTGCAGTATATTTTGAATCCAGCGTCACATTTGAAATGTAATGAAGCATATTTTATAGTAGACTTTTAATTTGTTTTTGTAAAACTATTGTTTATTTATTTGTTCGATATTGAGCAAGTTGTCTTGTGACAGGTTACAGCATAAAATAGAACCCCATGAGATAAAACATTAAAACTACAACATAATCCGACGGCAAGAATAAGCGGTATAAATAAAGGAGTAAGAGGTAATGGGGAGGAGAAAGGGGCAGGCCGAGTCCGTGATTAAAACTCGGAGGGGATAAAAACTCGGAGGCTCCGGGGACCAAAAGCCAGCAGGGTCGCCGCATCCATGCGCCGGCCCTGCTCTTTCGCCGCCACTGACACAGCCACCTTGGCCGCGGAGGCGGCCGCGGCCTGTGCGCCCAGCAGCAGACGCTTCCTTCTTCCTGCCGCTGGCTGAGGGACCTTGCGCAGGGCTGCTGTGTCCACGCGGTGGCCCTGCTTTTTTGCTGCTGCCAACGCACCCACCTTGGCTGCAGAGATAGCAGCGGCCTGTTCGCCCGGCGGTGCCCGCGCCCTTCTCAAGGCGCTGCCGCTCGTGACTGTGGGAGGCCACCCAGCTTTCTCCCTGGCCCTGGAAAAGCCCATTTTTATAAATAGGCTTTTCTACTAGTGTATCTATAAAAATCAAACCTCATCCCCCCCCCCCCAACACCTCAGGGTCAGACTCCCAGGGTGCCAATTATTACCATATAGTTGTTCCTAATTATATTCTCAGATGTAGATCTTCCGTGCCCTGGCCTCCACCAAAGACCTGGCGAAAGAGCTCCATTAGCTAGGTCCTCAGTTAACTATGTTAGCTTGGTCCTCAGTTCTGACTTATTATCCCTTAATATTTATGTGAATTTTTGGTAACTAAAAATGCTTCAGTTTTACCATTGTGAAATAAGCTATTGCTGATGGTGTTCTACTAATTGGTAGCCCATTACATGGTGGATGTTGTTGTAGTATATACCCTGCTTATTCATAGATATGTTTGGCTTCCGAGCTATGCATAGAAGACTTGCTGTTATCTTGCAAGGCTAGACATTCTCTGTTTTTGTGCTTATATATACTCTGATGATGTGGGTTAGAGTCACCTCTTCTGAGCTTCATCCATGATCTTATATTAAAAGGACAATAGATATTTATATTCTTACATCCATCATTGCGAGTAGGTTGTGTTTACTGATCATGTGTGTGCCCTGAAGAATTTCTTCCTTTTACATCATAGGTTTCTACAGATTTCCACCCTGATCTGATTAGCCCAAACTAGACCAATCTTGTCTTTTTACTTAGGTTCACTTTCATATTATGAGAACTAACTTGCTGGCATTTCTTTTCTTTTTTTAAGAGCTAGCTTCTTATATTTGAGTAAACATGTTTAATTGTATGCTGCTAAGTCTGAGTAAGACCTTTTAATGTAGAAAGTTACTGAAGATAATGTCTGATATTTTAATCTCTTGTCTATGTTGGCATTTCTGTCTTTTATATTATGCCTGTAATTATGAGAAAACTGCAAACTAAATCTGTAATGATGGTGTCAAATTAATACTATGCTTCTGTCCTTCTCATTGGCTGGCCTCATTGCCATGCAGATGAAAGATTAAATATAATGGTCATGTGAAGAAAAGATTTGAGTATGTTACTATAATATCCAGAAAACAGAAATGTGTATTTCATCAAACATATTTTGATGCACACCTTTATGAACGTATTTGCTTGGCAAATATACATATATTTGCTTTATTAGCCAATTAGAAAATAATACTTTCATTTGGCAGTAAGCCTTTATGCTAGGTTGTGATGAGGTTCCAGTTGCTAAATCACAGAAGTAAATGTTTTTGATTGAGTGAAAGGCAGTGAATTAGATTTTAAAAATCAATCTACAGTTACTGTTTTTTGAACAGATGGGACTCAGTGTGGTATGATGGTGAGAAGAGAATGAAGAATTGGTTTCCTGGTCAGCTTCCATCTTGGAAAAAGCCATCCACTGTGGGAAGTGCAACAACATGGACAGTCAGTTTGCTTAACTACATTGCTGTTTCTGCTATGTTGATTTTAACGTTTTGATTCTCCTGTAAACCTTGGGGTATCTAGTATGTTCAAATGCTGGATATAAATCACACTAAAGGAGTAAATAGTGAAAGTGACACAGACTTCTCTGTCTCTTTCCACTAATTACTGCACAGTGTAAGCTACCTTCTAGTGAAGAGTAATAAAGGTACTCTGAATCTGAAGAGTAATATATGCCACGTTTTTATCAACTTTCAGAAATCCTGCATAGCCTTCCTGTTTCGAATGGTTTAGTTTAGTTTCTGATTTTAAAATGACAATTGAACTTGGCTTACTTTTCTTTAATCTGTCGTTATTGACTCAGGGTCCTTAGGATTGCGATGAGGGGGATCTGAAGATATAAATAAAGTACTGTGTGGTAAACAGCCTTGGAATGGTTACCATGGCCACAGAAGAGATAAGAAAAAGAAAATGCTGTTCTTTATGCATGTAGCTACTATTACATTGATCTGTATTGTAGATCAGAGTGCAAATGTCAACAGACCAAATTAGAAGGATAAATGCTACCTTTTATTAAGTAGCTTATTAAATCATATATCAGAAATAAACAGTTGCATATTTGTTATAATATCCTACTAAGGATCTGCAGAAATAGTCTTCATTACAATAAAAATAGAGTGGTATGTCTCAATGTTTATCTGAATCCTTGCTGATGGACCTCTATAGCATGGGCTGATTTTATTTCAGAAACTGTTTGCCACCGACCTATGGGATAAGAGCTACCATTTCCCCTGGGAAGCTCTGGAGATCAGCTGGAAAGCCAGGGCCCCAGAACCCTCCTGAAAGTTGACAACCTTACTTGCAGATTAGTGAACATAATGGGAAAATATAGCTAAAATTTCCTACCTATCAAAGAATATCTGAACTCAAACTTGAACTCATCAGTATCCAGCTCAGATCAGCAGTCACAGATGATCAAGATGAGCTATAATTCCAGGAGATCTCTAGGTCTTATTGAAGGACCTGTATCCCTATGTGGATAGTTTTGTCAATCTTCAAAGCTAAGCAGAGTTGGCCTTGGTTACTGTTTAGATGGGAGACTTCTAATGAAAATAAGGTCATGACGCAAAGCCAGGCAATGACAAATCATCTCTGTACACTGCACTACACTGTACACTAATACATAAATAACTTCCACTGCCTTTTTTTTTTTTTTTGATGCTGTGGTACGTATGTGCCGCTGCCTCCATGAATGATCTTGGTATTTTTCATGGGGAAGAGGTTCTGCCACTATAAGAAATGTATAAGTTGTAGTAAAGGGGTTGGAAAGCATATATTAGAGAGCTATTCTGAATGAAAACAGACATGTTTGCTAAAAGTCTGAAAAAATATTGAAAGAGGTTGCTATTTTTACACATGCCTTTATATTTAATTTCTCATACACTGTGCACCACATTAACAAATTTGTTTTTGAACCAAGTCTGCTTTATGCCTAAATATTCTTTTCCTTTTTGACCATTGCATATTGGGACATTGCCTGCCTTGGATTTTGTTTCTCTGAGCCAAGGTTTGAATCCCTCAGCTAGGCATTTGAAAAGAAGCTACAAAAACGGAGCAAGAGTGTTGCTGTGCCCACCATCTTCCTGCTGAGCATCTGGTCTGGAGGTAACACAGTTCATGGTCTGGAGGTAACACAGTAAACAAGCAGAGAAGGATTGGAAGGCTGAAGCTCAAACTACACCAGATGCATTCCTTTGCCTCTGAACTATATAGTTTGAGGTGAGAGTCCTTAGAGAAACATAGTTGTGCAAGTGGGGAATGTAAAGTCCTTCTCCCTTCCCTATGGATTAGATCAGGGGTAGTCAAACTGCAGCATTCACTGGCAAAGGCTCATGGGAATTGTAGTCCATGGACATCTGGAGGGCTGCAGTTTGACTACCCCAGGATTAGATTCCTACAGCCTGATACTTAAGCACTGTTCTCCCCACTGAGCTCTAATATTGGAAGCTTAGGTGGAGAGGAAAATGCTTGGGTGACAAACTACTGTGACTTGATAGGTAGAGAAGAGTGTTCACACACTATCACCTGCTTATTCTTTTTTCCCTTAGAAAACCTGCCCTTAATAATATGCTAGCATCATTAGTAATTTTAACCTAAGAGCCCTGTCTACACTGAGTGACAAGTTGCTCAGTTTGAGAAACCAGATCAGAGTCAGCAGTTTCTCAGGGCCTGGTCCAAGCTCAGTGGTATCTAGAGTTACCAGACTTCTGCTGAATAGTAGCCAGGATGCTATCTGTAACTATTGGCCTGTCATTTCCCTAGCAAACATGGGGTTAGAATTTTGACTTCTTTCCATAGGGACAATGTTCTGTTTTCTAAGAGGAGAGATGGAGCTGATGCGAGAGCCGCAGATAAGGCATAATACCTTACCCCAGCCATTTTCCAGTCTGCTTATTTGTCCTGCCTCATCTGTTGTTGTAAGCAGGACAGTTGCACAATTATAGACACTAATTTTAAAGGAAATGAAACCTTTAATTGTATTTAGAATAGTCCTAATTCTGCTGCAAACCCAGCACACTCATCCATCCAGATGAGCTCTTGAATGTTGGATGATAAAGACATTGGAAACAGAAATTCTTTGTCAGGAATTAAAAGATGGAAGAACAGTCTTTTTTTGGTGATTGGGAATTTCTTTCTCCTAGCTTGCAACCTGGTAATTCTCTACTGATGTCAGCAGTTGGGATAGGAGACAGCTGTTTCTTCTTATCTGTTCATTTGTCTTCTCTAGTCCTTTAATCCACTCTGCTCCTTCCCATGCTATAATGAGCAGGACTCAATCTGTACTGATTAGCAGATAATGGAAGTGTGTGTGTGTACTAATCAGGAAAAATTAGGCCCATTCCGCACAAGGACCAATGTTGCTAATTGATTTTACAAAGCAATAACGGTATTTTAAATAGTGGAATCTCGGCGTTCCGCATACCTGCATTTGTACTGGTATCCAGTAGTGTTTCATTCGTTCCCCACAGGTTTCCAGTCTCACAGGAATCGCTAGAAAGAAAGCGATTTTTTTCTGTGCTTGTTCCCGCCCCTGGCCGTCAATCAAACGAACAGCCAATGGGCGGTTGTTATCATACTCCCGAAAAGCCCCTTTCTCTTTAAGCACAGGTTAAAAAAAAACACGTTTCATTGAATATGCCTTGATTCTTCCTAATGTAGAGACTCATCTAGCTGGTGTGTGAGCTGGCGAGTCATCATTACCATGCTCCCCCGAGTGAAAAAAAAATCCCCCCCCGCACGGATGTGATTTTCGGCCGAAATTAAAGGGAACTGGCAAACAGGGGGCTGTATTGTGCTTGGGGACTTAGGGGAGCTTTAAAACACTTCTGTGGAGGTCAAATTTGTAGTGTTTACCATTTGGAAGACTTCTGCTACTTTTAACGTGCAGAATGGACCTTAGTATTTACCATTAAAACGCAAATCTTTTTGTTAATTCCATTTTATACTGTGCTACCTCTCAGCTAAAGTAGCTGGGTACAGCTACATCAGAAGCCAACCCATGAATAATTCTGAAGTGAAATATAGAATACAGAATTTATAGACTTTGCTATGGTAGTATAACTTAAGCAATGGTCATCAGCCCTGAAACCCATCAATAGCAGATTTTCAACTAAGATTAATTCAGTAAAAATAATATTTAGATTACATTGACATACAGTCAAATCCTTCAAACATGGAACTTTTGACTGATCAGTGCTGGAGATTTAATACACTACAAACAAACCTAGAACATCTCTTTTGACTTTGCCCTGTAATCACAACATTCTGGCATGAAGTGGAAAGATAGATTAACCCGATTCTGTCAACCTGTATAAATTTCTTTTTCAACCACTGCATTTTAAGATATATTCCTGCAGTTTGGATCCCTCCAAAATATGAAAAAATATTGGGAATGACTGTAGAAGCTAAAGTTAAAGCTTTACAGTTCTGGAAGTCTATGGAAGATCTTTCAATAGATTATTAGACTGAGAACATATTGGTTCTTGCAACAAAACAAAATTGTGTGTCTCTGTGTGTCTGTATAATGGGATTTAGAAGAAATTTTTGAAGTTACTCAAGAAGAGGCCGAAGCAACTACAACTACATAATGACATAATGAGCTGTTTAGTCATATACTCTTCCTTCAGTTCTACTCCCCTGCCCCCTTAATGTTAATGAACACTGGGACAGTATTGGCTAGTGAAGAATGAGAATCATTGGAAAGATTAGGGTGGATACCGAGTATTTATTTGGGATATCAATAGATACTTCATTTTGATTATTCTTTGAACATAAATAGCATGCAAATAGGGCGAAAAATAAATCTAACCAGTCTTAGGCAAGCCACACTGATCAAGTGGGATACACTTCTAAATACAAACTGTCAGTCTTTTGCCTAATTAATTATAAGTTTTATTAAGTTATTTACAACTGATCAAGTGGGATACACTTTTATTAAGTTATTTACACACTGATCAAGTGGGATACACTTCTAAATACAAACTGTCAGTCTTTTGCCTAATTAATTATAAGTTTTATTAAGTTATTTACAATGTAATTAATGTATTATTATTGTCACCTTTGCTGGGACATGGACCAGTAATAGCTCTTTCAGCAGATGACCTGCATTTAGTCATTCTTGATGTCAACCTTCTCCTCCACCATTGCTCTCAATTATGTTGTGTTTAAACTTATTTGTGTTTTGTTGCTTTATGGGGGAGAAGTTCTCTTAAACAATATGTATTTTCTTAATGAAGGAAATCATAGGATTTAGTATTGGTGGCTTGTGGTTGAAAAGTTTTCAGCTCTAATGGTGAACTATTTAAAACTAAAGTAATGTCTAAATTAGTATAGTGTGAAGTGCATAAACAGCTGCATTGAGCCCTCAGCATAATGTGGATTATAATTCTAAAATAATGGCATTATCCTTTTTTATATTCCCTAGAAGTCAGTTGTTTGGTTTCCTTCTGATTTCTAAAGATACTTATTTAAAAGTTTAAATTTTCTGTGTCTGGATTGGATCATCAGTAATATGATTGCATAATAATTTATCCAGTACTGGTAATCAGTATAACATTACAGAAGTAGCATTTCACAGATTTCTTTGAAAACTAAACTGATGTCAACACTGGCAGTTAATGCTGTAGATTTAAGTCATATATCTTTAAAAATTTTAAAGGATTGGTGGCCATGAGATCTTGAGTTCTGACGTTAGTTGTCCAGGTGGAAGAGCCAATTTCAATTCTAAACCATATGTTGTATTTAATTACCAGTGGTAAAAATACAGTCAATAGAGGAGTATAACAAGTGTTAAAGCAGCTTTGTTAATTTTTCTGCTTGTGTTAAGGTAGCTGTGTTAGGAAATCTTGGGTTAAATACAAGTAATTAAATTCCTCTTGATCTCCATGGCTTGCCTTACTCCCTTGATTTCCTTTGTGCCATACAGCTGGATTGACTTGCCTCCATTCTGGTAAAGAAAAACGAAAGAGCTTTGAGGTTGCTTGGCAACTGCCAAGCATATGATAGAACCTGAAAACCAGAAAGCCATCTTGCTGTTCAATTTCTTTCCTTATTTTAGCTTTATGAAAAGGCAGTATTACTATCATTATTGCTATAATTGGTGGTGGGATTCTAGCTTGACCTCTTTACTTTTGTTCAAGACTAATTCTGTGCATACTTACTTGGTAGTAAGTCCAGTTTAACTGAAGGAGGTATCATTCCAAGTAAACCTTCATAAGGTTGGGCTGCAATTCTACAGTGTTTATTTTATGTCATATTTTGGCTTGATGTGCATGTATGTATTTGAGAAATCTTTCAGAATTCTTACATGAATAAATAAGTGATCAGTAACTAAAAGACTGGGAGGAAATATTTTTCAAATGTGCTCTTGCTCTGTCGATCTGTTACTGTGACTTGAACAATATAATACTGCAAAGCCTGTATCTAGTGATGAGGTGATGCACGCGGAAACTTATTTTACCCTGTCAGAGTTCATACTCGTCAGCTTTCTTTGGAGTACCCATAAGTACTTTGCAGGGCTCATCCCAGCCTTACTGCTGTCCTTGTGCATCTCTGCATGGGTGTGCTGCAGTTCTAACAGAGAGATGCTGATCCTAAAGGTGTTGAGAAACAAAAGCTCATATCTCCAGCTGCGTGTAACTGCATTGTCAGTACACAGTAACTTCAAATTTATTTCTCATTTTATATATATATATATATATATATATATATATATATATATATATATATATATATATATATATGACAGGAACAGTATTATTGCTTTCCAGCTACACTTATATTAATCATGGTCTTTTGTTGTCACTAGAAGGATTTAGCTGAATTTAAGTAGGATAGGTAGCTCATGTGAAATGACTCACTAGTTGCAAAAGTGACTGTCAGTAATCAGACATTTTCTTTTTGATAGAAATCATGGATTGCTTTTGTGGTGATTAACAATCTTTTTTCCCCCCTCTTCTGAGTTGTCATGTCATTTATCTTTATATTTCCACCCTATGTTTCTTTTCTTGTCCTAATAAAGCATTACTTCAGTTTTTCTACAGACCTCAATACAGAAGACTCACATGTAAAATCTTTATGCTTTCTATTGTATACTCTCAAGTAAGATTCATGAGGTGCCATGCAACAGTAAAAAGTAATATTTGTAAGAACTGCTAAGAGCATTTCCTTTATAGGTATTCTTTAAATCAGGCCAGCTATACACTGTGAACCAAAAGGCTCTTGGCCCTGAGCTCTTAGTCAGTTGCTCATGTGACCTGTGGCTATCATAGCACCACTAGCAGCAGAGAAATTTTAGGCATGCAATTGACAGCCACAATGGTGGATTTCCAGAAATTTTCACATGCATTTATTTATTTTATTAGATTATTTTTTAGCTGCTGTTCACCCAAAGGTGACTTACAACATTAAAATCCTTAAGGTAAAACAACAGAAAAACAAATACAAATTTAAAATATGAAAATAAAAATATTAAATAATTAAAATATATGGGTATTGCCTTACCTATTAAAACAGCCAAATACTTGGTCACCCTTCAAAGGCCATCCTAAACAATTCAGCCTTGCATAACACTTAACAAGTCCAGCAGGGGATGTGGTCATCCAAGAATGCATTTGACAAGGTAGGGGTCATAGCTGGAAAGGCCCTTCCCCTGGTGACAGCTACGCAAGCCATCCTGGGGCGAGGCACCTGCAAGAGGGCCCCTAAACAATGACTGAAGGAATCCTGGGGGGTTGTAATTGGAAAGAAAGTCCTGTGGATATGATGGTCCCAGTCCATTGAAGGCTTTAAAAGTTAACACCAGCACCTTGAATTGGATCCAAAGACCAACTGGTAGCCAGTGCAACTGCTGCAAAATTGGAGTAATATGAGCTGACCATAATGTGCCAGTCAGCAACCTGGCAGCTGCATTCTGGACCATTTGCAATTTCCAAAGCATTTTCAAGGGTAGAGCAAATTTTAGTAGTTCATTCTGGAGGTGACTGTTGCATAGATCAGGGTGGCAGGGTCTAATCCAGACAAACAGGGATCCACCTGGCAGGCTTGGCATAGGAGGAAAAAAATTCTGACTGTTCCAAGATGGGCACTTTTGTCCGGTGATAGCACAGAATCCAACCATACCCCAGTTTGACAGTCTACATCTGTCAGCTGAACAACATTGAGTCTTGAGAGTGACCCTCCAGTTCGCATCAACAACATGGCACAGAGGCCAAGGCCTTCCTCTGATGCTGACACCTGGCATTGGTATTCAGAGGCTTACTGTCTCTTAATATGAAGGTTCCCCTCAGTCACCATGGCTTGTAGGCACTGATAGACCTATCCTCCATTAATCTCCATTAATATTTCTAATCCCCCTTTAACGCTGTTTATTCCTGTAAAAATCATTCTATCCCCATGTATTATATAGACTCCTAACAGCAAACAATACAATAAATGGTTGCAAAATTATAAAAGGAAACCAAGTGTAGCAGCATTTAATTAGGGCGGAGAAACAAAGCTTCAATATTACTGTCTTCTTGAAGAGCTTTCCTTTAGATAATTTATGTAACTTTCAAGACCCCAAACTCCCCTAATCAGATACTAATATGTTTTGTTTGTTTCTAGGGTGTTGAACTCCAGTGTAATCATTCTACTGCAAACCAACATGGCTACCCTCTGAAATGTTTTTTAAAAGTGGAAACAATTGACATTTATGAAAGCAAGGAATACTGGAGCACCTAAACGATGAACTGATACTTAGTGGCAAGAGTTTCTAGATTAAATTCTATGTGTGTGTGTAAAGTTTCATCAAGTTGCAGCTTACTTAAGGTGGTCCTGTAGAGCAGCGGTCCCCAACCTTCTTGTAGTTGGGGACCGCCTGCGAGGGTGGGAGAGAGCCGGCGGCCCGGCCACAGCAGCTGCATGTAAACGTGCACGCGCAGTTGCTGTGCATGTGCGTTTTCGCCATTAGGTGGCGCTAACGCGCATGCGCAGAACAGCCGCACGTGCGCATTTTTGCCAGCAGGGGGCGCAAACACGCGCGCGCGGCGGCTCCGCGTGTGCACATTTGCGTCGCTGGCGTGCCAGCGGCCACGCCTGCCTCTTCCCCCCCTCTCGCTGCGGGGGGAGGGGAAGGCAGGCGCGGCCGCTGGCGGCCCGGTACCGGGCTGCGGACCAGGGGTTGGAGACCTCTGCTGTAGAGTTTTCCAGATTTTATTTCAAGTTTTGTTCTGTTTTGACCTTCTAGTTAGCATGAAGTAGAGTGTTTTTTATACTGGTACTGTCCATTCCTTACCTTTTTGTCTTTTTGTCTTTCTGTCTGAGTCTGAGAAGTTATCAGGATGCAAAGAAAAACAGAAAAGTCAGCTGATTTATGCAGTGTTTAGAGAAGCTGCTTTGGAGGCACAGAAAACCACTGGCAGAAAATAAATGACTTTGTAGGGGCCTTAAAAGTGCAATAAAAGGCAGTACACTGCAAAGAGGGTTTAACCCCCCTTCCCTGACTTGGTTGTCCTAACTGAAACCTCTCTGTATTGTTGTTAGTGGGGACGGTCATTTGAAAGATTAAGAGTTTGGGTACATCTAGTGTCAGCCTAATGCTATATTTTAAGTGTGCTGTGTGTTTTCAATTACAGAGAATTAAGAGATTTCTTCTTGCCTGGCAATGTTTGTAATATATGAAAGGACACAATTCCTATTATTTGTGGAATTGTACGTTGGACTGCCAAAAATGACTGCTGTTGGTTGAGGCATCTCATAATCTTATTTTCTAGATCTGCAAATTAGAATTAGTCTAAACTGAATTCCTGTGCTTATTATTTCTGAGATGGCAAGGTCTTTGAGCAGCAATATTCCTTACTAACCTTGCATTTTGGAAGGCATTTGCGAGAGATGCTTTTTCTAGTGTGGATAATGTTTCAGGGTTTTCATCAAGGCTGTGCTACATAACACTAAAAACGATACAGCAAGGCTTAATTATGAATTAGTTCATAAAAGGGTTAAATGGTATCTCTGTTACATATGCCATTCAGTGTCTGTCCTTTGACTTCCTCTGTCCCTCTTGTTCCTTATGCTCAGTTAAAGTGTGCCAACCAAGAAAAATATCATTAAATAAAACATGCAGAAAAATGTTAATCTTCACAATTTAATTGGAATGCTGAATGCCCATATCTGCATCACTAGAGTGTTATGGCCGACGGCAGCTGTCACTCTTTAACAGAAGTTTTTAGTTAGTCTCATTTTTCTTAGCTCTGTGAGTTAACCTGTACGCTTAGGGGACAAAAGGCCATCTTTTTTGCCTGATTATGTTCCCTGTGAGGTCAAAGCTAATGGCTTGATATTCCAGATTGATGAAGTGGTTTTTGTAGCATTATGTTCTTCCAGAAATGTACATGACCCAGATAAAAAAGCTGTGTGTGCAGTGCCTGTCTTTCTACCTAACCTTTTCCCTTCCCCCCAATTAAACCTCTTTTTACCTTTAGAAGATCTCTCTAAAGGTCACAGATGGAGCAAGTTAGTGCAGAGAATTATGAATGAATATTTTTTTCTGCAAGGTGGTTGTGCTAAATGAGAGGTCTATTGTTATTGAGAAATAGAGGGTGATTGAGGAGACGTAATAAATTATCCTAGTAATCAAAGGGCACGAAGAGAAGGTATATATCCACATATTGATTTCTTTATCTTTGAAGGTCATTATCAATGTAGTATGATATGCATAGAGACAAGATAATTAATGCATTATAGTTTTCTCATATTTGCTTTTTTCCTTTGCTGTCTAGACTTATGATTTTGACAATCCCTTTGGATAAGTTCTGTAATACTGTTTTCTTATTAAAAGCCTCTATGTGTTATCAACAGAGAGGCAGAAAACAGAATATCGATGCTAGAAAAAAGACATGCTGTTCTGCCTTCAGACCATAGCAGTAACCTTAGGGCAAGGTCTAAAGAGGACAAAGCACAAAGGCATGAGGAAGGCTAACATCAACCTTAATTTGCCTTTAGTACCTGATAAAAATGTGGCTGGATTATTTTTTTACAAATGTTTACTTTTTAGGGAATAGTTAATGATTAATTGGAATTAGAATAGGTTTATCTCTGCAGCATGAAACAAGGAAAATGGGAAGTATAATGTTGGATGATTTAATTGATTTTAGTGAGACAACAAACTAGATTTGTTTGATTTCTCAATGTGCTGTCTGTTCTGTCAAGTGCTAGGTTGCTAGAAGAGCAAGCCTTATTATTTAACATGCCAGACTTAAGACGGAAAATTAGAAATTATGTACCTTTCCCATAGTTAATGCAACATAGGACTGATGTTTTGACTTGCATCTTGGAAAAATACAAGCTGTTTCTGGTTGTAGAAATAGTCAAACAGATATAGCATAGTTGCATGTCCCTTTCTCCCCCTAAGCAGAGGACATCTTGCTGGGGTTTATCCTGCTTGAGTTTAGGGAGGCAGGAGCAGGCTCTTTTTTCCTCCAATTGTCACCTGCCAAATTTTATATCTTGAGCCCAGTCTTTCTCCTGCTTGTAAAGGGAGAGTAGCTAGACACTGTTGTATCTGTCTCTAAAACCTTATATCTCACCTCCCTCTCTCCTTATTATTTAGTGTGTGTGTTTCTTCCAAGCTTTGTCTTCCAAGCCTTTTCCCCCTGTCGGAGGGAAGAACGCTGTGGCAGAGAAGGCAGCGCCACTGAGGAAGTCGGCTAGAGCAGACAGTTTATTATTGGCAGCCACTCATAGGGTCCTTATGGCCACTATTAGGCAAGAGGATGACATCTTATCCAACACCGATTTGGAGGCATCGGCGGACTTACTGGCCATTTCAAAAAGCTCTGAAGTGTTGGGCAGCATACTGATCCAGGCTGCAAACATGCCAAGCTGACCAAATGCGTCAGAAAGGGGTGGGGAAGAAAGAGAGAGAGAAAAAAGTCTCAGCGAGCTTTTTGGAGCCGCAACAAGATCCTGAGAACAAGGATGAGCTGGCCTGGCAAACCACTGGCAGGGCAGACACCCCAGGTCTGGTAATGTTAATCCTATTTTTCAGATGCCTCCTGAATTTTACAACTTTATCACTAATGTTATTAAGGAACAGGTGGTGGCTTTCAGTTCCAGGGGCTTTGCAATGGCAGACAAACCTGATTATAACTATGCTGCCTCTCAGGCATCTTTAGAGCTATTAAAGACCCAGGAGAAGATCCATCTAGGTCAGCGGGTATGGCCATGGTGGAGGCAAGGTGCTGGCCTCCTCCGCGCCACCTCAGAACTCATAGAAGCTGTGGAAATCACCGAAGCTGCGCAGAGGAGGCCAGCGCCATGGTGAGCACCGCAACGAGCAGGAGCAGCAGCTGCACTGAGTGCGCATGCTCCGCCGACGCCTCTACTGTAGGGGTTGTGGCATTAGGGTGGTTAAGAACCACTGATCTAGGTGGCTGACTAAGGCAGCAAGAAAGAGGCTGCACATTCACTCTATTTCAGGGGATTCCTCTGGTGATGACCTGGGTGATTGGGAGGATGCGGAGTTCCTCACTGAAGAGGAAGAAGAGCAGGAGGTGTGAGCAGCAGTGTGCCTTTTTCAGGCAGAGAATTATCAGTTCATGCTGTTTAGGGCTATAACAGCCCAGACAAATTCTAAACCACAGACTAGGAAAATAAAAGGTCCAAAGGGACATGTAGACTATTTTCCAAGACCCCCCCCCCCCACTATACAAAGTCACGTCCCTCTTCCACGGTTTTTTGAAAAAAGGATGAGAGAGGAGTGGAGGTGTCCACTTCTAAATAAGCAATATCCTGTGATCAGGGCCTATAACATGGCTTCCATAATGAATAAAGTGGCAGTGACCTGGGCTAGGAAGACCTCACAGCAGTTATGAGAAGGTAACGCCAGAGCTATCGATTGAGTCAATGGACTTCTAAAAGCAGCCACTTTCTTATCTGATGTGACCCTAAATGTGATTATTTCCCCCCCTCAAGATTGATTTCTTCCAGTACTGTGATTCATAGAGGTTTGTGGCTAAAGGCCTGGCAGACTGATGCCACATCTAAGTCAATAGTCTTGGCATATCTCTTTCATAGGGATAGGTTATTTGGGGACTTCCTAGATAAGATACTGGTAGAAGGTAAAGGTTAGAAAAAGATAATGCTTAAATTTCTTCTGAGGGACAGGAAGCACTCTTTTCAACTGTGTTCCTTTCATTCTCAGAGCGCCCTACCAAGATTTAGGCTGGGAGGAAGAAGGTGTTCCTGGGAAAGTGTCATTAATTACTAACCTTGCCATTTTTATTTCTCCAGTGTTTTTGTGAACTACAACTGAACCCAAAAGACTGATTACCTTTTTAAGCAAAAAATTATCATACTGCATAATTTGACACAGTTTACTAATTTGCTACTAATTTACTTTTGCCTTATATCTGTACTCTTATAATCTCTGTTCCATTGTCTGAAGAAGAGTGCATGCACTCGAACACTTAAACCTTGAATAAATCTTTGTTGGACTTAAAGGTGCTATTGGAATCAATTTTTGTTGTGCTCCAAAAGAGGAGTTACAGCAAAGAGGTTATAAGAGGTTATAAGTATGATATTGGCCTCCAGGAAGGCATCTACTTTATGGATTTACAACAAACATGGGAAGCCTTTGTCCGCTGGTGTCAGCACAAGGCCGTAGATGTAAGTTCACCAAGGATTAAGGGGATCAAGTTCCTGCAGGAAGGTCTTTCCCAAGGCCTGAGGACAGCCATCTTCAGGAGACGGGTGGTGGCGCTGGTCACAGTATTATGTCATATTAAAGGGTATCTTATATGGCTTGGTTTCTTAAGGGGGCAGAAGCAAAACAGCCAACGCAGGTTACCATTTTGCCACTTGGAGTCTGAATGCAGCACTTAACATTGGGGAGGGCGGTATATAAATATAATTATTAATAATGACAACAACAACAACAACACTCTCAGTAGACCACCCTTTCAGTCTATAGTGGAGACACCACTAAAATTACTAACGTGGAAATCTATATTTTTAATGCCAGTAACTTCAGCCTGAAAAATTTTGGAGCTGGGAGCATGGTCAATTATGCAGGGACTATGTGTTTACCATAAAGGTAAGGTTATACTCAGAACAGATCTAACCATTTGGCCAAAGGTCTCAACAAGGTTCTACATGTCACAGGAGATTTGTCTAACAAATTTTTGTCCTCAGCCTAAACATCTAAGTGAAAGGGTGTGGCAAAATTTGGATATTTACTTAGAACTCAGTGAGCAAGAAGGATGGAGTCCCTTTGGGTTTCTTATCTCCAGTACAACAAGGGGAGAACCTTATCAAAGGCATCTATAGGCAAGTCCCTAAGGGATTGTATTTCAGAGGCATATGAATCCCTAGGCAAACAGGCTCCAGTATGGATTACTGCACACTCCATGTGTACTGTTTCCATGAATGCAGCCTTCTCAAATAGGGCTACAGTAGTATAGGTGTGCAGAGCAATAACCTGGGCTAACATTTCCACTTTCATTAAACATTATAAGATACACCAACTTAGCTCAGTCGATGCAGTTTACAGTAGATTGGTGATACAGCAAGTACTGCATGATGATGATGATCCTTCCCAACTCAGGTTTAGGGACTGCTTTAATAGGCCCCAGCAAAATGTCTTCCGCTCAGGGGGAGAATAGCAATTGGTCACTTACCGTGATGGGTCCTTCTCCCCTGAGGTTACAGAGAACCTTTTGCCCCACACCAGTTGTGTTGCCAGGTTTGCTTCTTAAACATATTTGGTTATCATAGGTATAGATTGTAAGTTAAGGGATTTCCAAGGTAGATAGGGCAAACAGGTTCTTTTTCACCTCTATTTCCTATTTGAGAGCCAGTTTGGTGTAGTGATTAAGAGTGCAGACTTCTAATCTGGCATGCTGGGTTCGATTCTGCGCTCCTCCACATGCAACCAGCTGGGTGACCTTGGGCTCACCAAGGCACTGATAAAACTTCTGACTGAGCAGTGATATCAGGGCTCTCTCAGCCTCACCCACCTCACAGGGTGTCTGTTGTGGAGAGAGGAAAGGGAAGGTGACTGTAAGCCACTTTGAGCCTCCTTCGGGTAGAGAAAAGCAGCATATAAGAACCAACTCTTCTTCTACTACTTGT